>NC_056746.1:121366722-121496928 GCF_019279795.1 Protopterus annectens | reverse complement strand
CTCTGTTAACCAGCAGGTGCCTCCATATGTTCTGACTTGCACTCCATTAACCAGCAGGTGCCTCCCTGTGTTTTGACTTGCACTCCATTAACCAGCAGGTGCCTCCCTATGTTCTGACTTGCACTCCATTAACCAGCTGGGTGCCTCTCTATGTTCTGACTTGCCCTCCATTAACCAGCAGGGTACCTCCCAATGTTCTGACTTGCACTCCATTAACCAGCAGGTGCCTCCCTGTGTTCTGACTTGCACTCCATTAACCAGCAGGTGCCTCCCTATGTACTGACTTGCACTCCATTAACCAGCAGATGCCTCCATATGTTCTGCCTCTGCCTCCTCCTTATTCTTGATGTGATGCTGCTTCTCCTCTCTGACCTCACACATCCTTTTCTGGAGCTCAGCATTCTGATGCTGCTTCTCCTCTCTGACCTCACACATCCTTTTATAGAGCTCAGCATTCTGATGCTGCTTCTCCTCCCTGACCTCACACATCCTTTTATGGAGCTCAGCATTCTGATGCTGCTTCTCCTCTCTGACCTCACACATCCTTTTATGGAGCTCAGCATTCTGATGCTGCTTCTCCTCTCTGACCTCACACATCCTTTTATGGAGCTCAGCATTCTGATGCTGCTTCTCCTCTCTGACCTCACACATCCTTTTATGGAGCTCAGCATTCTGATGCTGCTTCTCCTCTCTGACCTCACACATCCTTTTATGGAGCTCAGCAGTCTGATGCTGCTTCTCCTCTCTGACCTCACACATCCTTTTATGGAGCTCAGCATTCTGATGCTGCTTCTCCTCTCTGACCTCACACATCCTTTTATGGAGCTCAGCATTCTGATGCTGCTTCTCCTTTTTGACCTCACACATCCTTTTATGGAGCTCTGCATTCCATCTCCAACCATCTCTTCTCTGTCATTCCTCAGCCGATTTATATCCAGGCACCTCCATTTCCCACCCTCTTTTGTTATATTGTCATGATTCTGTGGTCACTGCAATGTCCACCTTCCCCTTTTACATGACTGCCTGCTACTCCTTCTTTTAATTTAGCCTCTTAGCACTGCATAGTAATATTACCTAACCTAACCAGGTCACTTTTGCTTGTTCCTCTGCTATTTTCTGTACTTTCTTTTTTCTTACTTCTTGAGTACATTCCCTTCGGCCATATCTTTGGCAAAAGGGACAATCATGAGATGTATCCTTCTAGCCAGCTCTGATACCACTGTCTATTTTGGGCTAAGATGAAGCCTATCCTATGCAAACAGCTGTTCTCTCTGCTAGATCTCTCATATTACTTTTTAGTTCTGTATATATTTTATACCCCATGCCTGCTGACCACTAACCTCTACCATCATTCCCATTTGCTCCACAGCAGGGGCAAGAACTACTAGCACCTATTTATTCTCAATGGTGAGAGTACATGGTAGAGTGGTGGTCAGTCAGGCAACCATGAGAGAATTTTTTAAAATTAAGCCCTAGCCCCTTCCCTTAGTGGTGACATAAGCACCTGCATCACCATGGCGGCCACCTGTCCCCTGCTACAGGAGCATGCCCACTCCAACCCATGCCCATGCAAGGGATACTGTCACCAGCCTGGGTGGCCACACCCATGTGCCTGCCTCTCTTCATATGATATATAGGATGCTTGGGATATAGCTTTCTCACCTCAGCCCTGGATTGACAACCCTCACCTGACGGAAGGCATCTAATCTCTTCCGCTTGGTGGGAATGTTGTGAAAAGCTGCACCTCCTCAACTGCCCCATCTGACTTTTTATTAATCAAACTCATATTATCTAGGGCACAATAAAAACTCTCTATGTCTCTCTGTATCACAGAGCTGGGTTTCAGGTTTCACTCCATTCTCCTTGCAGTCCTGAACCATTTTCCCTTGTCCACTGCGACAGTCCTTAGACTGACTAATCCTCTCCTTCTTCAGCGCGCTGCCTGCTGCTTGAGGTAACATTTCTCAGAATACTAACGCTTATTCTGTGTTTTGGCATCTCTCATCACCCTTCACAGCCCTATTTGCTACCACCTTAACTTCATCTTTTAACCATTCACTTGTGCGTAAATGCACCATAATTTGCATCTGTTAATTCCCTTTGTGACCACCTTTGTCACGACCTCTCATGTTTAGTTAAGTTTGATTCCTGAAGCTGGTTGTTTCTCAATAGTCTGGTCTCTTCTGCATCCCTTTCCAGAAGTCTTTATTCTCTTGTTATTTGAGCCTTCGGTTATCAAAGCCCTATTCCGTTTTTCCAAACTTTCTCTTCCTTCAATTCTTACCGCATTTCCTTACTTCTGTCTATAATGGTTTCACCCAAGTACTACTTCCTTAGATCTGCTCACTGTCTGTGCTGCTTGTCTCAATCTCTCTGATGAAACTAATCCTTTTCCCATCTGTCCTACATACATCCTAACTGCCCTTTTCCCCCCGTTTTGTCCTTTTTACCCTCTATTCTACTCATGTTGGTGACTGCACTAGCCTCCCCACTTTCCTCTTGATCTTCTCATGGTTTTGGTTTCTGAATGGCCAACTCTGGCTTTGCACCTCTTTTTCCTCATTTATCATTACCGTCAGTACTAGTGTCTCCACCTTGGCTTCCTTCCTGTTGTACTTTCACCCAGCATCTATCACTTCCTTATTTCACTTTACTCTTTGCAAAATCACTTTCCTGAACTCTTCTGAGAACTTCTTCCCATATTCTGTTGTCCACTCCCTTTTTCCATTCTACTTCTTCAACACTCTATTTGGTTTACTGGTTTCCTACTGCATCCCCTTAAGCACCCACCCCCACGCTTTCTTGCTTTACCCAGAAGTCCATGACTAAATCTAAAGCACTATATTCTCTGATAAAGTTCTTCCTTCTTTTCTCCTGCTGACCCCAATCTTGTGACCTTCAAAGTTTCCAGCGCCAAGCTGCTACCCCACATGCTTAGCACATCACCAGTTTCTTTTCTTGTCCACCCTGCTTTAACTCTTTCCTGCCAACACATTTTTATAACCTCTTCTTGGAATGTTATTCTCTTAGGCTACATTGTATCATTATAGAATGTTAGACTGATAGTCACTGAAACAGCTGTGAGTTACTGACTGTGTGTGTGTGTGTGTGTGTGTGTGTGTGTGTGTGTGTGTGTGTGTGTGTGTGTGCGTGCGCATGTGTGTGTGTGCACGCGTGTGTATGTGTATGTATATATGTGCATGCATGCGGGGGCTGTTACTAAATGCAGTCAAATAAAGGCATCACATGTGTGGAAACACCTTTAAGTGCCTGTGCAGTGTAATGCATACTTCTTACACTATTTTATTTGTATCAAAACTTCATGCTGTCTGACCACATGTAACAAAACTGTGACACTATAAAGGGTCATGAGTGCATAGATGTTTACTTGAAACCTGAAACACTAATAGTGAAAGGTAAAAATATTTTTGCGAACTAAGTCCAGCCCTACAAGAGGCATTTCTGTTCAGTGTTGTGCAGCTATGCAGATCTATATACGAGACTGCAGTTTCCCAGCTTATGCAATGGTTAATGTGAACTTCCCTGACTTATCTCTTCAGGTGTGGAAATCAGCCAAGCAGAATACCAATTAACCAACTGTAAATACAGACTAATCTTTAATTTATTTCCTGCTTGTGCAGCTCTAGGTTTTGTTAACAGGAACTTGATGAGTTGTGCACCCTGGGCAGGATACTTCAGAGCCAGCTTTCTGTATTGACAATGTGTCCAGAAACACCAATCGGCATGAAACCAGGTATCTAGTTATGCATTATACAGCTTGGAGATGTAAATGCGTATGGTCTGAACACACTAAATATTTCATATATGACCCTTTTGCGTGTATAGTCACAACGTATAGGAGATGTAAATGCGTATGGTCTGAACACACTAAATACTTCATATATGACCCTTTTGCATGTATAGTCACAACATATAGGACATGTAAATGTGCATGGTCTGAACACACTAAATACTTCATATATGACCCTTTTGCATGTATAGTCACAACATATAGGAGATGTAAATGTGCATGGTCTGAACACACTAAATACTTCATATATGACCCTTTTGCGTGTATAGTCACAACGAGTCTGACATTATCTGCACTTTCAGCTGGTTTGATTTTCTCTGGCACACTTGAACAAACCTGACATTCATGTAATGGGGCAGCAGTAGCACTCAGGATATAACATTTACTTACATGTCCAACTACTTTGGGGATGATTTTAAGTCTGGGGTTACTTACACAAAGCACCCCCATGGATGTGTTGGAATTTACCTCCAAAACAAATATGAATTTTAATGCCAGTAATCAAAAGCCATGCTACATGTTTTGTTTTTTATTTCAAAATGTCTTTCTGAGGACAGCTTATTAAATGTTAAGAGCCAGTCTGCATCATAGATAGCAGATATCAGTCAGTGAAAATTAAAACTAGAAAATGCAGCACAATATGATAAAAATATTTGTGGAACTACACAAAAGACATTTTATGATTACAAAGTAAAACTTTTCTGATGTTTCATACTGGTGTGATTGATGTCACAGCACAAGTGTGAAATATACTCATAGAAGACAGAGACATTATGTCATTAGAGCTCGTTATCATGTTACCTCTGAGTGTGATGAAAGAAGTTACACTTCTGACTCTGAAACCATTATAATAGAATTGAAAATTATATGGAATACTTTGAGTAAAAATTTCAAAAGAGATTTGTGATAGCTGGTCTCATGAAACAGAAGAACGGAGTGTTGACTGCAATGCTAGTGACTTGGGTCTGAGATGAAAACTTGGGGTTCATTGAAGATGGCTGGGGGCGGTGAGAGTGACCATTTTATGTCAGCTCACCCAAACTGATAACAAGGCTGCAAAGAGATCCCTCTAGGCAAGAAAGGACACACACTAGACTGCATGATACAATTGTTGCTGAACATGGAATCACATGGGTGGTGCATGAAAGGATCGGACTTATGATCATTGTATGTTGCACTGTGGATTTGTGAGGCTAGGAGGTCTAAAGTGCATGGAAAAAATCCTCTATCAGGCAAGAATGATAGTCAGCCAAGCAGCCAATTATTACTTACTGCTATATGAAGAAGGAGGAACAAATAGTCCAGAAATTATGCTGGGTGGATAGACGGTTGGTTGAGTGGGAGGGACAGAAATCAGATTTATTAGGCAACAGCCTGTTACTATATCAGCTCCCACTATTTCACAACAGGGTGCTGTGCTGCCCAGTTTTTGAGTACAATAGCACAACTCCACATGTTTTAAGACAAAAGTACTTCCAATACTCTCATCTCCACATACAATATGAATTCATTCACTTTTTGCTATTGTAAGAATGTTTTATGTATATCTTTAACACTTTACCAGGAGATTTTCACTACGAATAAAAAAGATCTTAAATTGTGATGATTATATTACTAGGCTATGTACTCCTTTAGTTTAAAATTCCAGTAACAACCTACCATGTCAGAATGTAGGTAACATTGGGGATTACTCTAGGCTGTCTTATGGATTTAGTCACCCAGCATTTGGTGTTGTAGTCTAACTATGCCGATCAAAATTACTACCAATATAACTTAATGGTGGGATCGATTCATTTGGTCTTTATTTTCCCCACCCAAGCAGCTGAGCATCAGCACATCCAGGTGCTTCTGTTTCTTGGCAGATCTGTCTGTCATTCCCTACTTCCCCCAGACTCAATCCTGGTGCTTCTGTTTCTTGGCAGATCTGTCTGTCATTCCCTACTTCCCCCAGACTCAATCCTGGTGCTTCTGTTTCTTGGCTTATCTGTCAGTCATTCACTACTTCTTCCAGACTCAATCCCATAGGATTTGAGCTGATGAGGAGCTTAAGACATCTCTGGACTGTATTTCATATTTGCCATGGGGGGAATTACAATTTTTGACCTCCTCCCATTTCACCTGCAATGTCTGAGAGGTGTTTGTGCAACGAGGACATGCCTAGAGTGTATCACGCCACTTCCTTAACACCTCAGCTAAACTCTTTCCCCTTCCCCTCTTCAGACAATGTCTCCCTCTTTGTCCACAACATCCAGAAGGGATCACATGTGTGAAATGCTCTGCTGGCTGCCTTACTCTGGAGATGGACACACCCTCCTCTTCATCACACAGCCCCTGATATCCAAACCACTAACTGAGCCTGGGCCAGCTGGACCATTTTATTCCTCCAAGCCACAGTACTGGCTACCATGACGGTACACACTATTGCTATTTTTACCTTTTTTTTGGACAGTCGGTTAAGGATTTAGTGTTAAGAAATTTTTGCTCTGACATATTTAATGTATATTTTTTTCTGAAACAAAACTTGCCATGTCAATGTTTAACATTACTGCTTGCATTTAAAACAGTACTTGTTAACCAATATATTTTCTTAGTAACGGGTCTCAGCAAACACATTACTGTGCACATTACTATTTCTACTGTTTTTTTCTTTATTTGTATTAGAGAGTCATGGAATTTTCTAGAAGTACTTACAAAGTAGCTCATCTTCCTGAAGTGCAGACTAAAGAAAAGTTATTCTTCACATTTTGTGGATTGTCTTCAATGATGTATTTGCTCTTTCCTGCTATGATTCTGACCATTTTCAGCTATGCATTTGTTCTTCCTAGAGAAGCCCACTACCATATTGCCAAATCTAAGCTGTACAGGTCCATAGTGGTGGGTTCAAGAAAGGAGAAGAACCTCTCTGTCCACTCACAAAGTTCATAGATATTAGTGGGTGTGAATGAGTGCCATCCTTGGAGACATCTTGTTCTGTTGCAGATGTTTCCATTTTCACTGCCTCATAGCCAGAGGTGCAATAACACCACTAATCAATGCTGGGGAGTGTACACAATGCCATCAGTAATAGATGCCCGTGTACACACAATGAAATAGATGCCCATGTGTACACAATGACATCAGTAATCTATGCTACTGTGTACATACAATAACATCAGTAATAGATGACAATGTGCACACAGTAACATCAGTAATTTATGCTACTGTGCACACACAATAACATCGGTAATCTATGTTACTGTGTACACACGCCAACATTAGTAATAGATGACAATGCACACACAATACCATCAGTAATCTATGCTACTGTGTACACATGATAACATCAGTAATAGATGACAATGTGCACACAGTAACATCAGAAATCTATGCTACTGTGTACACACAATAACATCAGTAATCTATGCTACTGTGTACACACAATAACATCAGTAATCTATGCTACTGTGTACACACACTAACATTAGTAATAGATGACAATGCACACACAATACCATCAGTAATTTATGCTACTGTATACACATGATAACATCAGTAATAGATGACAATGTGCACACAATAACATCAGGCATCTATGCTACTGTGTACACACAATAACATCAGTAATAGATGCCCATATGCACACAACATCAGTAATAGATGACAATGTGCACAGAGTAACATCAGTAATTTATGCTACTGTGTACACACAATAACATCAGTAATCTATGCTACTGTGTACACATAATAACATCAGTAATAGATGACAATATGCACACAATAACATCAGTAATCTATGTACTGTCTGCACACAATAACATCAGTAATAGATGCCCGTGTGCACACAATAACATCAGTAATTGATGCCAGTGACAACAAGATAACATAAGCAATAGATGCCTGTGTGCACATGATAATGTCAGTAATTCATGCTGGTGTGCAGACAATAACATCAGTAATAGATGCTGGTGTACACACAAACATGAGTAATCGATGCCCGTGTGCACATAACATAAGTAATAGATACCCGTGTGCACATGATAACATCAGTAATAGATGCCCGTGTGCACATAACATCAGTGATAGATGCCCGTGTGCACACAATAACATCAGTAATAGATACCTGTCTGCACACGATAACATCAGTAATAGATGCCCATGTGCACACAATAACATCAGGAATCTATGCTACTGTGTACACACAATAACATCAGTAATAGATGCCTGTCTGCACATGATAACATCAGTAATAGATGCCCATGTGCACATGATAAAGTCAGTAATTAATGCTGGTGTGCAGACAATAACATCAGTAATAATTGCTGGTATACACACAAACATCAGTAATCAATGCCAGTGATGACACAATGACATCAGTGATAGATGCCTGTGTGTTCACAATGACATCAGTAATAGATGCACATGTGCACACAGTAACATCAGTAACCAACACTGGTATGCACACAATGAAATCAGTAATAGATTCCATGTGCGCACACTAACATCAGTAATAGATGCTGGTGTACGCACAAACATCAGTAAGCGATGCCAGTGATGACACAGTAACGTCAGTAATAGATGACAGTGTGCACAGAATAACATCAGTAATAGATGCCTGTGTGCACATGATAATTTCAGTAATTAATGCTGGTGTGCAGACAATAACATCAGTAATAGATGTTGGTATTAACACAAACATCAATAATCAATGCCAATGATGACACAATGACATCAGTGATAGATGCCAGTGTGCACAGAATAACATCAGTAATAGATGCCAGTGTGGACCACAATAACATCAGTAATAGATGCCCGTGTGCACATGATAATTTCAGTAATTAATGCTGGTGTGCAGACAATAACATCACAGACAATAACATCAGTAATAGATGCTGGTGTACACACAAACATGAGTAATCGATGCCCATGTGCACATAACATCAGTAATAGATGCCCGTGTGCACATGATACCATCAGTAATAGATGCCTGTGTGCACATGATAACATCAGTGATAGATGCCCGTGTGCACACAATAACATCAGTAATAGATACCTGTGTGCACATAACATCAGTGAAAGATGCCCGTGTGCACACGATAACATCAGTAATCTATACTACTGTGTGCACACAATAACATCAGTAATAGATGCCTATGGTGACACAATAATATCAGTAATCGATGCCACTGATGACACAATAACATCAGTAATCAATGCTGGTATATACACAAACATCAGTAATCGATGCTGGTGTACACATGATAACATTAGTACACACAACAATGTGCACACAATAACATCAGTAATTGATGTCTATGATGACACAATAATATCAGTAATCGATGCCAGTGATGACACAATAACATCAGTAATTGATGCCTATGATGACACAATAATATCAATAATCGATGCCAGTGATGACACAATAGCATCAGTAATTGATGCCTATGATGACACAATAATATCAGTAATCGATGCCAGTGATGACACAATAACATCAGTAATCAATGCTGGTATATACACAAACATCAGTAATCGATGCTGGTGTACACATGATAACATTAGTACACACGACAATGTGCACACAATAACATCAGTAATTGATGTCTATAATGACACAATAATATCAGTAATCGATGCCAGTGATGACACAATAACATCAGTAATTGATGCCTATGATGACACAATAATATCAGTAATCGATGCCAGTGATGACACAATAACATCAGTAATTGATGCCTATGATGACACAATAATATCAGTAATCGATGCCAGTGATGACACAATAACATCAGTAATGCAGATGTGCACATGATAACATGTGTACTTCATGCCGGTGACACAGACGTATGCAGCTCAGAGAGATCTATTCGCTTCTTCTCCTTTTTACATCTCAACAGTTGAAATGCCTGGGATCTACCCAGTGCTAATGCAGCTCTGCTCACCTCACTATTTCTCTTTCAGGAGGACAGCAACTCATCAGGTGCTGAGCCTATAATTCCTTCCTAGTCCATCCCCCTGATAACACACATCTAGTACTTAACTTTGGTTGCAACCATAAAAATGGACAATCTTCTCTGTCCACTCATGGGGTACTATTTTTTCTGTCATTAGCAGTGCACACCACCATAATTATAAATCATTTACACTCAGACTCAATAAATATATTTAATTAGTAATTGCATAGGAGCTTATTTTTATAAATCTCAAAATACAGAAAGACGCACTTGTTATCTCAACAATCAAAATACCAACAACCATTGCTGTCTACGGTGACAGTTTTGTTCTAGCTTTATATTCTCTACTAATTACAATTTACTGTCAAATCACATCAAAAAATAAATAAATACATATATTTATATATTTATATATTTTTATATATTTATATATTTATATATTTATATATATTTATATATTTATATATTTATATATTTTTATATATTTATATATTTATATATTTATATATTTATATTTATATATATTTATATATTTATATATTTATATATTTTTATATATTTATATATTTATATATATTTTTATATATTTATATATATTTATATATTTATATATTTATATTTTTATATATTTATATATATATATTTATATATATTTATTTATATATTTATATTTATATATATTTATATATTTATATTTATATATTTATATTTATATATATTTATATATTTATATATTTTTATATATTTATATATTTATATATTTCATAGGAACTGTTATTCTTTTTGCTTTCATTATGTGGCATATATATTCTGCGTCTCAATATTTTATTTGTTACCTTACAGAAAACATTTTCTTTTAGACAAATACATAATTTTTATCTAAGGAATGTGGGCCATACTAGCAAAGGGATTACTGTAACATCCATGACTCAGTGTAAAGGGAAAACTAATGCTCTTGACAAAAAAAAATATAGTGATTAGGCAGACAAAAAGGTACATGGTAGCTAAAATGAGTTACCACATATGGAGGAAAGGTCAGACAGAAATATCCATGGGGGATGTGAATTAATTAAAAAAAAGGTTCTGTGAACTAATAAAGGTAAAATGGAAATTAGACTTACAGGTAAGGGATGTAGTAAATTCTCTGCATGAACAGAAGTGCTATAAACAAGTAATACAACAGCAGTGATGTAGTACACATAGTGTGGCAAAAGGGAGCAAGAGTTGCAAGTACAGAAAGACTGAGCCGAGAAACAGAAAGACTGAGCCGAGGCACAGAAAGACTGAGCCGAGAAACAGAAAGACTGAGCCGAGACACCAAAAGACTGAGCTGAGACACAGAAAGACTGAGAAGAGACACCAAAAGACTGAGCTGAGACACAGAAAGACTGAGCTGAGACATAGAAAGACTGAGAAGAGACACAGAAAGACTGAGCTGAGACATAGAAAGACTGAGCCGAGACACAGAAAGACTGAGCCGAGACACAGAAAGACTGAGCTGAGACACAGAAAGACTGAGCTGAGACACCAAAAAACTAAACCAAGACATAGAAAGACTGAGAAGAGACACAGAAAGACTGAGCCAAGACACAGAAAGACTGAGCCGAGACACAGAAAGACTGAGATGAGACACAGAAAGACTGAGCTGAGACACCAAAAAACTAAACCAAGACATAGAAAGACTGAGAAGAGACACAGAAAGACTGAGCCGAGACACAGAAAGACTGAGCCGAGACACAGAAAGACTGAGCTGAGACACCAAAAAACTAAACCAAGACATAGAAAGACTGAGAAGAGACACAGAAAGACTGAGCTGAGACACAGAAAGACTGAGATGAGACACCAAAAAACTAAACCAAGACATAGAAAGACTGAGAAGAGACACAGAAAGACTGAGCCGAGACACAGAAAGACTAAGCCAAGACACAGACTGAGAAGAGACACAGAAAGACTGTGCCGAGACACAGAAAGACTGAGATGAGACGTGCAGTAAAATGAGAAAACAAGGTGAAGAGACTTGGTTGGCGCATGTGAGATGATTTATTCTTAGACGGAGAAGCAGGTTATCCAAAGAAAGACTTGAAATCATGGGTACTTCATAACTTTCGGTGCTGTTCATTTCAGGTAAGACTCGGAGACATGATATGTACTATACAAAGTGAATATGTTAAGGGTTGCTGGTAGAAAAAAATGCAAACAATTCAGACAGAGAGATGGAGCGAATACATTTACAGCACCTCCAGTTGGTTCATAGGTTCATAGGTAGGTACTAGGCTATCTGCCCGAAGGCATTTATAACCCTAGCCAGAATGTGTTGGCTTTTGCCACCCCCTTAGATTAGGTCCCTGTGCCTCTGTCCAGCAGAGCCATTGAAGTGATCCCTGGGGTAAACTTTCTGTTTCCCATCCACTCGTCAAGGTTTCTCTTGAAGAGGGTTAGTGAGGCGCTCTGCCTAATGTAGATTGGAATCTTGTTCCAGAGCACAGGAAGTCTCTGGGACAGGAATCTATCCCTCCAGCACATCCTGTTTATTGTTGTGGTGAGGTTTAGATCCCTAGAGCATGTGGCTCGAGGGGATATGATTTTTTTTAGGTGGAGCATGTCCATCAATTATGGGATGGACATGGCCTTGTATGTCAGGCAGAGATCACCTCTGAGTAGGCGGTATGCAACCGAGTACAGCTGGAGTTTCTTCAGTCGAGCTGCATAGGGCATCTGTTTGAGGCAAGTGATCCTCTTGGTGAGGTACTTCTGTGGTCTTTCCAGCTGTTGTGGGTGTCTTGTAAGGTACATCCCAAATGGGGCATTGTACTCTATGATGGGTCTGATGAGTGATGTATAGAGGGGCACAATGACCTCTTTTGATCTGGATGCAAACCCTTTTGTGATTGGCTTGGCCACATAGAAGGATTTTCTAACTACTTTGGCAATGTGATTATCAAAGGAGAGGCTACTATCTACTTGGGTCTCCAGATGGCTACCACCTATGTGGTAGTTTGTGGGTACTTTATTTTTTCCAAAGGGGATGCCTATGCACTTTTTGCCATTTAGCTTGAGGCTATGGTTTTGACACCAGGTATCTGTCTCAGTGAGACCCTTTTGGAGGATGTCTGTGTCCACCAGAGAGTCAATTATAGCCCCTAGTTTGCAGTCATCTGCGAACTTGGTCAGCCATTGTCCTTCTGTGCTTGCCTGTACCTCTGAGAAGTATATGCCAAACAGGAGGGGTCCTAGGACTGAGCCCTGGGGAACACCACTTGTAACCAGTTTAGATTCAGACCTAGCTCCCACACCTCTTACCATGTGGGTCCTTTCCGTGAGCCAGTTGGCAACCCATCTTGTGACATAGGGGTTTATGTTCAGGCTGGTGAACTTGTCTATAATACCTGAATGGGGAATGGTGTTGAAGGGCTTTGCGAGGTCTAGGTAGGCTGTGTTGACCACCTTTCCCTCTTCTATAGCCTTGGTAACTGTCTCAATGAAGTCCACCAGGTTTAGGAGGCATGATCTGCCCTTAACAAAGATGAACTGGGTAGTGTCCAGTGTTTGGAGATTCCCAATGTCTCTGTTTATGAGATTCATGATGATGCACTCCATAGCCTTGCAGACCAAGCTAGTCAGGCTTATAGGGTGATAGTTACCGGGGTCTGTTGTGGCTCTACCTTTGTGGAGCGGAATAACCATTGATGTGCACTACTCTATGGGCATATAGCCTGTGGAGAGGCTGAGTTTGAACAGTGTGTTTAGGTGAGGGGTTAGTTCATCTTTGAGCTCGTGTAGGACGCAGCCTGGGACACCATCCAGTCCCATTGATGCTATATGTTTGGCTTTGGAGAGGGCTGTTTTAACCTGAGTGTCTGTGATTTCAGGGGCACTACATTCTTCTGGTATGGTTATGGGCCCTTTTGGGGGTGAGGGGGGTGAAGTTTGCACTGACCCTGTCTGCCAGGATGTTGGTGATATCAGTCAGTTCACTGTATTTTGTGCCATTCTGCACTAACTCTGAGCAGATCTGAGAATTGCCACTTAGATTCTTGACATAGCTAAAGAATGCCTTGTGGTTATCTTTGGAGTCCATGGCAATTTTTCTTTCGAAGCTAGCCTTGGATGATTTTATGAGGGATCATAGTTTCTTGCTGATACTGATCAGGGACATCTTCCCTTCTTGGGATTTTACTCTTTTCTGTACTAGTTTCCTCCTTCTATTGTATAGCTTGTTTATGGCAGGGGTCCACCAGACTGGTTTCCTTTTCTTGGAGGAGTGAGTCTTGGTTTTGCTTGGGATAACATGATCCATGCATTCTTGTAGGTGCTCGTAGAGTGCATTAGTAAAGGATTTTGCAGCTTGGACAGCATTATCCTTTGGCATGGGGGCTTTGAAACCTTCCACCTCGGTCTTAAGTAACATGAAGTTTGCTTTTGAAAAGTTTTTTACGGTGGTTTCTTTGACCGGGGTGGGGGGCGGAATGTGGATATCCAGAGTAATTAGTTTATGGTCAAATCTAACCAGCGAGTGGTTGACCACCGGTGTGGAATACCAGTCGCCCATGTTGGTGATGACAAGGTCCAATATATTGTCACCTCTGGTGGTGGTGTTGACCAGTTGATCCAGGCTGTTTGAGTTTATAAATTCTAGGAAATGTTGGGCAAGGGAATTAGTACTTGAGTAGTTTTCCCAGTTAATGTTTGGGTAATTGAAATCACTCAATATCAGGGTGTTTGGTAGGACCTTTATGTTTCTCAATGTTTCCAGAAATGTGTAATGGGTGTCCTGGGACATGGTGGGTGATCTGTAGCAAGCTACAATTTGAATTGCAGTTTTGCCCATTGTTAGTTGCACGTGGATGATCTCTGAAGCATCATGCTGTGCCACTAACCTGGTGGTGTGGGTATCCTTGATGAATATGGATACGCCCGCACCTTTTGTATTTCGGTCCGGGTTTTGTGGCCGTAATGTATGGTATGAGTTGTAGCCTGGTAGTGCTGGGGTGCTCTCTGGAGCCTTAAACCAGGTTTCTGTTACTGTATATATATCGATTTTCTCCATACTGAGGAGTGCCTCGAGAGCATGCATTTTGAGGTTTAGACTTCTGGCACTGAGTAGCATTACCCTCAGTTTTTTGTTACTTGTGCTATTTATGGTGGTGGGTTTCTCTTTTGAGCCTTGCCTTAAAAAGGCAGTATGGGGGTGGCAAGAGCCTTGGCCAGTATTCAAAAGCCTAAGGGTGACAGGTGCAAGCCATCCCTAGCAAAGCAGCGTGGCTTGTCAAGCATGTCATCCCAGGCTGACAAACACTGGATCCCCTTTGAATGACACCAGAAGCTTAGCCAGTTGTTGAAATTGATATTTTTTTCTTTATACCGTGGTATCATTCTTGGTGAAGGCAGGATGCTACTCAGAGTCATGGTCATACCAGCCTGGGCTATGTGATCAGAGAGCTCCTCCATGTCTCTTTTCATGTCGTCCAGGGAGGTACGGCTCAGGTCATTCACACCAACATGGACAATGACAGAGTCATATTTGTACTTGTTCTGGAGTGACCTGAATGCTTGTGTTATGTGGTGGATTTTGGCACCCGACAGGCAGCTAACAGTAACTTTCTCCTTGTTCAGCCTAGTGAGTGGGATTTCACTGTGCCTGACTATACAGTCACCTATTACTAGTGTGTTGGGTATGTTATTTTGCCTTAAGGGCTGTGATTGCGTGGCACACTGGTTTTGTGAAGTATGTGTTTCATGGTTTGTGTTGGGGGTGGAGGTTGCTTGGATGTCTGCTTTGGAGGTCTCTGTTGCTTTTGCAGATTTTTATATAGAGCCTCCAAGTACGTTTTCATGTATTTATGTGTGTTTTTTGCCGGTGCTGGTTTCATAGGTCTATGTAAGGCTGGTGGTGTGATGCAAGTAATTCCCTTCTCCTCTTGACTGTCTGGTCCAGTCTTGGTTTGAGAGAGCTTAGCCTCCAGTTTGGCTGTATAATTGCATCTCTTGCATGTATTAGTGTTTGGTGGTAGGAAGAGAGGGTTGTCTGTGTACATGAGGTAGTTGTAACATTGCCTCAAAATGTCCAGATTCACCAGTTGGACCAGAGAGTACATCTGAAACTGCCCTTTGGACATGCCTGGATAGGTACAGTGAACTGTTTTACTGATTGGCTGGTAAGGTCGAATAGAGAGCCTTGTCCTTCTCTACAGTATAGGGGGGGGTCTAGTGCTAAGGTTTATTAGTGCTTGCTATGAGTTTTGAGCAAGTGTCGGGCTGAGAAGTGAATGGTTTGAGTGCTTAAGTTAAAAGTTTGTCTTGTTCAAAGGGAAGAAAAAGTTGGATGCACTACACACAGCATAGATAATGATAGTGCATAACACATCAAAATAAATACTATGTCATAAATAATTTTTGTAGCATAGCTCACAGTGGCCCACATTATGTGCCAGATCTGGTTGAATATGACAAGGTGCTACTCGGATGATGGGGGTCTGCTCTTGTTTTGATAACCCCAATTCAAACAGAATGCTGCTGATTCAGGAGGAATAGTGTAGCCCTGGTTGTTGATGTGGGCAGTGGCAACCATTTTTTGTCAGGGATAAAATGGACAAAGAATCTGGCAGGTGGTACAGATCATATGACTCCCCATGCAAACATCATCTGTTTACTAATTTTGTATACTTGTCAGCAAGGATGAAATCATTCAGAAATGCAGGATCCAGTAAAGGGAAGGGAAATGTCCTCTTAAAGACAGCAGACAAATCTCAGGGATGAACAAAATATAGACTAGAAATGTAAAAATGCAAAGCCATACAACCCTATGAACTGGTCGTATAACAGAGGAGTGACTGTTAGTAGATGCCTGACTAACGCTATCTCCTAGGTGAGGGAATGTTGCCTTACCAGTAGTCTGCTGCCTTTAGTATCCTGGCAATTATCTAATGTTACATCGACATTCACATTTGTCGACAAGTAAAACAGCATCCACAATATGTCAAAAAGCTGAATGTAGATGCAACACTCTGTATGCTCCAAGAAAAAGCCTCGGCCCAAGTGAAAAAAAAACCATAAAAACAATGCTGCATCCTCACACCCCTTCCTAATTATATATGCCAACTCCGAGATGGCACAAACTCAGGGAAAGGGAATATAATATTTCCAATCCTTGAGAATTGTGCGATCTTGCAGACCTGTCGACCATCTGTTTAGTCAACCAAAAGTAGATGACTAAACACACTTCCAACTTGTTCTGGTCATGTGGCAAGTCAAAAAGGACTATAAAACTGCCTGTTTATATTGCATTTTCTCCCGTGGTACAGGCCATGGCTGAAAATGATCCAAGTCATATGTGGTGGTAGGTTTTGTGGCTGTGGAACTGGGTAATTACTAAACCCGAATCTTCTGAATGGGAAGCTGTTCTCAAGCTTCAAAGTGACCTCACTCTGGACTCCTTCCCTAAAACAGGATAAGCAGTAACAGGCAAGGGTAGTATAATCTGGTTCAGGAACATAACTTTATTGGCAGGAGTAATGTTAGTAACAACTATTCAAGTCAGAAAACAATGATAAAAAGGATGAATTGCATATGAAAATATGAACAAATGCCTAAAAATACAAACTATGCTGTTTTTTTCTGAAAAGAGAGCTATGTACAGTAGATCTAGGCTCTCAATAATACATATATGTGTTATTTATAGGACCAGAAATTCAAGGTATAACTGTTGAAAAAGTTTTTTCTCACTATTCCTAGTGTCTAATCTGGTCTATGTGACTAATATGCCCACAGTTATACTGGATTTGGATGTGAAGTGACAGATCATAACTGACTATTTTCTCCTTTCACACAGACGTCTCATGCATATGCCCTTTAATTGACTACCCATCTGAAAAAGCCAACAAAACATACCTTTGGTTAACTGCACCTGCGAAAATGTCCATTTTGTGAATGTATATGATCTAGTGACAGTAGAAAGCTCAGGAGTCATTGTTTCCATGCATCGTCTGTTCTCATTCCTACTAAGGGAAAGCCATCAAATCAGAGAAAATACCTTCAAATTAAGGTAACACTATATAAAATAGGTTCATATGTTTATAGGAGGTTACTCGACTAGTGGCCCTAGAGCCCTTACAAGCCTAGCCATGTTAATCCTGAGTTGCCTCAATTGTCCTTGGTTAGATGGACATAATTTGCCGAATGAGTCCATGATAAACACTGACTACCTTTGTCCATGAGGGACATGGATGCCACCCCCGGCATGAATTTGTGGTCTCCCAACCATTTGTCCAGGTTGCGCTTGAATACGATCAGTGATGAGCTCTACTAAACATGAACTAGAAGTTTGTTCCAGAGTAGCAGCAATCTCTGGGAGATGTATCTGTCTCTCCACACATTCTGTTAATGTCACATGCAAAGTTAAAATTCCAAAAGTGAGTGACTCTTGTGCAATTTCACTTGTGGATGTGCAGCATACCCATCAGGGCAGAGTCAGAGACTCCCCCGTAGGCCAGGTACAAATCGCCTCTCAGCAGCCATATTATGCACAGTACAGTGGTAGAGCTTTCAGTCTATCAATGTAAGTCATCTTTGGAGGCCCTGTATTTTCTCATTGAG
Source organism: Protopterus annectens (assembly GCF_019279795.1). Classification (NCBI taxonomy): domain Eukaryota; kingdom Metazoa; phylum Chordata; order Ceratodontiformes; family Protopteridae; genus Protopterus; species Protopterus annectens. Next base: position 121,478,592 of record NC_056746.1, on the reverse strand, counting down.
AAACCTCTGTGGTCCCTCCAGCTGCTGTAGGTGTCTGGTGAGGTATGTGCAGAAGGGAGCCTTGTACTCTATTAATGGTCTGATGAGGATCAAGCACAGTGGAGTTATAGCATCCTTAGACCTGGATGCAATGCCCTTACTTATGAGATGCACAATGTAGAAGGCTTTCCTTACCACTGTGGAAACTTAGTGGTCAAAGTTCAGATTGCTATCTACCTGTGTTCCCAGTTCTTGCACCACTGGGTTTGAACTTAGGGGGGTGCTGTCAATATTGTAATTAGCAGAGAATTCTGCTTTGCTAAAGGGGATAATAATGCACTTTTTGCATTTAGTTTTAGACCATAGCTATGGCACCAGTCATTTGTCTGTGTTAGCCCCTCTTATAATATGTTAATATCACTAGAGGACTCATTGCGTGCACACAATTTGCAATCGCCAGTGAACTTGGTAAGCCAAAGGCCATCTACATTAGCCTGGACATCTGAGAAGTAGATTCCAAACAGTGAAGGGCACAGCACAGACTCTTGTGGTATGCCAGTGGTGATGGGTAAACTGGTAGCAGTGGAGTCAACAATTGTGACCGTATGTGTTCTGTTGATGAGCCAACTGGCTACCCATCTAGTGATGTAAGGGTTAATCCCCAGCTGGGAGAGTTTCTCAATGATACCTGAGTAGGGAATTGTGTCAAAAGCCTTGGCTAGGTCAAGCTAGGCAGTATGCACTGTCTTACCTTCATCCAGGGCTTTGGTGAATTTCTCAAAGAAGTCTACTAGGTTTAATAAGCATGATCTACCCTTAATGAAGCCAAACTGGGTTGGGTCTAGAGTTTGACGGTGGCCTATGTCCTTGTTGATAAGTTTCATGATGATTCTTTCAATGGCCTTGCAAGATTAGGCAGGTTAGACTTATGGGTCTATAGCTCCCAGGGTCAGTGGATGGCCCCCCTTTGTGCAAGGGAATTAGTGCTGCTGTTCTCTACTGGAACAAAGCCAGTTGTCAGGCTATGGTTAAAGAGAACTCCAGGAGGGTCCATTAGGTCCTGTTTTAGATTGCTTATTAAGCAACCTGGGATGTTATCTGGTCCCACCGAGGCTGTGTTTCTGGCTTTGGAGAGTGCACATATGACCTGATCTCTAGAGATACTAGGCAGAGGACTGGTGTCAGGTATGCTTTGGGGTATGGCTGGTGGGGACAGGGAGGTGAAGTCTGTGTCAAATCTCTCAGCTAACAGGTTGGCAGTTTCCTTCTGTATAGTATGAGTGGTACTATCTACTATCAGTCTGGCACACAGCTGGGCATTCCCTTTTAGATTTCAGATGTAGTTAAAGAATGCCTTATGATTATCCTCAGCTATAAATGCTATTTTAGCTTCATAATTAGCTTTGCATGACTTTACAAGATTTCTGATTTGCTTCTTCAAGCTATGGAGAGAATTCTTTCTCTGCTGAGTGAGTTTCCTCTTGTTCTTAGACATCAATTTCTTCCTTTTCTTATACAACCTGTTTAGACTTGAGGCACACCAGGGTGGCTTGTTTTTTTTGAAAGACCTGGTTTTAAGCCAGTCAGGTACAGCCAAGTCTGTGCAGTTACTTAAGTGTTTACACAGGGCATTTGTGTATGCCTCTGCATGGCAGTCAATGTTGTCTGTGATTGCGGGGGGGGGGGGCTATACAGCTTTTTATACCGTCGCTTAGTAGGCTGTAGTTTGCTATGGAAAAGATTTTTAGTTTTGTTGCTCCTGTGGTGGTGACAGATTCAGTGGTTACTTTGAATGAGACTGATTAATGGTCTGACTTTACCAGAGAGGGCATCACACAGGGGGGAGTGCAGTGACCCCCACCATGTCTAGGGCATTTGAGCCCCTTGTGGGGGTGCAGACTATCTGTTCCAGAGCATTTGTATTAACAAACTCCAGGAACCTCTGGGTGAGCATGTTTGTGCTCATGTATGTCACCCAGTTGATTGAACGATAGTTGAAATCTCCCATGACCAAGGTGTTTGGCTGTACAGCGAGTGACTGCAGTAGCTCCAGGTAGGCGGTGTGTTTTTCTTGGTTTATAGTGAGGGACCTATAGCTAGCAACGGTGTGGTAGGGTATATTGCTTATAGTTAACAAGACAAGGAGTAGTTCAAGAGAGGCATTTGACCAGTCTTGAGGTGTACTTGGCTTTAATGAAGATGGATACAACTCATCCTTTAGTTCTTTCATGCTCATTTTGAGGTCTGAGCATGTGGAAGGCATTGTAGCCTTGCATGGCCTGGGTGCTCTCTGCAGCCTTGAACCAAGTCTCAGTAACTGCACAGATGTCAGTATCCTCCAAGGTGAGACGTGCTTTCAGGGAGTGCAGTTTCATGCTTAGATGCCTAGCATTAAGCAGCAGAACCTTGAGTTTGTCTCGAGTGGATTTTGTTATGTCAGAAGTTTCATTGTTTTGACATTGCCTAAAAATGCCACTATGGGGGAAGCAAGAGCCTTTGCCAGTATCTGAAAGCATAGAGGAGTCAGGTGCAGACCATCTCTGGCAAAGCAGTGTGGCCTCTCAACCATGTCTGCCCAGGATGACAGATATTGGATCCACTTGGACTGATACCACAGGTTAATCCACTCGCTGAAGTTGATAATTTTTTGTTTATATGGTGGCATCATCCTGGGTGAAGGTAGAATGCTGCTTAGGGCTAGGGTCATACCTGCCTGGGACTCATAATCTAAGAGTTCAGTCACGTATCTCTTCATAGAGTCCAAAAAGCTACGTCTAAAGTCATTCACCCCAACATGGACAATGATACAGTCCTAACGGTACTTGTTGTTGACTGACTTGAGTGCATGTGTTATTTGATGGATCCTGGCACTTGTCAGGCAGCTGACAGTGACCTCATCCTTGTCCAGCCTAGAGAAGGGGACATCTGTGTGTCTCACTATGGCATCACCTATGACCAAAACATTAGGTTTGAGGTATTTTGCCTTAGGGGCTTACTTGCTGAGACACTGGTGTCTGTGTCATTATGTGTAGTGATTTCTATTTGCATAGCAGTGTGTGCAACTGGATTATGTTTGGGAGGTCTCTGATCTTTTGGTAGGCTTCTAGTGAGTACCTCTGCTTATGTGAGTTTATAGGTTCATAGGTTCATAGATTACTACTAGGCTAATTGCCCTTGTGGGCCATTTTAAGCCTAGCCAATTACCCCATGTGAGAATCAAACCCTGCACCTTGTGCATGTAAGGTAACTGCCTTAACCATTATGCCACCCTCCCACTCATGACCTCATTTTGTGTAAAAGGTGAAGTGTGTGTGCTGACAACCTGTTTGATGTCTGGTTTGTTGTTATGAGAGATTTGATTTCAATTTCATAGTGCAATTACATCTCTCACATCAGTGCCTGTTTGTTTAGGAGTAAGGGGTTGTCAGTATACATGAGGCAATTACTACATTGCCTCAGGATGTTCATGTCAATCAGGTAGGGCAGTAAATTGATGGGAAACTGCCCGTCCATTATAGCAGGCTTTTACTGTATGTACTAATCAGGAAGGGAGTGGGCTAGTTTGACCAGTTTTTGTGCCGGGACTAACAAAGTTGCTTATTCTATTGCAGACTATGGATGATAAGTGTGGCAAGACTGCTCAATACACCCATAGTGCAGTAGGGAAGCTTGGGAGGGTTACACTGACAGTGGTCTAGGGAAAATTTGAGTTTCAATGCATTTGTGTCTATGCAGTGCACCACTAACCCCTGTTGCATGGTGTGCTGCAAGTCACAAATGTGCAGCTTAAACACAGGTGAAATTAAAACACTTTTAAGCTAATCTACCAAAAGGAAAGCACACACTGAGCCTTCCTTCTGCAATCCCCAGCTCAGACAAGGCTGGTTTCACACTCTTCTGCCAGAAGGGTGCAGGGGAGCCCTTCTTAATATAAGATGGCTGGCTGGTTTAGGGTTCAGGTGTATCAATAACAGGCTAGACAGGTATCAGAACAGTGCAGAGAAGTGCAAAAAAATACTTAGAGCCCTTTTGTGTGTTTCCCAGCTCAGATAGACAAGTAAATACCTACTGCCACTAAATGAATAATCCCACTCCTCCTAATGTAAAATGCATGCTTGGTTTATAGAATCTGTTAATATTTTTCACAGTTTTCAAAACACATGGGCAGCTCCAAAACGTATGCCTTAATGAAGGGTTAAGGTAGCTGCAGCCTGAACACTTAGCTTGTTCAATAAACCACCTTTCTTGCCTGTGTAACAGTGTCCAGTAGCCCTTGTGGATGTAAAGGATTGTGTTTTCAAAGATATAAGGGTTATTCTTAGAAAACCTATTATTTCTCTAGCTGCAACAGGAAAACTGATAGACAGAAGCCAACTAAGTTCTGTGGTTTTAATTTCTAACATATAAGGAAAGATCAGAGAAGAATAAAACCTTGATGCACTTAAAAGCTTGATGGAGGGTGATGTTCCTAATAGTGAATTCAAAGATCTGGAAAGAGGAAGATGATGCAAGGAGACACATGTGGCTAAGGAAGTTAAGGGTGCATTGTGCAGCTGCAACACAAACTGGCAAACACACTGTGACGATAAGAGGTACTGCCAGCCATGCTAGGAGAAATAGGGCAGTGGATTTGTGACATATGCCAACACAGCTAGCTGGAATTTTGTAAATAATTATATGTCATTTGTATATCATACTGATTTGTACAGATGTTTGTGCTGAAAATGTATTTGTAGGTTTGCTTGTGTTAAAATGTATCAACAGTGTACCCTACTGGAAGAAAACGAAATGCACATGCATTATTTGTAACTGAATTAAATGCATACATTGTAACAGCATGTACTAGAAGTGAAGAGGTTAATCTTAATCCACCTGACTTTGCAAAATATTCTTGAAATTAAATTACTTTATGGGTTAAGCCATAAAGATGCTATCTCACAGTTTTGAATGGAGACAGAGACGCAGTGTCTGTGCTAGAGAATAATAGCTCCTGTAAGACCAATGAAATGGTTTAATGGTTTTATGACTTCCAGAAGATCTGAGAAAAGCTCTATCTTTGTGCAGGGTAATACATAGGTGCTAAAATCCTGTCAGCTTTTAGTGCTAGTGATAGCAATGGAAACAAAGTCAGATGACCAGATGTGTGTGTGATGTCATTCTGTAAAAATAATATTTAGATTTTAGTAGTAGTTTGTCCTCAGCATTCTGCATTCTGTCTTGGATCTGACAACAAGGACCACTCACCCACATCATCTTACTTTGCAATAGTAAGTAACTTAACTAGAGAACAGTAATTCTCTTTAAATTAGTCAAGAAAATATAGTGAGATTAAAAGTACTGTTTTTCTTTAACTGTGTGACTCTTTCTAGCTGTATTATTTTCAGTATTCTTGTGACTGAAACTCTGGTGTTTACTGTAAATAGATATTTAGTATTTTTTCAAGTTATTTTATTATTTATTATCAAATATGTTTAAACTTTACATAGTAAATATTTAAGCTTTGAGAGAATTTTATATATTTATTTGGTGATAACTCTAGCCACTCCTGAAAGCATTGCTGTTTGGTGAACATTGCCATTTGTACTAATATTAACTTCACTCAGCATAACAGGATACCCTTTTAAGAGCCTTATAGTAACTGATTGGCGGTAGTGAATCTACCTTATAATCTGGGCAAAGTTGGTAGAGTGGGTAATCTGTGCCAGCCTTTCCCAGGTGTGTGTGTGTGTGTCTGAGTGAAAATTAAATCTCAAATAGTGCGTGTGTCAGCTACTTGGGGCAGGGATATGAAGCACTGGTTTCACAGTGCCAGTGGGGAGCCTAATTGGGGACCTGTGAAAAGACAGATAGAGACACCCAGACCACGGGTTGAGTGTGTGCCTTGTGTGCTCTTAAGGGAAATTGTGATTGATGCAGAGAGATCTGCATCTGGAAATACTGAGTGTATCCATTTGTTTTCCAAGTGAATGTCCCTCTCACCTCAGTGGTGAGGATTCGGGCTCCTTAATTACTGGCCCAGAATGGGGACATTGCACACACCAAAATAACTATTCCTGAAAGCATATCTCATAAATCCTTGCATTATATGCAAAACATTACATTTGATAGAGACCAACTACAAAGACACTTTACTGCTGCTATCACTGTCCTTCCTGGAGAGTTGCAGATAACTGACCGAATGAAGGGGGAGCACAGCTAGGGATGGAAAATGGAGCACCTTGGATTGGAACCTCTACTGACTTTAAGCCACATTACAAGTGTTACAGCCACACATGCTGTACAACAGGTAGGGCAGCATGTGAATAACGTAATCATGGGGTACCGACTGACTTCCATCCCAATGTAATTCTGGGACTTGACATATTCCTTGGAATACACCAAGCTGTGCTAGCAATACTGAAAGGCAATGAGAAACACTGCCATCTTCTTTGAAGTTGTGCTGTACAAGCTGGCACAAGACACCATGAGACCCTAAGAAACAGCAAGTGTATATCCAGAAAGGGAGTGGTAAGCAGTAGGTAACCTATTAGGATTGCCACCTTTTAAAATGCCCAAAAAAGGACAACATTTACAATTTCATCAGATTTTGCAATTTTGCAACCCACCAACCAGTACACAGGAAAGGACAAAACTTTTTTTTTTTTAAAAAAAAAGATTATTCTTATTTTTTTAGTTGCTTATATCTTTTTTATAATAACATTGTGTGTTTCAGAGAGAGATATAACTTTTTTTTACCTATTCCTAATAAAATAAAATATATAATTAATTTTAAAATAGGACATTTTGACATTTTTTATTTTTTTTTTTTTGCAGGACACAACTGCCCAAAAAGGGACTGTCCCTCGCAAAGTGGGACAGGTGGTAACCCTATAACCTATCTACCACATAAGGAGTGGTTCTGGCCTAGAAATTTTAGTTATTGGCCATTTGGGCAGTTTTTTCCATCTCTCTCAACTTCCTGATTTAAAAGCCCACATTTGCACTTGTTTCCCCCCTTCCTGTAACTAGTCTAGTCCATATACAGATTTGCTGTATCCAGGACTGTCTGTAAGCTCCTGAGCCCCCCAAATCTTTCTGTGTTGGAGGGAAGCCTTGTAGCTTATCAGTGGCAGTGGTAATCATTAGGTAACCTATCTACCACATAAGGAGTGGTTCTGGCCCAGAAATTTTAGTTATTGGCCGTTTGGGCAGTTTTTCCATCTCTCTCAACTTTCTGATTTAAAAGCCCAGATTTGCACTTGTTTCTTTCCTGTAAGTAGTCTAGTTCAGATACAGAGTCTTAGTTTTAGCACTTGAATTTGTTTTTTCAAGCTCAGCACTTGTTCAGAACTTGTTGTAAGCACTAAATAAGCTACAAATTACTACAGCATTCAACCTTCCTCATTACCTAGAGAAAAACAGTTTTTGGACTTACTTTCCTTACTTGCTTAAAGAAAAACAGCTATTTTACTCACTTTCCTCACTTGTCTAGAGGAAAATAGTTTTTTATTCAAGTATGTCCAAGGGTCAGCTCCCAGTGTTCTCTTCTGTCTATCTGATGAATCTGGGCATCTTGGGGCAATGTAGCAATTGCCTCATGTACACAGACAACCCTCTCCTCCTACCACCCATAATCTGCTCAAGCACAGAGTCCTCTAAAGCAGAAATGCAAGCAACCTCCACCACCCAACATAACGCAAATGACACATAGCCCAGAGACCCAGTGTGCCACTCAACCACAGCCCATAAGGCAAAACAACGTACCCAACACACTAGTCATAGATGACTCTATAGTCAGGCACACTGATGTCCCACTCACCAGGCTAAACAAGGAGAAGGTTACTGTCAGCTGCCTGTCAGGTGCCAAGATCTGCCACATAACCCACGCACTCAGGTCATTCCACAACAAGTACAAATATGACTCTGTCATTGTCCATGTTGGTGTGAATGACCTGAGATGTACCTCCCTGGACTACATGAAAAGAGACATGGAAGAGCTCTCCGATCTTGTAGCCCAGGCAGGTATGACCCTAGCCCTGAGTAGCATCCTGCCATCGCTCAGATTGATACCGCAATACAAGGACAAAATGATCAACTTCAACAATTGGTTAAGCTTCTGGTGTCATTCTAAGGGGATCCAGTATCTGTCTGCCTGGGACGACATGGTTGAAAGACCACAATGCTTTGCCAGAGATGGCCTGCACCTCTCACCCTTGGGATTCTGGATATTGGCTAAGGCTCTTGTTGCCCCTATAGTGCCTTTTTTAGGTAAGGTTCAAATGACAAATTCACCACCATAACAGGAACAGGCAAAAACTGAGGGTAATGCTACTCAATGCTAGAAGTCTAAATCTCAAAATGCACTCTCTCGAGGCACTCCTTAAAATGGAGAACATCAATATCTGTGCAGTAACTGAGACCTGGTTCAAGGCTCCAGAGAGCACCCCTGCATTACCAGGCTACAACCCATACCACACTTTTCGGCCATCTAACCTGGACCAGAACACCAAAGGTGGAGGTGTGCCCATATTCATTAAGGATATCCACACCTCCAGGCTAGTTGCACAGCATAATGCAGCCGAGGTTATCCAAGTGCAACTAACTCTGGGCAAAACTGCAATCCAAATTGTAGCTTGCTACAGATCCCCCACCATGCCCCAGCATCCCCACTCCTCTTTTCTTGACATACTGGAAAATATTAGGGTTCAACCAAACACTCTAATAATGGATGATTTCAACTATCCCACCATTAACTGGGAAAACTACTCATGTACCAACTCTTTTGCTCAATGCTTTCTGGAATTCATAAATTCCAATGGCCTGGATCAGCTTATCCACACCCCCACCAGGGGCAACAGTATCCTAGATCTAGTCATTATCAACATGAGTGACTGGTGTTCCACACCTGAAGTCAACTCCTCGTTGGTCAGATCCGACCATAAGCTAATCACCCTAGATATCCACATCCCAAACCCATTAAGGAAACCATGGTAAAACATTTCTCCAAAGCCAACTTCATGCTTAAGACAGAAGTGGTGAACTTCATGACACCCATGCAGATGGGCAATACAGTTATGACTGCTGAATCCTACACAAATGCACTCTATAAGCACTTACACAAGTGCATGGATCATGCTATTCCAAACAGAACCAAGATGCTATCCTCCAAATAAAGAAAGCCAATCTGGTGGTCTCCTGCCATAAACAAACTCTACAACAGAAGGAAGAAAATGTTGCAAAAGAGAGTAAAATCCCATGAGTGGAGGAGCTCCCTGGTCAGCCTCAGTAAGAAGCTGAGATCCCTTATAAGATCCTCCAAAGCTAGCTATGAAAACAAAATCACCACTGATTCTAGGGACAACCACAAAGCATTCTATAGCTATGTCAAGAATCTCAATGGCAACACCCAGATCTGCTCTGAGTTACAGCACAATGACCTGAAAATTACTGAACCAACTGATATTGCCAACATTCTGGCAGATAGGTTCAGTACTAACTTTACCCACCTCTCACCCCCTAAAGGGCCCATATCTATAGAGGAAGAATGCAGAGTCCCTGTAATCACAACTATGCAGGTAAAAGCTGCACTCTCTAAAGCCAAAAACACAGCATCCATGGGACCAGACAACGTCCCAGGCTGAATTTCACATAAACTTCAAAATAAACTGGCTCCCCACCTAAGCACCATGTTCAGTTATAGCCTCATGTCAGGCTTTCTGCCCACTGAATGGCAAACAGCAACAGTTATCCCACTCCACAAAGGGGGAGCCACCACTGATCCCGGGAACTATTGCCCTATTAGCCTCACGAGCCTGGTCCGTAAGGCCATGGAATGTATCATTATGGAACTCATAAACAAAGACATTGGTAACCTCCAAACTCTGGACCCCACCCAGTTCGGGTTTGTGAAAGGCAAATCATGCCTCCTGAACCTGATTGCCTTCTTTGAGGCAGTCACCAAAGCCATAGATGAGGGTAAGATGGTTCACACAGCCTATCTTGACCTCACCAAGGCTTTCAACACCATCCCCCATTCTGGAATTATAGCTAAACTCACTAAACTAGGTATAAATCCCTACATCACAAGATGGATTACCAAATGGCTCACTGACAGAACCCACACTGTAAAAGTTGCATACTCCAAATCTGACTTCAAACCAGTGACAAGTGGAGTACCACAGGGTTCAGTCCTGGAACCTCTTCTGTTTGCTATCTATGTCTCTGAAGTACAGGCTAACACAGAAGGTCTTTGGCTAATGAAGTTTGCAGATGACTGCAAACTAGGAGCCATAGTTGAGTCCCCAAATGATGTGGACATTCTACAGAAGGGCCTCACTGAGACAGATGCCAGATGTCAGTGTCATGGTCTCAAGCTCAATGTTAAAAAGTTCATTATCTCCTTTGGTAAAAACTCTGTACACATGAACTACCACATAGGCGGCAGTCTACTTAACGCCGAATGTGTGATAAGAGACCTTGGGACCCAGGTGGACAGTAGTCTCTCCTTTGATAATCACATTGCCATAGTAGTCAGGAAATCCTTCTACGTGGCACACCTCATCACAAAAGTGTTCTCATCCAGGAAAAAGAGGTTATTGTTCCCCTCTAATCAACACTCATTAGACTTATTACAGAGTACACCACCCCTTTTGGAATGTACCTCACAAGACATCTGCGGCAGCTGGAAAGGCGACAGAAATACCTCACAAACAGGATTAATGGCCTCAAACAGATGCCCTACACTGACCATCTCAAAAAACTCCAGCTTTACTCTGTAGCATATCGCCTACTGCGAGGTGATCTCTGACTAACATATAAAGCTATGTCAAACCCAGAGCTTTTGGACATGCTACACCTAAAGAGACCTAAACCTTGTCACCACAATAAACAGGACTTGCTGGAGGGATAGATTCCTGTCCGAGAGGCTTCCCATACTCTGGAACAAACTACACATCTACGTCAAGCAAAGTTCCTCATTAGCACTCTTCAAGAAAAATCTTAATGAGTGGATGGGACATAGGAAATACACCCTGGGGATCACTTCTGTGGCTCTGCTCGACAGGGGCACAGGAAAATAACTTTCTTGGGTGGTGTAAGCCAGGGAATGTTGTTGGCTAGGCTTACTTATGCCCTTGGGTCAATAGCATAGTACCTACCTATGAAACTATGCAGCTGTATAGACATGCCAACAGAAGACACTGTAGGCTTCACTGTCATTATATACATTTATATGTATTTCTATAATACCTCTGTCTAAATATATTTTACAAATATTTATATTATTTTTTTGTGAATGTTGGAGTTTTGCTCTCTGGTCCTCTACTGAAAATGGGCACCTTTTGGCCTAGATGGACTTTCCTGGTAAACAAATATCAATAAATAAATAAAAAAATAAATGTGGTGACCACAGTGATAAGTGTTTTGGATTAGAAGTAGATAAGCATCTTGAGATGTCAGTGATATATTAGAGGAACATTCTGATGGTCAGTGGTATATTAGAGGAACATTCTGATGGTCAGTGGTATATTAGAGGAACATTCTGATGGTCAGTGATATATTAGAGTAACATTCTGATGGTCAGTGATATATTAGAGGAACATTCTGATGGTCAGTGGTATATTAGAGGAACATTCTGATGGTCAGTGGTATATTAGGGGAGCATTCTGATGGTCAGTGGTATATTAGAGTAACATTCTGATGGTCAGTGGTATATTAGGGGAGCATTCTGATGGTCAGTGGTATATTAGAGTAACATTCTGATGGTCAGTGATATATTAGAGGAACATTCTGATGGTCAGTGGTATATTAGGGGAGCATTCTGATGGTCAGTGGTATATTAGAGTAACATTCTGATGGTCAGTGATATATTAGGGGAGCATTCTGATGGTCAGTGATATATTAGAGGAACATTCTGATGGTCAGTGGTATATTAGGGGAGCATTCTGTTAGTCAGTGGTATATTAGAGGAACATTCTGATGGTCAGTGGTATATTAGAGGAACATTCTCATGGTCAGTGATATATTAGAGGAACATTATGATGGTCAGTGATATATTAGGGGAGCATTCTGTTAGTCAGTGGTATATTAGAGTAACATTCTGATGGTCAGTGGTATATCAGAGTAACATTCTGATGGTCAGTGATATATTAGAGGAACATTATGATGGTCAGTGATATATTAGAGGAACATTCTGATGGTCAGTGGTATATTAGAGGAACATTCTGATGGTCAGTGATATATTAGAGGAACATTATGATGGTCAGTGGTATATTAGAGTAACATTCTGATGGTCAGTGATATATTAGGGGAGCATTCTGATGATCAGTGTTATATTAGAGGAACATTCTGATGGTCAGTGGTATATTAGGGGAGCATTCTGTTAGTCAGTGGTATATTAGAGGAACATTCTGATGGTCAGTGGTATATTAGAGGAACATTCTGATGGTCAGTGATATATTAGAGGAACATTATGATGGTCAGTGATATATTAGGGGAGCATTCTGTTAGTCAGTGGTATATTAGAGTAACATTCTGATGGTCAGTGGTATATTAGAGTAACATTCTGATGGTCAGTGATATATTAGAGTAACATTCTGATGGTCAGTGATATATTAGGGGAGCATTCTGATGATCAGTGTTATATTAGGGGAGCATTCTGATAGCAATATATTAGGGGAGCATTCTGATAGTCAGCGATAGGGTATATAAATTAGGAGAGCGAAAATACTATTAAGTGAATACTAAAACCCTGACACCTATTGAGCGAACTGCGGATATCCCAAACACACTAAACCGTGAAATTTTAAATGTTGAACTGTCATACTCGGCCAACCCCACCACCGCTATATACTAACTACCCAAACAAAATAAATAAAGCACATACATACACTAACCAAACCCTACTTCTAACCCTAAACTAAACCCCACTTACACAACTATCTATGCACTATCCTTAACCCCTCCCTAACCCTAAGGTCCATAACTACCGCACACTTCCCCTACATACATATAGCCAAACAAAATAAATAATCCACATACATACATTTAACAAAACCCTACGTCTAACCCTATATTAAATCTAACATACATAACCTATCTATGCATTTACCTTAACCCGCACCCTAACCCTAAAGTCTGTAACTATCCAACACTTACCTTATACAGCTATGCTACAGACGGGCCAACCATGGTAATTCAACATTTACGAAATCTTGGTTTTGTACTTTCGCTATAAGTCCGTTTCGTGCAATACGTGTCGATTTTTATGTATTCACGTAAATGGACTTTCGCTCAACTAATATAGACCCTCAGTGATATATTAGGGGAGCATTCTGATGGTCAGTGGTATATTAGAGTAGCATTCTGATGGTCAGTGATATATTAGGGGAGCATTATGATAGTCAGTGATATATTAGGGGAGCATTCTGATACTCAGGGATATATTAGGGGAGCATTCTGATGGTCAGTGGTATATTAGAGGAACATTCTGATGGTCAGTGATATAGTAAAATAACATTCTGATGGTCAGTGATATATTAGGGGAACATTTTGATAGTCAGTGGTATATTAGAATAACATTCTTATGGTCAGTGATATATTAGGGGAGCATTCTGTTAGTCAGTGGTATATTAGAGGAACATTCTGATGATCAGTGATATATTAGGGGAGCATTCTGATGGTCAGTGGTATATTAGGGGAGCATTCTGATAGTCAGTGGTATATTAAAGTAACATTCTGATGATCAGTGATATATTAGGGGAGCATTCTGATGGTCAGTGATATATTAGAGGAGCATTCTGATAGTGGTATATTAGGGGAGCATTATGATGGACAGTGGTGTATTAGGGATGCATTCTGATACTGGTATATTAGAGGAACATTCTAACGGTCAGTGGTATATCAGGGGAACATTCTGATAGTGGTATATTAGGGAAGCATTCTGATAGTGATATATTAGGGGAGCATTCTGATGGTCAGTGGTATATTAGAGTAACATTCGAATGGTCAGTGATATATTAGGGGAGCATTCTGATGGTCAGTGATATGTTAGGGGAGCATTTTGATGTTCAGTGATATATTAGGGGAGCATTCTGATAGTCAGTGGTATGTTAGGAGAGCATGCTGATAGTGGTATATTAGAGTAACATTCTGATGGTCGGTGATATATTAGGGGACCATTCTGGTGGTCAGTGATATATTAGGGGAACATTATGATGGTCATTGATATATTAGCGGAGCATTCTGATAGTCAGTGATATATTAGGGGAGCATTCTGATGGTTAGTGGTATATTAGAGGAACATTCTGATGGTCAGTGGTATATTAGAGTAACATTCAGATGGCCAGTGATATATTAGGGGAGCATTCTGATAGTCAATGATATATTAGGGGACCATTCTGATAGTCAGTGATATATTAGAGTAACATTCTGATGGTCAGTGCTATATTAGGGGAGCATTCTGATGATCAGTGGTATATTAGGGTAGCATTCTGATGGTCAGTGGTATATTAGGAGAGGATTATGATAGTCAATGGTATATTAGAGTAACATTCTGATGGTCAATGATGTATTAGGGGAGCATTCTGATAGTCAGTGGTATATTAGCGGAGCATTCTGATGGTCAGTGGTATATTAGGGAAGCATTCTCATAGTGGTATATTAGAGGAACATTCTGATGGTCAGTGGTATATTAGGGGAGCATTCTGATGGTCAGTGGTATATTAGGGGAGCATTCTGATAGTGGTATATTAGAGGAACATTCTGATAATCAGTGGTATATTAGGGGAGCATTCTGATAGTCAGTGGTATATTAGGGGAGCATTCTGATAGTCAGTGGTATATTAGGGGAGCATTCTGATAGTCAGTTGTAGATTAGGGGAGCATTCTGATGGTCAGTGGTATATTAGGGGAGCATTCTGATGGTCAGTGGTATATTAGGGAGCATTCTGATAGTCAGTGGTATATTAGGGGAGCATTCTGATGGTCAGTGGTATATTTGGGGAGCATTATGATAGTCAGTGGTATATTAGGGGAGCATTCTGATAGTCAGTGGTATATTAGGGGAGCATTCTGATGGTCAGTGGTATATTAGGAGAGCATTCTGATGGTCAGTGGTATATTAGGGGAGCATTCTGATGGTCAGTGGTATATTAGGAGAGCATTCTGATAGTGGTATATTAGAGGAATATTCTGATGGTCAGTGGTATATTTGGGGAGCATTATGATAGTCAGTAGTATATTAAGGGAGCATTCTGATAGTCAGTGGTATATTAGGGAAGCATTCTCATAGTGGTATATTAGAGGAACATTCTGATGGTCAGTGGTATATTAGGGGAGCATTCTGATAGTCAGTGGTATATTAGGAGAGCATTCTGACAGTGGTATATTAGAGGAACATTCTGATGGTCAGTGGTATACTAGGGGAGCATTCTGATAGTCAGTGGTATACTAGAGTAAGATTCTGATAGTCAGTGATATATAAGTGGGCCTACTGATGATCATTAGTTTCAAAGTAAACTTGCATAACAGGTGGCTGCAGGTGGTGTTAGCAGAATGGTACTGTGTGGGTAGAGGTAGATGGACAGGGAGGCCCTAATCAGGTGCTTTATCCTTATACGAGGGACAAAAAGCTTGCACTCAGTATAGGCTCTGCAATAAGAACACTTCAGCAAATGGGACACCTGTCTGAATCCTGCTCTTGGAAAACCAACAAACTGGCCACTCACTTAGCATCATTATTATTTTGTGAAGTGTACTCCCACTCTTCTTCTACAAAAATATATGAGGTGCGCACAATATATATGAGGGGCGATACCAAATGGAATCAAAATCAGAAGATGGATAATGCCATAAGCTGCTAAGAACTTCCTCCTGCACTACTAGATTTCACTTCTGTAATCTCTGTTGGAAAAATGGGTGAGTTTGTGCCAGTCATTTAACCACTGTTTCTGGATTTCCCTTGTAAAAGGTACTTGTGCCTACGGTGTCATGTCTTATGCACATCAACCTAAAATTTAAGCATCCAAACGGTCTATATCAGAAGCTCGAATGGTCAAAAGAGTGAACGCTCTTTGATCGAGCTTTACATATCGAAAGCACTAAACAGCAAATACATGGAACATCGCTGGGCCGTTTTCGGAAGTTTGCCATTTCCAGCACTGTGGTGTGCGCTCGGAGTTGGTATATTTAAGTAGAAGGGCGTGGGGGTACGTTCCCCCACATCAGGGGGTGGGGGGCAAAGCCTCCCACTTTTTATTGTGTTTACATTTTTTTGTTTTTGTTTTTGCTGAGCAGCAATTTTTTTCCCTGGAAAAAATAAATCACTGTTCCATGTCTTCACTGTTTAGAAGTTCGATCTTTAAAGCTCAATCTAAGAGTGTGTTCGCTCTTTTGACTCTTTGAGCTTCTGATATAGACCCTTTGTGACAGTATGTGCCAAAGGGCAATCATGTTTTCAGTAGTCCCTAATTTTGAGAGACATTCCCAACTTCACCCCAAACTTTTGTTTTCTTCCTCAGAAAATCTATGATTTTATTATCATTAAACACCATTATTATAATAATATTATTTACATTTAACTGTGTAAGTGAACTGGTCAAATGACTCATTTCAACCTAGAAACAGCTGGTAAAGCAGATAACCAGTGTGATAATCAGACTAACACAAGCAGAAAAGTTGTTCTATACATATAATTAATATTCTAAATATATTTACTCTTCAACAAAGTATGCTTAAACACATTTTTATTGGAACCGGATTCTGATCAGTCATTACTACTAAATGAAATGTATCCCTTACTCAAGCCCTTTGTCACTGATTTCTGATTGAATATGCTAAGAGGGATGATGACAATGCTGGAAAGATGTCCGTGTGCCCCGGTTTTGTAAGGCACCCCAGGGTGAGGTACGGTCCAGCATCCCTGACGGGGCTGGTAGTTTCACTTTCGATTTATAAAGCAGTGCGTCACTATTTGTTATACCAGATAGACAAACTCACTGTTCCATGCAATGATATTATTAGTCTCAGGCGTCTTTCAGTTGAATGCAAGCAGGTCGCACAAGCACACCACTACATTTACAAGTTAACAAAAAAATCTCTGACTTCCTAGGTGGGGGTACAAATTTACAGAAAAACGAACATGCTCTAAAAAAGAGGAAGCATGACAATAAACCCACCTGTGATAGAAATGAGAGTAGTGTATGACTCCATCCTCTGAAGCTCGGTGACCCCCACCATGCTGGAACACCCGGCCGGTACCCCCCCCCCCCCCCCCATCCATCCAAGCTTGCCAAAACGCGGAGCCTCTGCTTGATCCAAGGACAGGTGTAACTAGTTCAGTGCATGCAGCGCGCTTTGTTCTTTGTTTTTTATTTGTTTGTTGGTTGGGATGGGGTGCTTAGTACAAGGAACAAAGCGGACCACATGAAGGACAGAGGTTCAGATCTAGAACCAGGGACATTTTTTATCCATGGATGTAATTATTGACTTAAGCTGTCAGGAGAACATGCTATGCGCTAAGAAACGTTTGCTAAAAGCTAACACAAACATGTCCAGCTGCCTCCTAGTCCACATGGACGTGCATAAAAATAATTTATGACTTTAACGTATAACATTACTATTAAACATTGTCAAAACAATTTTAGGAGAAAAATAAGTCTAGTTTTGAATCATCATTAAAGGTCGAGAGATAATTTTACACTGATATAATAAAACCCACGTTCATAACGTGTGACACTGAAGCTTAAAATACGTGTATTAACAACATTTATAACCGAAACTGAAACCGGTTATAACGTTCGTATCAGTATGCAGAAAGGTAGTCAGTTAATTACAATTAAAAAGACACATTCAGAAAATAAAACTCACTGTATTCTGTTGTGTTAATTAACGGCTTTTCCAAGGCGCACAAACCTTGCCGCCACTTTTGAAGGATAAAACAACCCAAAAAGGCAACACATACCTGTGTTTATCTACAATAAAGGACCAGTTTCTCCTGCAAAACTGTATCAAGAATTAAAAATCAAGACTGTCACTGGCAGGACCCACCTAAACTGAAACAAACTGGCATTGCATACCTGTAGCTACTGTCATTGCACGCTCTCGCCCCGTTTACGGTGGTCCTTGTGTAGTGCACACACACCCCCAGCCCACGGTCGCCTCCTCGTGTCCCTTGTCCAGCGAGCATATATTCCAGTATATGCCTGCTAGGAGCCCGTGCTTGAGAGGTAAGAAGAAACGTGCCACCAAAGACTAGAGCAGGTAGCGCCCATAAGCCACCCGGAGGGTAATGCGCCCGGTGCCGCGCTTCGCTTGGTGCGCTGCAGGTAACTCCTCTTGCGATAGGCGTCTCACGGACTCTCACTCACCCTGCGCTCAGCTCAAGCACTGTTGGGATTCTGGCAAGTTCGGATGCATCTGTGCCCGCCTACAGTACACGAAATGTTGCAGGGGATTCCCCGGTCTCCACACATCGCTGCTGTAAGTGTGGACAAGAAAACCATGTTTACAGATTTGCAGAACTAGCTGTTGGGTTCATCTGCTCACATATCTGTCAACTGCCCAGAGTATTGCAGAATGTCCAGCGTTTTCCCTCATATTTTTGGTCTGTTCCAAACAAAATTTTTCTGGCAAATCACTGAGATGAGATGAGGACTGAAGTCACTAAATATCCCTCAGAAAACCTTTCCTAACACAATTTATTCCTGTTATTCCAGCAACTTTCTAAGTTTGTAAGAACAATATTTAAAAGCTGTCCCTATTCTTGAGCCTTTGTTCCCCCATTATGCCAGGCTTTGTCCAGATTTTTTGCACTATACCTACTCATATTGCACACTTAACTAACCTGTTGGTACCAAGTTCAATACTAGTTATTTACTCCACGTCTGTACAGAAACAGCAGCAGAGAAGAGAGATGATTTTAGACCTGGTGATTATACACATTGTTTCACTTAACAGGGGTCAACAACTAACTAGATTAACTTAACCTTGCATATTCTGATAAAGATAGTGTGCACTTATACAGTGCGGCAACATTTATTTATTATGACATCACAGCAGTTCACATTTTTTGATAAACTCCACAACATTCTACATTAAAATAGAGGAAAGCAGAGAGAATGTGCATACATCTGTTTTAATATCTGCGGTCAGAATTTAGTAGGTTTAGGCATAACAGGGGAAGACGACACTTGTAACTGTAGTTTTGAATAGAGCTTGTATTTTATTTCACGTACATTCTGCAGAAAGGGTTTGCATTTTTCTACAATCTCCATCTGTGATTTATAACCTTTACTGTACTGGAAGGGTGTAAGCATCCTGCAGTCTTACACTTATGTTGCTTGAAGCTTTCTGCTCCTAATTTGGCCAGCTCTTACAAATTGGTCAAAGTGGCATAGTCAGATAAAGAACAGTTCCCCCAAACTGACCTCATTGATGGTTTTCTCAAAGAATAAGAGCACCTCACCGTAATAGAGAGACAACTGAGCCCAACCATGGAGATCCTGACTAGGAGTGGTGCTTGTTTGCAAGCAGATAGTGGGCAATGGACCCACATAATTCAGTTCTGAAAAAGCTCTGTGGAGCTGACAAAGGGTATTAACATGAATAACATGAGGGCTGAGGGGGTCAGGTGCGATACTAGTGAAGTGTCAGGATCTGGCTGGATTAAGATAGACTAGACCTTGACAATGGAAACTGGCTGTTGTGAGTAAAATATCTCACCTCCTTGCTGGAGTAGGTGCCAGAGCTTATGTGGGACATTGGCTTATCATTCCACTTGTCCCCACAATGCATTAGTTCTCAAACTGGACTTCTCAACTGGGGTTAGTCTGTATGCCACTCTCAATTAGTTCCTTAGGCAAGGCCATTTGAAGCCATGGGGATATTTATAATCTCCTAAATGGATACATTTGCAGTTGAAGTTTGTGCCAATAAACTAGATGGCATCCTCAATGTGATAGAATGGCAGAGAGAACAATTCTGTTTGCATATGCACTTAACAGCACCTTTGAGTATTTAACCTTTTTGAGATATTATGAACAGCACAGTGACACAGCAGATAGTGTTGTCACTTCACTGCAAGAGGTTCCTGGTTCAGTTCTTGGCTTGGATGGCTTCTGTATAGAGTATGCATGTCCTCCCTGTGTTCACAGGAGTTTCCTCTGGGTACTCCGAGTTCCTCTCACATTCCAAAGATGTGCCATAGATGGATTGGGCACTCTAAATTGGTCATAGGTGTGAATATTTGTGTGTGGTGTGGAAGAACTACTGTGGCAGGGCTAGCCACCCAGTAGTGGAAACCTTGGATCTAGATGATTGTCACTGTTGAAGTGACACCATGACTCTGTGTACAAAAAGTGGGAAAAAGGGGTAGTGGATGTGGATGGATGGACAGTCCTTGAGAGGGCACTACCTACTGACACTGTGCACTCAGTTGGGGAATGATAAAGGTACTTGGAGTGGTATGACTGGGAGGAACAGCTCTGATAATCTGTATCCAAGTGGAGAATTATTGCATTCCCATGTTAGTCACCCATTCTCTAATGAACACCTTTTCCAAACACAAGGATGCTCATAGTTGTACTTGGTACCACAGCATATTGGGCCAGAGGTCAATGATTAAGTTGTAGGGCATCGTTACAGCCTATCATTGTTCATAGGTTCATAGAAGGTTTCTAGGCTAATGGCCCTAGAGCCCTTACAAGCCTAACCATATCTATCCCAAGTTGCCCCAATTGTCAGTAGTTAGGTGAGTGAAGTTAGCAGAGGTAAGGGTCTATAGTAGTCGATACCAGCTTCTTCTGTCTAGGATGGATATGATTGCCACCCCAGGAGTGAATTTGCGGTCACCCATCCGTTGATCTAGGTTACATTTGAAGATGATTAGGGAGGGGCTCTATTTCACATGAATTGGAAGCTTGTTCCAGAGAAGTGGTGGTCTCTGGGAGATATAGCTATCTCTACAGCATGACCTGTTCATATCAGAGGCTAGCAGTGGCAGCTGGTGACTTCAAATTGAAGGGGAGCTGCAGGAGATAGCTGAATGGGTGGGGTGAATGGGAAGGGGATGTGGCCAACTAAAAAGAGGAGGAGCTATGCTCAAAACCACAAAAATTGTAACTTTAATTAAATACGCTGCCCTGAGTGCCAAACCGTCATTATGAGAGTCCAATCAAGACAAAATGAAGTGTAGAAGAAAAAAAATATTTCAATGCATTGGCTGCATGACAGCTTACTTAATATCTAGATGGAAATAAAAAGGTTGTGAGGCATGAAAAAATAAATTACTTTTTAAATACATTACTGGAATGCCAGTCAAAATCAAGTACAAGAAAAACAAGCAGCACTCAACTCAAACCACTTCTCCTTGCACTGCAGTTCTAATTATAATTTATATTCAGCTTTATTAAAGTACCAAGTAACATGCTGAAAGTAGCAATCTCTGTGATACCCCCACTTGTAAAAATGTTTCTTATTCAAAAAAGACCTGCTGCCTGACAACGACTATCTACTTGTTTCATGGGGAAGACATGATCAAAGTAAAAAATGAACAGCAAACAAGAAACAAGCTCAAGATACATTGCTTAAAGGATTGCTGCACAGGTTATGGACCACACATGATAGACCGGCATTCTGTTTAGTTTACGGGTAAAGCCTGCAAAGATGACTGCAAGTCTCCAACAAAGGTAATGAGCTTCTTAAAATACTGTAATCCTGTCCTTTATTACAAACACTGTCATATGAATTTCAATACCCAAGGCTTATACGTTATCTAGTTATGTAAGTATTCTCTGCATGGCAACAACAAAAAGGCTTTCAATGTTGGTAAAGAACAGTATGCTTATTAAAGCTTACTTGCATCTTACATAGGTTCATAGGTTCATAGGTAGGTTCATAGGTAGGTACCAGGCCATCGACCCAAGGGCCTACATAAGCCTAGCCAACAAGGTTCCCTGGCTTACACCACCAAAGAAAGTTATTTTCCTGTGCCACTGTTGAGCAGAGACACAGAAGTGATCCCCAGGGTGTATTTCCTATTTCCCATCCACTCATTAAGATTTTTCTTGAAAAGTGCTAATGAAGAACTTTGCTTGACATAGATGGGTAGCCTGTTCCAGAGTATGGGAAGTCCCTGGGACAGGAATATATCCCTCCAGCATGTCCTGTTTATTGTGGTGGCAAGGTATAGGTCCCTAGAGTGTGTAGCTCGGAGGGATTGGGATTTCTTTAGGTGTAGCATGTCCAATAGCTCTGGGTTTGACATAGCTTTATTCACCTCGGAGTAGGCAATATGCTATGGAGTTAAGCTGGAGTTTTTTGAGGCAGTCAGTGTAGGGCATTTGTTTGAGGCCAGTAATCGTCTTTGTGAGGTACTTCTGTGGCCTTTCCAGCTGCTACAGATGTCTTGTGAGGTACATTCCAAAAGGGGAGTTGTACTCTATAATGTGTCTAATAAGTGTTGAGTAGAGGGGAACAATGACCTCTTTTTTCCTGGATGAGAACCCTTTTATGATGAGGTGTGCCATGTAGAAGGACTTCCTGACTACTGTGGTGATGTGACTATCAAAGGAGAGACTACTGTCCACCTGGGTCCCAAGGTCTCTTATCACGCATTCGGTGTTAAGTAGATTGCTGCCTATGTGGTAGTTCATGGGTACAGAGTTTTTACCAAAGAGGATGTCACTGCACTTTTTGGCATTGAGCTTGAGGCCATGGCTCTGACACCAGGCATCTGTCTCAGTGAAGCCCTTCTGTAGGATGTCCACATCATTTGGTGACTTGACTATAGCTTCTAGTTTGCAGTCATCTGCAAACTTCATTAGCCAGAGTCCTTCTGTGTTAGCCTGTACTTCAGAGAAGTAGATACCAAACAGGAGATGTCCCAGGACGGAACCCTGTGGTACTCCACTTGTCACTGCTTTGAGGTCAGATTTGGAGTCTGCAACTTTTACAGTGTGGGTTCTGTCAGTCAGCCAGTTGGCAACCCATCTTGTGACGTAGGGATTTATACCTAGTTTAGTGAGTTTAGCTATAATTCCAGAATGAGGGATGGTGCCTAAAGCCTTGGCGAGGTCAAGATAGGTTGTGTGAACCACCTTACCCACATCTACACCTTTGGTGACTGCCTCAAAGAAGCCGATCAGGTTCAGGAGGCATGATCTGCCTTTCACAAACCCAAACTGGGTGGGATCCAGAGTTTGGAAGTTACCAATGTCTTTGTTTATGAGTTCCATGATGATATGTTCCATGGCCTTGCACACCAGGCTCATCAGGCTAATAGGTCGATAGTTCCCGGGATCAGTGGTGGCTCCCCCTTTGTGGAGTGGGATAACTGTTGCTGTGCACCATTCAGTGGGCACAAAGCCTGATGCAAGGCTATTATTGAACATGGTGCTTAAGTGGGGAGCCAGTTCATTCTGAAGTTCGTGTAAAACGCAGCCTGGGATGTTGTCTGGTCCCATGGATGCTGAGTTTTTGGCTTTAGAGAGTGCAGCTTTTACCAGCGTATTTGTTTATGGCAGGGGACCATCAGATTGGCTTCTTTTTTTGGAGGATAGAGTCTTGGCTCTGTTTGGGATAGCACGATCCATGTACTCGTGTAAGTGCTTATAGAGTGCATTTGTGTAGGATTCAGCAGTTGTAACTGTATTGTCCATCTGCATGGGTGTCATGAAGTTCACCACTTCTGTCTTAAGAAGCATGAAGTTGACTTTGGAGAATTTTTTTACTGTGGTTTCCTTAATGGGGGGTGGGGGCGGGATGTGGATATCAAAAATAAGAAGCAAAAATCTATTCATTCTGTGAAAATCTGGACAGTTGAGAGGTATAGTTCAGCCGAGGCTGTCTTTGAGCTTGCCGTCCTTCCCCCTCACAAAATCATGGTTGAATGGAGCCTCCCCCCTGCAGCCATTCTAGTGTCCCATTACTTGGCTATTTCGCCCCATTTACCATAAATAATGTAATGTGCACACTGCTTTATTTCTATGCTGATTTGGATTTCATTTGAAAGCTTTATTTTGCATTTTACAGCACAAACATTAAGACATCTGCTAAACAAAGCAATGCAGTCTCAAAATGAAAATAGACTTAGCATTAAAACTTCTCTGCCCTTGAAACTCCCATTCATTGAAACAGCACAGAAATCCATTCAAAGAAAATACATTTGGCTAGAGTAAAGATTAATGTTGGGCTGTTCAAATGATAGGCCCCTTGCACACAAAACATACATGTGTTGTGTGATACACCTTCCTGATTGTATTAAACTGTATTCCTTGTATAATACAGTACTATTGTTAGAGGGTGTTTTAAATTTATTGTTTTGAACATTTTTCCAGTAAACAATGAAACAAATTTCATGCACTAATAATGACAAAACTGCCCAGATGAGAACATTTCCATCATAAAAGCTACTCAGACATCTACAGTTCACCAGTATCAGTAAATATGCACAATCTCTGCAGAAGTAAAAGTCATCTAAATAATTCCACATTAAAGAAATATGTAATTAATGAAGAGGTTGCTGCTAGCAAACAACTTTATATTTCATTGTTTCATTTACAAATAAAGTGCCTGTTGCCCTTGAGGAATAAATTGCGTATGTTACATTAAAAAATGATAAGCTAGTAATATTGCAATAGGGAATGTATGGCAAACTGATAACAGGTTCATAGTTACTAAGTTTCTTCATCAAATAGGACATTCTCAGTATGGCAGCATTCACCCCCTGTGAGAGTAGAACCCACAGCCTTCTTCATCAAAAGCAAGTATACTACCCGTTGTGCAGACTTAGCATAAGCAGCACTAAACTTATTTTCCCCTGCAGCTCTTAGCTCCTTGTAAAATCTACTCGACACTCAACTGTAGCTCTCAACTTCGCAGCACAAGAAATCTGGAAAAAGCCAAAATTTATTGGGGGTGGGCAAAAGCCCCAGAACCAGGGACACATTTTAAACATTGCTTGTATAATCTTGTAAAGTTATTAGAATAAAATGCTGTTACCACCATACATTTCACTGCCAAGTCTTGAATCCATGACCCTGTTCAAAACAGTCAGAGCAACATACCACAACACCAAATCAGCTGTTTTGTGAACAAGAGAAATTTTGAAACTTAAATGGCTAACGTTTAATGAATTCAGTTCTCACCATAGCTATTAACCTCTTAGTACAAAACACCTGGACAAAGCCGGTAATGGGTGAATACTGCCCTCAAACATATTCAATGAATTCAGTTCTCACCATAGCTCTCAACCTTAGCACACAAAACCTGGACAAAGCCAATAATGGGGGAATGCAGTCCCAAACATAGGGACAAATTTCAAATATTCATCTTATAAACTTAGAAAATTGCTGGAATAAAAGGTTTTGTGTTACTATGTACTTTTTGAAGAATATGAAGTCTGAAATTGAAATGCTTGTCAATTTTATTTATTTAACATTTGCTAACCAGGAAAGTCTGACTTGAAACAAAAGCCAATTTTCAACAGAGGCCCATGGAGAAATACTGCAGACAAATGTATTTGTAACATGGCAGGACGCCAGAGCAAACCCACACAAAGACAGAGTGGACATGCAAAACTACACAGAAGGCACCCCAGCCAAGAATCAAACCAGAACACCTCTAGCTGTGAGGCAACAATGCTACCACTGCACCATCAAATATCAGGAATTAAAAATACAGAAACCACAGATTTTATGAGGAGCAGAACAAACAGAACACACACACTCACTCCCAGGTTTGCTAGAGTAATATGTTATTTCTATGCTGTGCTCAGCATTCTCACTCTACATTCTCTGGCAATATTATGGCCTGCCATCATAAATAATCATTTTATTTTTAGCAGCATCTGTATCTTTTACTCCATTTAGCAACATCTGTAGCTTTTACTCCAGGTCTTGTTGCCGCTTTGTTTACTGAAACACAAAAACTCACCCTGCCTAGACCACAGCATCCTACATAAAACCTGACATGGGTCGCAGTACACCAGAGATCTGTTGCCATTCACATAATATTTTTATTCAACCTGACCAAACCCTAGAGTTCACACACACACACACACACACACACACACACACACACACACACACACACACACACGCACTCTGTACACAAACGGCAGTGAGGTCTGATAAACGAACGGAATCTCTGTATACACAGCAGTAAACTAAACTCTGTACCAGAGGCAACTCTCTGTACACAAATGGCAGTAAGGTCTGATTGATAAAATCTCTGATGTACACCTCTGTGTACACAAATGGCAGTAAGGTCTGATAAACAAACAGAATCTCCGTATATACAGCAGTAAACAAACTAAACTCTGTACCTGAGACAACTCCATATACAAATGGCAGTAAGGTCTGAGTCATAAAATCTCTGATGTACACAAACAGAATCTCCGTACACAAATGGCAGTAAGCCAAGGTCTGATTGATAAAATCTTTGATGTACACAAACGGAATCTCCGTACTACACACACAGCACTCTGTACCTGAGGATGATAAACTCCATTCTGTATGCACTCTGTACCTGTCTTGATAAAATCCATCCCATTACAGTCAGATAAACTCCATCTGTACATGGTCTGTCTGATAATCTATCCTTTTCTGCGTTCACGCCGGAAAGCACACTTCTGGCTCCTTCCAGTGTGTGCTCATTTACTGCAGACCTTGCAGTCCCATCCCCTTCCAGTCTATGCGGTTAGCACTGCGTAGACGTCTGGGGCATCAGCAGTCTGCTGTCTTCTTCTTGAATCCAGACTGGTAAGACAGCAGTCCGGATTCACTTTCTATGTGCAGGTTAGGGTTGTACCATTCTGGTTCACAGTTGGGGGAGCTGCAGTCCCGCAGTCCGATATCACAAGCCACCACTGGAGGCTAGGTTAAGATTCCTGGAGTGAGTGACCCTCATGCAGTTTGATTTACAAATGTGTAGCATTTTCATCAGGGCCAGGTCAGAGGTTGCCCTGTAAGTCAGGTGCAGAGCACCCCTTTGAAACCTGTAGGAGACAGCATACAGTGACAGGACTTTCTGTCTTTCTGTGTAAGACTTGTTTTGTGTACTCTGTAATTTATTGGTGAGAAATCTCTGTGGTCTCTCCAATTGTTGCAGGTGTCTGGTGAGGTACATGAAAAAGGGAGCATTGTACTCAGTTACTGGTCTGATGAGAGCTGAGTATAATGGAATTATAACATCCTTAGATCTAGATGCAATGCCTTTGCATATAATATATGCCACATAGAAGGATGTCCTTACTACTGTGGATACCTGGTTGTCAAAGTTCAGGTTGCTATCAACCTGAGTACCCAGATCACATACCACTGGGTCTACTCTTATGGGGTGCTGTCTATAATGTAATTAACAGGGATGTCAGTTTTCCCAAAGGGAATAATAATGCATTTGTTTGCATTTAGCTTTAATCTGTGTCTTTGGCAGCAATCATTTGTCTGCATTAACTCTGCCTACAGTATATTAA
This sequence comes from Protopterus annectens, assembly GCF_019279795.1. NCBI lineage: Eukaryota > Metazoa > Chordata > Ceratodontiformes > Protopteridae > Protopterus > Protopterus annectens. Next base: position 121,451,165 of record NC_056746.1, on the reverse strand, counting down.
CATCATTGAGGGACTCCGTGACTGTTCCCAATTTGTGTGGGAGGGTGGCCTAATGGTTAAGGTGTTTGCCTTACAAACACAAAGTACAGGGTTTGACTCTCACAGGGAATAATTGGCTAGGCTTAAAATGGCTCGCAAGGGCAGTTAGCCTCATACTAACCTATAATCGTCAGTGAACTTCGTCAGCCACAGGCCATCCAAATTTGCCTGGATTTCTGAGAAATAAATTCCAGACAGTAAGGGGCCCAGCAAAGAACCCTGTATTATGTCACTGGTGACTGTTCTCTTGCTAGAAGTAGTCTCCCACTTTGACAGTATGTGTCCTGTTGTTGAGCCAGTTGGCTACACATCTGGTAATGTAGAGATTAATTCCCATCAGGGAGAGCTTCTGTATAATACCTGAGTCGGGGACTGTGTCAAATGCCTTGGCTAGGTCAAGATAGGTGGTATGCACTGTTTTTCCCTCATCCAGGGGCTTGTTGACTTTCTCGAAGAAGTCAACCATGTTTAACAGGCATGATCTACCTTTAACAAATCCGAATTGGGTTGGGTCCAGAGTTTGGAGATTACTCATGTCCTTGTTAATAAGGTTCATAATGATTCTTTCCATGGCCTTGCAGATGAAGCTAGTTGAGTTTATGGGCCTATAATTCCCAGGGTCAGTTGATGGTCCCCCTTTGTGCAGAGGGATTACTGTTGCTGTCCTCCATTCTGCCAGGACATAGCCAGTTTGCCGGCTGTGGTTAAACAGGGATCCAAGTGGGTCGGCTAGGTCATGTTTTAAGTTGTTTAAAAGGCAACCTGGTATTGTATTGGTGAACGAGTGGCTTTAGTTTTAAAATTTAATACTGCAGCCCATTTCAATGCAATGGTTTATTATTGTAGAAGCTAGAAGAGTAAGGCGTTTCTTGATTTGGTTCCTGGCACTGACCAGTAGGACCTTTAGGTTTCATTTGGATTTTTCTTCTGCTATGTCAGTAGGTTTGTTGGTTTGGTATTGCCTAGAAAAGGCTCTAAGGGGGTGTATAAAATTTTAGACAATGTCCAGAAGTCTGGGGGAGACATCCTTTGTAAAACACCATAGTCTGTTAACCATGTCCTCTCATGTTGACAAATATCGAGCTCCTGCTAGAAAGACTCCAGAAACTAAGCCAATTATTGAAGTCAATCATCTTTTGTTCGTACTGTGACATCATCCTTGGTGGAGGTAGAATGCTGCTCAATGCCGGAAGCACATATTCAGAGAGAGCAACAGAGATATAGTTCAGGGAAGTGCATCTGTGGTTGTTAACGCACACATTGACTTTGATAGAATCATACTTGTACCTGTGGTGTGGTGACTGAGTGTGTGCATAACTTAGATCCTGGTCCAGATAAGCAACTAACAGTTTGTTCTGTTTGTGCAGTCTGGTGAGTGGAGCATCTGTGTGTCATACAATGGAGTCCCCTGTGACAAGAGTCCTGGGGAATGTGTTGGCTTGCCTTATGGTCTCTGCTCTTGGGGCTCCACTGGGTGTAAGAGTGTGTGTGTGGTGTTTGGTGCTCCTTTTGCTGAGTGCTTTCGGGACTTCTGAGGATACACATTACTGTTTATAGGATTAGCAGGAGGTCTTTGAGGTTGGGAAGATTGCTTTTTAGTGCCTCAGCATAGGATGGTCTGTGTTTATGGTGGACACTATGCAGTGGCTGTAGTGTGTGAGTGTTCTTGACAATTTTGTTTGTGAGATTTTTGTCTCCAGTGAAATTGTGTGTGTGCATCTCTTGCATACTGTGCTTGTTTTTTCAAGGATTAAATTGGTGTCCACGAACATGAGAAAATTGCCACATTGTCTCAGGATGCCTTAAAGGTTGCCAGTGAACATGAGACAATTGCCACATTGTCTCAAGATGTCTTAAATGTTGTCAGTGAACATGAGACAATTGCTACATTGTCTCAGGATGCCTTAAAGGTTGTCAGTGAACATGAGACAATTGCTACATTGTCTCAGGATGCCTTAAAGGTTGTCAATGAACATGAGACAATTGCTACATTGTCACAGGATGCCTTAAAGGTTGTCAGTGAACATGGACAATTGCTACATTGTCTCAGGATGCCTTAAAGGTTGTCAGTGAACATGAGACAATTGTTATATTGTCTCAGGATGCCCCCTATCTACCAAGCTGGCTATGGAGACATTTGGAAAATTGCATACATATGTTGTCCAGACCTGTATTGGGGTGGGCTACTGTAGGTTTAGGACTGCATTATACAGAGGTCTCCTTGGGTGGTCTCTGCAGCTTGCCATTACACTAAGCTACATTGTGTTAAGATTTGATAGTACTGTTGTTTAATGTGCATACTAGCTGCTCTAAGTCTGTCTCTGCACAAATGCTTTGTTTTAGCCACACTAAGTTATAGGTTTTAGTTCTAAGGGAAGTGTTATAGATACAATTTACTTTCTGGACATTTGTGTCTGTACAGGGAATGGCTAGCCTCTTGATGTAAAAATACCAAGAAGGATTGCATGTGAAAGTAATGCTACAACAGAACCCAAACTACCTCGACAAGGCAATTTCATGTATTAAAGACCTTTAGAACTATTTAAAGGCAAAATCAACAAATAAAGCAAAAATAAAGCAGCAGAACTCTAAACAGTTAACTGAAGTACAAAACAATAACATCTCTTATCTGCCATGGATGACAGGATTAACTCAGAACCCCCCCCCCCCAGAGTGTCACTAAGGTGCCAAGAGATGGCAGCTCTGGGAAAATGTATAGGAAACAGTTCATAATAAGGGAGGTTTACTCAAGTGCAATACTGGTTTTCTGGGTGGGCACTTTGTTTTAGGGATATATGGACAACAATGGGTGGGAAAGTACTTAAGTTACACAACAGACAGTAGCAATGAAAGAAGGGGGGGACTACCATAAGAGGCGGAAAACAGAGCTACACCTTTTAAAACCATAACAAGAAAAGGGTGGCAAGTTGAGGAAAAAATCAAACTGGAGCTCAAATCCTGTGATTAGAATTTAAGAAACATTTAGCCTAATGCCATGGCATTGGGGGGTGGGGGCAGTCTTAAAGAACAGGGGGAAAAAGGAGCAAGGTAAACAAAGGCACTGTAATACAACATTAATCAGGTATATGCAGCTATACTATAAAAAGTAGTGAAGCACAAACCCTGGAGCAAAATTCACAATAATGCTACTTCTGCAATCCCAACACAGGCCAAAGAATCAGAAGATGCAGAAATTAACCAGTAACACTAGAATAAATGACTAAATGAGGTTCAAATCTGGCAGCAGTTCACAGTTCTGCCACAACTGTGAAAGAAGCTACAAGACTGAGGCCCCAGACAGGGTTCAAAATACAAAAAGCTACCTTTAACATTAATTCTACTTGTGGAAATAGAAGTGCAGTATAAAGTGTAAACAATGGGAAAAATCTTCCAGGAATACACAATCTCCCCACAAATGCAAATGAAGCTACAACATGGAGGTCCCAAAACAAACTAAAAAAATGCAAACAGATAAGTGGACAAAAAGCAAAGAAGAACAAAAAAACTATCACAACAAAGGTTACTATAAGTGCAACTTAAAAATTTATGCAGAATGTAAATAAAAAAAGCTTTTTTCTTCCCTTTTGATGAAAAACCTGTATCTCAAACCTCTCAGAGTTTTGCACAAAAGACCCTGGGTGGATGTGCTAAGTATAACAGACTTCTGGATTCCAAGATGGCGGTTGTTTAGGGAGTACCCTATACTAGTCGCTCCTCATATGCCAGCGCTTATCTCTAATTTTTAAAATAGTAGATAAAGGTGTTTTCTACAGAAGTTTGCTTAAAAAGATAACCGGAAGGTTAACGCTAAAACTTGGACTCTTTGTTTGTAAAAATAAAGAGAATTTTAAACATTTACAGAAACTTTCTCCATTTGGCCTTCAAATCGCAAGCCACGTGCATATAACGGACTTTCTCAGTGATCCTGCTCCCGCGAAGACAAATCTGCTTAGGTATGGCTGGTAACTCCGATAACATGGAGACTCAGGCCACAAAGGCTAAATTTTCCACATTGCTTTTGCCTGATAAAGATACAGGCTCAAAAAGGCTTCGAACAAATAAACAAGGTGTCGAAAATTTAAAAATAAGCGCCAAAGAAAAAAATGAACCAAACTTTCACCTGGAAGAGCTAAAACAAGCCTTAGAACCTATACATACTGCTGTTAAAAGTTTTGCTGACCAACTCACTGACTTTGGTAAATCCCTAAATAATATAACCGAAAGGTTAGATAGTCTGGAAGGGAAGAGTCACACTAACGAAATACAAATTGAAACTTTAAAAAAAGATTTATGTGCCAAAGATGTTATCATAACTGAAATTCAAGACAAACTGTTAGACCTTGAGGCGAGAAGTCGCGAAATAACATAATAATAAGAGGATTGCCAGAATCCTATGATAGCCACGATCTACTAAAAACTGTTAAACAGATTTTCTTAGCTCTTCTAAACCTAGATGGCAAGCCTGAGAGTTTAGTTCTAGAGAGAGCACATAGAGCCTTGCGATCTCGTCAAGATGCCTCGATGCCCAGGATTATATACACCAAAATCCTGAATTTTCAAGATGCACAGAGAATACTGATAGCAGCCAAAAAACAAAAACAATTTATGTGGAATCAACATAGACTGTCATTTTCACAAGATTTACCTTCACTGATTAAAGCAAACAGACAAAAACTAGCACCCTACTGTTCTGATTTAATTAAAAGAAATATTAGGTTCCAGATCGTTATCCAAATCGCTATCCTTCACATATAATGATAGGAGATATCAAGTAAGTACTTTACATGAAGCTAAAGATATCTTCATAAAACTGTTTAAAGAAGTGCCTACTGGAATAGTTACCGCTAAATAATATTCCATTCATTTGACTATTTTAGACACCTACACTTTAAGCAACATATTACTCGCTAATGTTGCTTAGTCATAACCTCAAGTGTTTTATGGAACCTTGATAAACATTCATGACTGAGCTGTACTTTATTATTCTTTTATACATCAGTCTAATACAAGTGCTGTGGAGGTTGGCGAGACAAAATGTTTTTTCTTTTTGTCTCACTCATAAGGCAGTTAGATTCCTTTTGTCCGGAAGCTATAAATAACCTAAGGAAAAGAAAGAGACAAACACTGAAGATGGGTTCTTGGGATTTGTTGTTCGAACGGTATTTTTTTGATACCACTCGCACAAACGGGAATATGTAATAACATTATTTGCTTTCAAACAGTCTCTCGGCTTAATCTAACTGATGAGACAGGTATATATGTATATGTTTGAGTTGTTTTGTTCAAAATATTTCGCTGATATATGCCGAATGATAGAGGCATAGTACAGATAGGTCATTATCACACAGTTTTTGAAGCGCTGTGTTCACGGAAGCGTTGCCATGGTTTCTCTGCGAATAATTACAGCATCAAACATCTGCTGTGACTTTTTTCTTCCAAGAATGTAGTTATAACAAAAATATCTATTACGGGACTACATTTTATGATATATTTTATTGTAATAACATTACTGTGCCTTTTGGGTAATACATTTGGTTAGATGGGATATATAACATAATTGTAAACTCTTTACTTGAACTCTTGACAGTTTCTTAAGGAAGGCGAGCTTATAGATGAGCTAACTTCTGTTTAAATAACTTATGCATAATTTCTCAATGTGTATAATACGATACAGTAAATATGTAGTATAAGATATGTTAAACACTCATATAATTCATTAAGATACATGCGATGTATATTGAACTTAGAACCTTATTTACTTAATTACTTATTAAACTCAACATTTTAGTAATTTCATTAGCTAATACATACAACACCTGCTCTTTAGCAAAGCGTTAATAAAATATTTAATTCTTCATAGACTATATAGGAGTAGTGTAATATTAGTATTACAGGCCCTGATTATGATTGTCGTCTTGTTTTCAATATTTTTGTATATATGTATAGTTTGTTTATACATACTGTTAGTCCTTTTAGGACTTTATTTAGATTTAATCTAATTAGTTTGCTTATTTTGTTAACCAATAACAGATATTTAATGCAACTGTATGTTTCTTCACTAATAAGGGGTGGGTGGGTAGGCACCGGGTTGAGTGGGAAGAAATATGGAGTGCTAAATATAATAATATTTTTGAGACGCTTAAATAGTAGGTGGTTATACTATAACAAGACTTTGATTTCAATCTTTCTGCAATACATTGTTAATACTAATTACTCATTACTTATTTGGTTACTTTTAGATATCTAATATAATGACTTTGTGTATTGATTCATGGAATGTAAGAGGGATACATAACAAAGATAAGAGATCCCTACTTTTTCATCTGGTTTATAAATCTCAAAGTAATATTTGCTTTCTACAAGAAACTCACTTATTCAGGGAAGATTGGGATAAAGAAAATAAAAGAAATGGGTCAAGAAAATAATAGCTGCTGGTAATAGTTCTAATGCAAGGGGGGTGGCTATTGTAATCAAAAGTAATTTTCAAGGCTCCATTTTAGATGAGAAATATGATATAAATGGAAGATGGTGTTATTTTACCTCTCATCTTCAGGATTTAGATAAACCACTTGTTTTTTTTAATCTTTATGGTCCCTGTAACAATCAACACATTTTTTTCTTACAGATATATAACATTTTATCTTCTTTTAAAGACCATTACATTATTGTGGGAGGAGACTGGAATGCTATTATTAACCCTGATACTGACCGTACTAGTAGGTCGCTCTCATATAATCTCCAAGCATCTATAGCTCTGGAAGAATTGATGTTAGATTTGAATCTTATAGACCCTTTCTCCCGTGCAAATTGTATTGATAGAAAATATATTTATACGTACTATTCTAAATGTTATAATTCATGGTCAAGATTGGACTTTTTCCTTATTTCCAACTCTCTCTCACAATTGAAAACTGATTATTCCATATAACCTAGATTCTTTTCAGACCATTCTAGAATATCCCTTAGACTGGATTTGAATCTCAATATACCACACAGACATACATATAATAATTGGACGCTAAATAATAATCTCCTCTTAAATTCTGACATTCATAAATTAATTACTGACATTATTAGGGAAGCTTATTTCAATTTGGACAAAACAAATATTCCATATGATATACAATGGGCGTCTTGTAAAGCAAACCTTAGAGGCATGTTAATTAATAAGGCTTCATTTCTTAAAAAACAATATAGAAATAAAGAATCTTTACTAAAACTAAAAATTCAAACTTTGGAAAGTCAATACAGACTAAATGCTAACCCCACTTCTTACCAACATCTGTTAGATTCTCAAAAAGAATTATGTTTACTACACCAACATAATCTCTCTATAGTCGAACAAAGACTTTTAGCTATCCATTCTGAATGGGCACAGGTTCCCTCCAGAGTTTTAGCGAGAATAATTAAAAATAACCAAACTCTTCCCAAAATTCCACCCTTACAATACAAAAATAGGTTATTTAATACTGATTTGGAAATCCTGCAACTCTTCTTGTCTTTGTTTTCAGATTTATACTCTAAAGGAAACGCTCCTTTGAATAAGCAACAAATGGACAGTTTTTTAACTTCTATTAAATTCCCTACACTGAGTGAACAACAAAAAAATATACTTTCGGCACCATTAAGTTTTCAAGAGGTGTCAGAAGCTATTGACAGATTAAAATCTAGTAAATCCCCAGGTCCAGATGGTTTTACATCTGAATTTTTTAAAACTCATAAAACTGCTCTTATACCTTTTCTCCTCAAAACCTTTAACTACATAAGAATAAATGGTATTTCAGATCTACATTGGAATACTTCAAAAACCATCCTAATTTTGAAAAATAACAAAGATAAATCGGATCCTGATAATTATAGGCCGATTTCCTTAATTAACACTGATATAAAAATTCTAGCTTCTTTACTTGCAAACAGACTTAAAAAGGTCTTACCATCTTTAATTTCTTCTGACCAAGCAGGTTTTATGTCTCATAGACATGTATGGGATAATACTTTGACACTGGAATCCCTCATACAATTTACTAAAACAGATAAGAATCCATTATATGCTCTAATTCTTGATGCGTCAAAGGCTTTTGACAGAGTTGTATGGGATTTCCTTTTTCAAACTATGGCCTGTTTTCATATACCTAACACTTATATAGATTTGATTAAAATCCTGTATAAAGATTCCTTTACTTTCCTATACATTAACAGAAACATATCCAAACCTATAAAGATTTCAAATGGCACAAGGCAAGGATGTCCTCTATCCCCTTTTCTCTTTAATTTGTATATGGAACCATTGCTTCTGTACATAACACAAAACACCTTTCACAGGATACCCAGGATTTATAATACCAATGTATATTTTTCTGCTTTTGCGGATGATCTGGTAATATACTTCCAAACACCCGGTACAGATCTGGTTAAATTGGTTAATTCTATTACCATATATTCTCAAGTTTCTGGATATAAGATTAACTCACAAAAAACACATATTTTTCCTATAAACCCACAAGCCCATAAATCATATCTATTTCCAGACACTTCTTTCCAAATTACACATGCCATCAAATATTTGGGGATTCAAGTTCAACATAATGGTCTTTCTTCATTTCAGAATAATTTGAATAACATCTGGTCATCAATAATATTAGATTTAAATAGATGGAAACTATTAAATTTATCACTTTTATCTAAGGTGGCGATAGTTAAAATGAATATACTTCCCAGAGTCTTATTTCAATTCAATTCCTCAGACCAATTAATCCCTAAATCTTTATTTTCCAAAATTAATAAAGAATTAGCCAGATTTATTTGGTTTCCCAAATCTGTTAGGATTGCATACACTAAGCTAATATATCCTAAAAATAAAGGTGGCCTAAGCCTTCCGAATTTTTATCTGTACTATCTAATTATTTCTGCAAATAAACTTCTTGCTATCTCCAACTTAGATTTTAAGAGACTTAATAAATATCCTATCTGGACCAAATTATGGTACCAAGTCATTTTAAACAAAAATATTAATCCATCCACTCTCCCTTTTCTCTCCATGGATTCTATTAATAATCTAAAAATTCCTAAATCTCTAAAACAAAAGTTAACTCCTTTCAAGAACTATTAAAACTCATTAATATTAAGGACACTTTCCAGTTACTACAACCTCTCCATTTAAATCCTAATATTAGATTAAATAATATGCCTATCAATCTCTCAAGCTTCCCTCTTATTAAAGATCTTAATGTTTGGGAACTGATGCAATACAAAGATGAAACCCTCACCAATATCGTAAAATCTTTAAAGCAGATATTAAATATACTACTATCTTAAGACAACTGAGAGAATTAATCACTGATAAATTTGCTCATATTAAGACAGACAAACTAGATATCATTAATGTTGGAAAAGTGATACAGACTTTAAATCTTCCAGAGAAAATGCTATCTAAATCATATAATCTTTTACACAAATAATTCATGAATCAGATTGCCTTTTTCTAAATATTGGGACAAACATAATCTTCAATTATCCAAATCAGAAACTCACAGCTATCAAGAATACTTTGGACTACTCTCCCTTTAAGAAGCTTTTTTACACCCAATTAATGATAAATAATAATGCGTACTATACTCCCTCTAAATTAAATAAATTTAATCCTAGCAAATCTGCTTCATGCTCCTGTTGCTCCTTCCCAAACGCTGATCTTTTACATGTTCTATGGTCTTGCTATCACTCACACAAACTTTGGACCTCTCTAAAACTGCGCTTGCAAAGATAGGATATCACAAATCCACCTTATCTTGGGAACTAGCGGTACTTCACATATCTAATACTCATTTATCTAAACTAGATACACAAGTACTAGTTCACATATGTTCCCTCATAAAACTTTACATCACACAAAACTGGCTTGACCGCACTAAACTAAATTGGAACAACTTTAAGAATCTAGCTTTTACATATATTTCAGCACAGAAAATATTAGCCAAAAGTCCCAAGAAACGGGCTCAAATTAATAAAGTAATAGAAAAAGTCTTGTTTATCATAAATACTGATTAATGGATTAACGTATTTGAGGAGATTCTCAGTTTTTTTTTTTTCTTTTCTTTGCATAACTACACCTACTCTTAATTATATTTATACTTACTCTGTTTTGTCTTTGGTTAACATATGTACATATTGTTTATAGTTACTGCTTGTATGTAACATTCCTCTAAGGTTTTACTTACAATAGTACTTCTTAATTCATATGATACATCATGCAGTTTGGTTATTTTGTTGTTGATGTTTGTTTGTATCTCTAAAGTTTATATTCAATAAAAAGTTTTTTTGGAAAAAAAAAAGTATAACAGACTTGCCAATAAATATAGCCAATACTGGATCTCATGTCCTGCAGTTATAATTTCAGAAAATTTTAGCTTAATGCCACAGTGGGAGTGGGGCAGACTGAAAGAACAGGGAAAAAAAGTTACAAGGCAAACAAAAAGGCACTGTAATGCAACGTTAAGCAGGTATATACAGCTTTAAAAAGTGATGAAGCAGAAACCCTGCAGCAAAATTCAGAGCAGTGCCATTAATTTAATATGGGCAATGTCAAGTGTTTGCCAAGGTAGGAGACAAAGCTAAGGCTGCTTTGATATTTTGAAATTTTATTGAAGAACCATTTTGGAGGTTAGCTATGGCTATCTAAAGCCTATTAGGAAGCCAAGCACCACAAGTAAGAGTTAGATTTGGCTCCCTTTTGAAATGTTGGCACACAAGCCAAAAAAAGATCGAAAGCCCAGGAAAAGAGTGAATCTCAAAGATCTTCTTGTCTTTTAAACTTCTGTGTGTGTGGAGGGGAAGCCCCCCTGAAACTGTATATACCAAATCTAAGATCACCATACTTTACAGAAAAGGGAACATCCCAAGAAATATCCATCTTGGACTTAATATAAGTAAGTCCATTTTTCAGCTATTCAGCCTGAGTGTTTTGGGACTCACTCTACGGAGTCCAGACATTTCAAATGGTGACCGTTATATTTTAAAGGTAGCAGACTATCCTGTAAAAAAGGTGGCACATGCTCTGCTGGAAATCTTTCTGCTGAATGGTGTTTCTGTATTACAGAGGGCATGCTAACGTTTTTGTGGAAGTACTATGGGTAAAATCAGTTAAAACTACTCCATGTCATCCACAAGCAAGTGGTTTGGTGGAGAGCTATAACTTGACTCTCAAACTATATGCAGAGCATTTGTACATCTGTTTAAGTGTGAGTGTGAGAAGTTCCTGCTCTATCTCTTCTTTGCAAACAAATATGTGCTCCAACGGATCTGCAACGTTTCACCATTTACAGTAGTTTATGATCACAGGGTGTGGTGGCCTCTGGACTTTAATTCAGGATGAGCAATGGGATGAACGTAATTCCCACAAGGAATCGGTTGTGATGTTCAGTACTAAGCTTGGGGAGTTATTGGGATTTGCACAGGAGTAGTAACACAAGCACAACAGCAGTGAAAGTTCTGGTACAGCAGGATAGCGAGAGGTTGAGAGTACAGAGTTAGACTAAAGTAATGGTGCATATTCCTATCTGCTAGTGTAAGCTGCAGGCAAGAAAGGAGTTCCCTTTCACTGTTTTGGAGAAGACAAGTACTGTGGTAGAGTTACCATGCACAGTCAGAAATATAAATCTACCATATTGATTTGATGTGACCATACCATGGCAGAAAATGTCACTGGTACTTATTATATACAGTTGGTTACATGTGGAATCAGAGGGAGGTGTAGTAGTGGTATATTTTCTCAATGAGGCTCAGACCAGCACATCAGTTAATGAAATAGTACTGCCACAGTAGCTATATCATATGTAGGTTCCAGAAAGCCAGTCAGTGCTACAGAAGAGAGGGAAGATGTTTCCCGTTACACCATGGTGCACCCAGCTGTTAGAGCACTACATGGACACATGATCCCATTAGCCAATCAGACAAGCTTCTTACAGGTTGCTTGAGTAAATCAAGGAAACTTTCTATGAGGAATTGAAGAAATGTTGAGTATTAGGGTAATCTAGGAAGCCAAAAGTCTTTGGGTTTCACTGGCTGTATTGATACCAACATGAATGGGAGAACTAAGTTTTGTCTAGCTTAAATGAAATTAAACTGTCACACCGAAGCAGATACATATGACATGCCCAGAATTAGATTACCTGGGTGTGGCAATGTATTTATCCAATTTACGTACATGCATACATATATTTCAAGCACAGGCATTAATGCCCTTTTAGCCTGTCAATATACCAAAACATTTGTTCTCATAATAAGTGTCCAGGCTGTTCTTAAAAATATCTAAACTAGTGCTTGTGTTAATGTAATTTGGTGGTCTATTCCATGCATCAGCTGCTCTCTCAGAGACCCAACTAGTACACTTCTCATTCCTATAGAATCTTGCATATTGGTTGCTTGATGATTCTCAGTGGTTTACTATCATTTGTCCGATCGCACCTTGTGTGAGTTATTGGTTGAACAAACCAAATCAGTGAAAAAAAAAACGACTGACACAATTGTCGAACGCAGAAGTGAAGAATGTCGAATTTGACATATTTCGAACATTCTCCACACTTCTGCAAATTGTACTACTGTGCAATACACAAAGAATGTTTTTGCAGGGAGGCAAGCCACTCTGCACCCCCATGTGGGGAGAGGCTGCACCACCACACCCCATGCTACATATATATACAAATTTTGAGATCGCACTACAGTGAGGGAAAGGGTACATTTCCCTATCCCCACTATAGTGTGATCTGTATTAAAATGTTGAAATTCAGAACAGCGAATGCTATAGTGCATTTGCTGTTGTGGATTTCAACATTTTTCTTTTTGTGGTTTCGTAATGTCAAATTGGGCGTTCGGACTTACATAACTAGAATGAAGTTTGATCACCCTTTTGATAGCAAACCTTTTCTACTACTTTTTGATAACCCAAAAATTCCCAGAGGTAGTTGTTTTTACATACACTATATGCCTTTATTTATTTATTTAACATCTGCTAACCGGGAAAGTCCGACTGGATGCAAATCCTTTTTCAGCGGCGGCCTGGGGAGAAAAGCTTCAGTTAAAAAAATAATACATACAACAAATAATACATACAAGTACAGTAGATCAATACAGCCAAATGTACAATAGAATATAATCTTAAGAGTGAGACATAACTAGAAATCTAGAATATAGGACACTTTGTGTAATTAGAAACATAGATTGTACTACAAGACAAGTTTAACATTCTAGCGTATAGGACACTTAGTGTAATTAGAATTATACTACTCAGTTGTAACACAAGGTATTATTTGTGTCACACATTTTGTGTATGACTATTAAGAGACTCACATCTAAATTCAGCTTAGGAAAACATACTGGATTAATCAGGAGCCCTACATGGACATATCCAATTGTTGGTTAGGTTTCTTTTTAAATGTCTATATGAGACGCTGCCCAAATTCAGATATTTAGTCTTTCATAACAACATAAAATTTGATATCCACAGATGCTGTTGGTATATTTCCAATGTAGTCTTTCCAGTTTACTCATGCTTGTTTTCTTATAAGGTTTCCATATTGTTATTACATACTCAAGTTTTGGTCTAATGTAACTAACAAACAATGAATTCATCATTTCTGATTTCCTTCACATGACATATATTTTATACAACCTATAGTTGTATAACTATTATCAACCAATTGGTTGATATGATTAGAAAAACTCAACGTTAGATTTATCCAAATACCCAGGTCCTTAAATGAATCTACAGTTTCAATCACTGTGTGCTGTGTTGAATAGTAACCTTTCAATTTATGTCTCCCCAAATCTCATATGCTAAGTTTTTGATATATTTATCAGCATATTATTATCCTGTGCTCAAATGGTCAATTTATTCAAGTTTTTTAGCAGATATGCCCTATCTGTAACACTTGTAATCAGTTTACACGTTTTCAAGTCATTTACTTACAGACTTTATAACACCTCAATTGATAATGCTAGATCTGAAGGATACAAGATAAACAAGTGATGGACCCAGGAAAAAGCACTGTGGGACACCCTAACTATAAGCTGGAATTTCACCTGTCCAATTGCTGTATGATACTTGCCATGTCCTATTTGTAAGCCATTAATCTACCCATCTTATCAAAAGTACCTCAATACCTAGTTGTTCTAATTTATTGATCAATGTTTTGTGTACGACCGTATCAAATGATGATGTTAAATCACGGCTCAATTTTTAATTCACAGCTGTTATTATATTGCTATAAAACATCATGTTACAGGTAGTACTAGATCTATTTTCAACATCTACATGCTGATATGTGGTTTCAAGTCCTACCCTTTCCAGTTCTGACAATAATTTATACAATATAACTTTCTCGATTTTGTATTCCACAACAAGAAAGTAAACTTATGAACCTGTATGAATCTGGGTTTGTCCAACTTCCCTTTCCCTTAAAGATAGATTTAATGACTGCATGTCTTCAATTTTGAAGAATATCCCCATATTTATATGACCTAGAGAATAACCAATATAATGGTGCTGTAAGGTCATGCACAAGTGTTCTCAGATCATTATTATAAATTCTGTCTCCTCTGTATGCTTTGTTTGGCTCCAGTTCGCATTGTTCTTTAATTCTGTCTCCTCTGTGTGCTTTTTTGGCTCCAGTTTGCATTATTCTTTAATTATGTCTCCTCTGTGTCCTTTGTTTGGATCCAGTTGGCATTGTTCTTAAATTCTGTCTCCTCTGTGTGCTTTGTTTGGCTCCAGTTTGCATTGTTCTTTAATTCTGTTTCCTCTGTGTGCTTTGTTTGGCTCCAGTTTGCATTGTTGTTTAATTATGTCTCTTCTGTGTGCTTTGTTTGGTTCCAGCTCGCATTGTTCTTTAATTCTGTCTCCTCTGTGTGCTCAGCTTGGATCCAGTTCGCATTGTTCTTTAATTCTGTCTCCTCTGTGTGCTTTGTTTGGTTCCAGTTCGCATTGTTCTTTAATTCTGTCTCCTCTGTGTGCTCAGCTTGGATCCAGTTCGCATTGTTCTTTAATTCTGTCTGCTCTGTGTGCTTTGTTTGGATCCAGTTCGCATTGTTCTTTAATTCTGTCTCCTCTGTGTGCTTTGTTTGGCTCCAGTTTGCATTGTTCTTTAATTCTGCCTCCTCTGTGTGCTTTGTTTGGATCCAGTCTGCATTGTTCTTTAATTCTGTCTCCTCTGTGTGCCTTGCTTGGATCCAGTTTGCATTGTTCTTTAATTCTGTCTACTCTGTTTGCTTTGTTTGGATCCAGTTTGCATTGTTTTTTAATTCTGTCTCCTCTGTGTGCTTTGTTTGGATCCAGTATGCATTGTTCTTTAATTCTGGCTCCTCTGTGTGCTTTGTTTGGATCCAGTTTGCATTGTTCTTTAATTCTGTCTCCTCTGTGTGCTTTGTTTGGATCCAGTTTGCATTGTTCTTTAATTCTGTCTCCTCTGTGTGCTTTGTTTAGATCCAGTTGGCATTGCTCTTTAATTCTGTCTCCTCTGTGTGCTTTGTTTGGCTCCAGTTCACATTTTTCTTTAATTCTGTCTCCTCTGTGTGCTTTGTTTGGCTCCATTTTGCATTGTTCTTTAATTCTGTCTCCTCTGTGTGCTTTGTTTAGATCCAGTTGGCATTGCTCTTTAATTCTGTCTCCTCTGTGCGCTTTGTTTGGCTCCAGTTTGCATTGTTCTTTAATTCTGTCTCCTGTGTGTGCTTTGTTTGGCTCCAGTTCACATTGTTCTTTAATTCTGTCTCCTGTGTGCTTTGTTTGGATCCAGTTTGCATTGTTCTTTAATTGTGTCTCGTCTGTGTGCTTTGTTTGGATCCAGTTCACATTGCTCTTTAATTCTGTCTCCTGTGTGTGCTTTGTTTGGCTCCAGTTCACATTGTTTTTTAATTCTGTCTCGTCTGTGTGCTTTGTTTGGATTCAGTTTGCATTGTTCTTTAATTCTGTCTCGTTTGTTTGCTTTGTTTGGATAAAGTTTGCATTGTTCTTTTATTCTGTCTCCTCTGTGTGCTTTGTTTGGCTCCAGTTTGCATTGTTTTTTAATTCTGTCTCCTCTGTGTGGTTTGTTTTGCTCCAGTTTGCATTGCTCTTTAATTCTGTCTCCTCTGTGTACTTTGTTTGGATCCAGTTTGCATTGTTCTTTAATTCTGTCTCCTCTGTGTGCTTTGTTTGGATCAGTCTGCATTGTTCTTTAATTGTGTCTCCTCTGTTTACTTTGTTTGGTTCCAGTTCGCATTGTTCTTTAATTCTGTCTCCTCTGTGTGCTTTGTTTGTATCCAGTTCACATTGTTCTTTAATTCTATCTCCTCTGTTTGATTTGTTTGGATCCAGTTCGCATTGTTCTTTAATTCTGTCTCCTCTGTGTGATTTGTTTGGCTCTAGTTCACATTGTTCTTTAATTCTGTCTCTTCTGTGTGCTTTGTTTGGATCCAGTTTGCATTGTTCTTTAATTCTTTCTCCACTGTGTGGTTTGTTTTGCTCCAGTTTGCATTGTTCTTTAATTCTGTCTCCTCTGTGCACTTTGTTTGGATCCAGTCTGCATTGTTTTTTAGTTTTGTTGCCTTTGTGTGATTTGTTTGTATCCATTTTGCATTGTTCTTTAATTCCGTCTCCTGTGTGTGCTTTGTTTGGTTCCAGTTCGCATTGTTCTTTAATTCTGCCTCCTCTGTGTACTTTGTTTGGATCCAGTTCGCATTGTTCTTTAATTCTGTCTCCTGTGTGTGCTTTGTTTGGATCCAGTCTGCATTGTTCTTTAATTCTGTCTCCTCTGTGTGCTTTGTTTGGATCCAGTTTGCATTGTTCTTTAATTCTGTCTCCTCTGTGTGCTTTTTTGGCTCCAGTTTGCATTGTTCTTTAATTCTGTCTCCTCTGTGTGCCTTGCTTGGATCCAGTTTGCATTGCTCTTTAATTCTGTCTCCTGTGTGTGCTTTGTTTGGATCCAGTTTGCATTGTTCTTTAATTCTGTCTCTTCTGTGTGCTTTGTTTGGATCCAGTTTGCATTGATCTTTAATTCTGTCTCTTCTGTGTGCTTTGTTTTTATCCAGTTTGCATTGTTCTTTAATTCTGTCTCCTCTGTGTGCTTTGTTTAGATCCAGTCTGCATTGTTCTTTAATTCTATCTCCTCTGTTTGATTTGTTTGGATCCAGTTCGCATTGTTCTTTAATTCTGTCTCCTCTGTGTGATTTGTTTGGCTCTAGTTCACATTGTTCTTTAATTCTGTCTCCTCTGTGTGCTTTGTTTGGATCCAGTTTGCATTGTTCTTTAATTCTGTCTCCTCTGTGTGCTTTGTTTGGCTCTAGTTCACATTGTTCTTTAATTCTGTCTCTTCTGTGTGCTTTGTTTGGATCCAGTTTGCATTGTTCTTTAATTCTGTCTCTTCTGTGTGTTTTGTTTGGATCCAGTTTGCATTGTTCTTTAATTCTGTCTCTTCTGTGTGCTTTGTTTGGATCCAGTTTGCATTGTTCTTTAATTCTATCTCCTCTGTGTGCTTTGTTTGATTCCAGTTCGCATTGTTCTTTAATTCTGTCTCCTCTGTGTGCCTTGCTTGGATCCAGTTTGCATTGCTCTTTAATTCTGTCTTCTGTGTGTGCTTTGTTTGGATCCAGTTTGCATTGTTCTTTAATTCTGGCTCTTCTGTGTGCTTTGTTTGGATCCAGTTCGCATGGTTCTTTAATTCTGTCTCTTCTGTGTGCTTTGTTTGGATCCAGTTTGCATTGTTCTTTAATTCTGTCTCTTCTGTGTGCTTTGTTTGGATCCAGTTTGCATTGTTCTTTAATTCTATCTCCTCTGTGTGCTTTGTTTGGCTCCAGTTCGCATTGTTTTTTAATTCTGTCTCTTCTGTGTGCTTTGTTTGGATCCAGTTTGCATTGTTCTTTAATTCTGTCTCTTCTGTGTGCTTTGTTTGGATCCAGTCCGCATTGTTCTTTAATTCTGTCTCCTCTGTGTGCTTTGTTTGGATCCAGTCTGCATTGCTCTTTAATTCTATGTCCTCTGTGTGCTTTGTTTGGCTCCAGTTTGCATTGTTCTTTAATTCTGTCTCCTCTGTGTGCTTTGTTTGACTCCAGTTTGCATTGTTTGTTAATTCTGTCTCCTCTGTGTGCTTTGTTTGGCTCCAGTTTGCATTGCTCTTTAATTCTGTCTCCTCTGTGTGTTTGTTTGGCTCTAGTTCGCAGTGTTTTTTAATTCGGTCTCCTCTGTGTGCTTTTTTGGATCCAGTTTGCATTGTTCTTTAATTCTGTCTCCTCTGTATGCTTTGTTTGGATCCAGTATGCATTGTTCTTTAATTCTGTCTCCTATGTGTGCTTTGTTTGGATCCGGTATGCATTGTTCTTTTATTCTGTCTCCTCTGTGTGCTTTGTTTGGATCCGGTATGCATTGTTCTTTTATTCTGTCTCCTCTGTGTGCTTTGTTTGGTTCCAGTTCGCATTGTTCTTTAATTCTGTCTCCTCTATGTGCTTTGTTTGGCTCCAGTTTGCATTGTTCTTTAATTCTGTCTCCTCTGTATGCTTTGTTTGGCTCCAGTTTGCATTGTTCTTTAATTCTGTCTCCTATGTGTGCTTTGCTTGGCTCCAGTTCGCAGTGTTCTTTAATTCTGTCTCCTCTGTGTGCTTTGTTTGGCTCCAGTTTGCATTGTTCTTTAATTCTCTCTGCTCTGTGTGCTTTGTTTCGCTCCAGTTTGCATTGTTTGTTAATTCTGTCTCCTCTCTGTGCTTTGTTTGGATCCAGTTTGCATTGTTTGTTAATTCTGTCTCCTCTGTGTGCTTTGTTTGGCTCCACTTTGCATTGTTCTGTAATTCTGTCTCCTCTGTGTGCTTTGTTTGTCTCCAGTTTGCATTGTTTGTTTAATTCTGTCTCCTCTGTGTGCTTTGTTTGGCTCCATTTTGCATTGTTCTTTAATTCTGTCTCCTCTGTGTGCTTTGTTTCACTCCAGTTTGCATTGCTCTTTAATTCTGTCTCCTCTGTGTGCTTTGTTTGGCTCCAGTTCGCAGTATTTTTTAATTCTGTCTCCTCTGTGTGCTTTTTTGGCTTCAGTTTGCATTGGTCTTTAATTCTGTCTCCTCTGTGTGCTTTGTTTGGCTCTAGTTCACATTGTTCTTTAATTCTGTCTCCTCTGTGTGTTTTGTTGGATCCAGTTTGCATTGTTCTTTAATTCTGTCTCCTCTGTGTGCTTTTTTGGATCCAGTTTGCATTGTTATTTAATTCTGTCTCCTCTGTGTGTTTTGTTGGATCCAGTTTGCATTGTTCTTTAATTCTGTCTCCTCTGTGTGTTTTGTTGGATCCAGTTTGCATTGTTCTTTCATTCTGTCTCCTCTGTGTGTTTTGTTGGATCCAGTTTGCATTGTTCTTTAATTCTGTCTCCTGTGTGTGCTTTCTTTGGCTCCAGTTCGCATTGTTCTTTAATTCTGTCTCCTCTGTGTGCTTTGTTTGGCTGTAGTTCACATTGTTCTTTAATTCTGTCTCCTCTGTGTGCTCAGCTTGGATCCAGTTTGCATTGTTCTTTAATTCTGTCTCCTCTGTGTGCTTTATTTGGATCCAGTCTGCATTGTTCTTTAATTCTGTCTCCTATGAGTGCTTTGTTTGGATCCAGTTTCAATTGTTCTTTAATTCTGTCTCCTCTGTGTGCTTTTTTGGATCCAGTTTGCATTGTTCTTTAATTCTGTCTCCTCTGTGTGCTTTATTTGGATCCAGTCTGCATTGTTCTTTAATTCTGTCTCCTATGAGTGCTTTGTTTGGATTCAGTTTCAATTGTTCTTTAATTCTGTCTCCTCTGTGTGCTTTTTTGGATCCAGTTTGCATTGTTCTTTAATTCTGTCTCCTCTGTGTGCTTTGCTTGGATCCAGTTTGCATTGTTCTTTTATTCTGTCTCCTCTGTGTGCTTTAGTTGGATGCAGTTTGCATTGTTTTTTAATTCTGTCTCCTCTGTTTGCTTTGTTTGGCTCCAGTTTGCATTGTTTTTTAATTCTGTCTCCTCTGTGTGCTTTGTTTGGCTCCAGTTCACATTGTTCTTTAATTCTGTCTCCTCTGTGTGCTTTGCTTAGATCCAGTCTGCATTGTTCTTTAATTCTGTCTCTTCTTTTTGCTTTGTTTGGATCCATTTTGCATTGTTCTTTAATTCTGTCTCCTCTGTGTGCTTTGTTTGAACCAGTTTGCATTGCTCTTTAATTCTGTCTCCTCTCTGTGCTTTGTTTGGATCCAGTTTGCATTTTTCTTTAATTTTGTGTCCTTTGTGTGCTTTGTTTGGTTCCAGTTCGCATTGTTCTTTAATTCTGTCTCCTCTGTGTGCTTTGTTTGGCTCCAATTTGCATTGTTCTTTAATTCTGTCTCATCTATGTGCTTTGTTTAGATCCAGTCTGCATTGTTCTTTAATTCTATCTCCTCTGTTTGCTTTGTTTGGATCCAGTTCGCATTGTTCTTTAATTCTGTCTCCTGTGTGTGGTTTGTTTTGCTCCAGTTTGCATTGTTCTTTAATTCTGTCTCCTCTGTGTGCTTTGTT
Organism: Protopterus annectens; assembly: GCF_019279795.1. Lineage (NCBI taxonomy): Eukaryota > Metazoa > Chordata > Ceratodontiformes > Protopteridae > Protopterus > Protopterus annectens. Next base: position 121,430,622 of record NC_056746.1, on the reverse strand, counting down.
TGGATCCAGTCTGCATTGTTTTTTAGATCTGAAGTAGGGACTTCATTTGTCAGCAACCTGTGGGTCTTGGATCCAATATCATATCCGAGCCGGCAATTATTTATACAGCTATGGATCCGAGCTCCTAGCTCCTCCCCTCACCCATATTCCCCTGCCAACCCCAATTAACCTCAGATCTAGTTTGCTGCTTGTAGAAGAGACAGCTGGATTGCAGAGCTCCTGGCGACTTCAGATAAGTTCTTCAAAAAACTTGTTAAAAACAGAAAATCTTTCCTTTTTAAACTTGCGTGTGTGTTTAGGTTCCCTTTCGGTTAACTTTTACCTCTTTTTATTTTAGTTTTAGTATTTCCTCCCCTCGCTGGTCATAGTGTGTGTGTGTGTGTGTGTGTTGTTCATGTTTTGGGGCCTGGTGTGCGTGTGTAGTCCTTTCCTTGAGAGAAAATGTCAGAGGCCCCAAAGCCCATTTTTTCTATGTGCACCGAGTGTGGCCATAAGCTTTCTCTGGCGGATGGCCACACTCGGTGTGTTCGGTGCCTTGGGGTTGAACACCTGTCCTCAGGATGCACGATTTGTGCAGGGTTCAACCCCAGAGCACTGAAAGAGCGGAGGTCGAAGCTGTTCCTGGTGGGACTTTTGCCCCCGGGGTCAGCTTTGGCCTCCACTACTCCAGTGGCACCTCCCCAGCCTGTGGTGGTAGCCACTCCTGCCCCCCTTCCTCCAGCTGGGATTCAAACTCCCACTAAAGCGCCGGAGGATAGGGAGGCCAGGAGGGAGAAACGGAGGGAGAAGCACCACAAGTGGCGGGCTGAGGCCTCCGCTTCGGCCCCCCCAGCTAAGCGGGCTTCTCCCTCCACGGCTTCCAAGTTTCCTCCTCCTCAGCTCCAGTCACCTTGCTTCTCCCTGGGACCAGAGGAGGAGGTGACCTGATCTCCGTTGAGGTCATCGAGGCGGCACTCCAGACCTGCCTCAGTGGCCTCATCGAGATCCACCTACAGCCTGTCTGACGCAGACTTGGACCGGATGATGAGAAGGTTCATCCGGGCCCAGCTGCAGATGGGAGTGCTCCTGCCTCCCCCTTTGGGGGGGAGCTCGACACCCTTTTTTGCTCCGATAGCTCCTTCTCCGACCCACTTCTTGGGTTCAGAGTGCTTGGAGCAGGGCAGTGTTGGAGCCGGGGGTGGGTCGGCGCCGACAGTACTGGGTACTTCGGATCCGACCCTGCCCTCAAGTCTGTCAGTTCCATCATCAGATCCAACCTCTCGGAGCCATGGCCCGAGCTTCGGATCCGAGGGATTCAGTGTGCCTTCGGCTCCGTCCAGGTCGGAGAGCACTGGTCCCTCGGATCTGATGGTCTCGGCGCTGGTTCCAATCCCTTCATCGGATCCGAGTGGGAGTCAGCTCTCGGAGCCCAGGGAGAGCGGCTCCCCCTCGGCCTTCGATGTAGTGGAGAGGGCTCTGTCGAGAGCATCCAGACCTCTGGCCCTTGTCTCAGCTCTGCCATGCACTCCCTCTCTGCTGGGCCAGGCTTCCATCACCCGGCCACAGGGACAGCCTGCTTCAATGTCCCAGGTTGTTCCTTTGGAACAGGACATTGCTGGTGAGACCTCCTCGGCAGCCCCCCCGAGGAAGTGCCTCGCAAGCACAAGTGTAAGAGGAGGCACGTGGACTCCTCCGAGTCCTTAACAGAGGACACGGACTTGTATGAAGGGGAAGGCTCCCCAAGATCACCCCCCGAGGATGTCTCCTTTGGAGACATATTGAAAATGCTTAGGCTCGGGGGGTGGTCTACCCCCAAGGCTTCCTTCGATGAGTCCGTGTTCCTGGAGGCATTTGAAGCAGGCCCGTTTACCTCTTGGGTGTCCCCTCCAGCTGACCCCCTGGTGGACCTTGTGACCACTTGGACATGGAAGGAGCCAGATGCTGTGGAGCCTATTCCCAAGTGCCCGGACAGGATCTTGAGCCCCCCCGCAGACCGTCCCCACTGGAGCAAGGGTCCCCCTGTAGATGCCATGTTGATGGCGGCAGCCACTAAGAGGGAACTAGCTCAGGAGAGTCCCTCAGTCCATCCTCCGAGCAAGGAGTCTCGATTGATGGATCACCTTGGGAAGCGGGTATTCAGTTCAGCAACCTTCTCGGTAAGGTCTCTGAACTACATGGCACATGTCATCAGGATGCAGTGCGATCTTATCAAAGAATACGCTGCTTCCCCCCCAGAGTCCATGTCGGCGGAGGACAAGCAATTGTACTCCACTTATATGGCCACTCTCAGATCTGTTTCCAATACCTCTATGCGGCTTCTGTCTCACGCTACTGAGGGAGCTGCTAGAGCCAGCGGAGCGGGCCTAGTGATGAGGCGCCAGGCCTGGCTCCGACATTGTGACTTCGCAGAGCCCTTTAAGGTGTCCTTTGCGAATGCCCGCTTTGATGGTTCTGCCTTGTTTGGCAAAACCGTTCATGAGACACTTGTCCAGAGCGAGAAGGAGGGGAAGACACTGTCTACCATCGGAGTCCGCTTCTCTGCTCCCCAGAGGTCCTTTTCCAAGAACCAAAAGTGACAGAAGAAGATGTGGTTCCGGAAATCGCAACATTCCCAACCTGCTCCGGACAACCAGTCCTTCATTGGCAGAGGAGGACAGGGAGGATGCCGCCCTGGAGGCAGAGGGGCACCGAGAAATTTTGGGTGCAGAGAATCCTTCTTTGATCGGCCCATGCAACAGCCCTGAAGGGTTGCCTGACTGCTCCACTCTGGAGGCAGTCATGGGGCATTTCTCGAGGCACCTGGCGGCATGGGAGTCCATTACGTCAGACCTCTGGGTGCTTCGGATTATATCCAGAGGTTACAAAATCCCTATGCTTCATGTCCCCATACTCAAGAACCTCCCCAATGTACCATCCGATCAGAGGGAGGCTGCAGCCGCGGAAATCCGGCAGCTGCTCGTAAAAAGGGTCATCCAACCCATCCCCCCTGACCAGCTCGGATTAGGGTTTTACTCCAGGTTCTTTCTGGTGCCAAAAAAGACGGGAGACCTGAGACCAATCCTAGACCTCTCCCTTTTGAATATGGTGGTAACCAAGGAGAAATTCCGAATGGTCACTCTTCGATCCATTCTCCCCCTGTTACGGGAGAATGACTGGATGTGCTCTATAGACCTCAAGGATGCGTACTACCACATCTTAATGGACAGGCAATCCAGGAGGTTTCTCCGCTTCCAGCTGGGAGCCAGCCACTATCAGTTCAGGGTCCTTCCCTTTGGCCTCACCACAGCCCCCAGGGTGTTCGCCAAAGTTTTAGCAGTGTTAGCGGCCCACCTGAGACTCCAGGGAATGCAGGTCTTCCCGTACCTGGACGACTGGCTCCTGACTGCCCCAACAAGGCATCTACTCTGCTCAGCCAGAGATTTTTTTTCTTCACCTATCCCCCCCAGTTAGGCGTCACGATCAATATGGACAAGTCCTCCCTTGCTCCAACTCAAGTGATAGACTTCATAGGGGCCAGGTTAGATACGAGGAGTCTTTGAGCCTACCTCACTTCGGAATGACTACAGAACCTCAGTCTTCATGTGCAGGCCATCCTCCAATCAGAAGCTCCTCCCACGGAATTGGTCCTGAGGGCACTGGGCTCTATGGCAGTGGCAATTACTCTCCTCCTGTACGCTTGCCTAAACATGAGGTTATTACAGTGGACCCTTCAAGTACAGTGGTCCTTTCAGCTTCTCCCTCTCCACCACCCTGTCTCGATCAGCAAAGCTTGCAGGAGGGCCCTGTTATGGTGGCTGCATTCCCCAGACCTCCATACAGGTCGGCCCTTCTGCGCCCCACCTCCCCTAGTCACAGTGACCACGGACGCTTCTCGCCTCGGGTGGGGGGGGCATTGCTCAGGCAGAACAGTCCAAGGCACATGGAATGACTCAGAGACCTCCCTGCATATCAATGTTCTGGAGATGAGGGTGGTGCTGTTAGCATTGCAAGCACTTCACAACCTTCTTCCCGTCAGAACCATTGCGGTACAGACGGACAACATGTCAGTTGTCTGGTATATCAACAAACAGGGGGGAACCAGGTCTTATCCTCTATGCCGAGAGGCCATGAGAGTGTGGGAATGGGCGATCTCCACCAACCGCTTTCTAATCACAATGCACATTCCGGGACGGTCCAACATCCTGGCGGACAAACTCAGCCACACTATTCTTTCCCCTTACGAGTGGTCTCTCAACTCCCGTGTAGCGAAGCAGATTTTTGCAAAATGGGGGCAACCCTGCTGTGATCTTTTTGCCTCTCCCTCAAATATGAAATGCGACAACTTCTTTGCCCTGATTCCCCCAACAGGGGAAGCCCCGAGAGACACTCTAGTGCATGCTTGGCCGCCCGGTCTACTTTATGCCTATCCTCCTCTACCCCTGATGCTAAAGATGTTACAGAAAGCCTCTCAGTTGGGGAGCAAGATGATCCTCATTGCCCTATTCTGGCCTCGACAAACTTGGTTCCCTTACCTGTGGTCTCACTTGGTGAATCCTCCCTGGATTCTTGATCCCAGTCCAGATCTGATCTCCCATCCATCAGTCTTACCGACCCCGAATCTGGACAGCCTGAAGCTAGCAGCTTGGCTGCTCCAGTTCCACTCTTAATTAGGACTCACGGTATCTCCTCTCCAGTCAAAGCCATCTTGGTGGCAGCGCATAAACTTTCCACCAGGAAGGTTTACAGCACTAAATGGAAGCGCTTTTCCGTTTGGGCAGAGCATCACAATGAGGCCCCTTCACTGCTCCGCTAACGTCAGATTTGGACTTCCTTACAGGGCTTTTTCAACAATGGGCTAGCTGTTCAACAGTCAAGGTACAATTGGCAGCCATCTCACATTACCATGTAGGACATGAGACTGGTCCCTTGATGTCAGCTAAACTATGTAAAACCTTCCTCAAGGGTACCTTTTTGCTTAGGCCCCTGATCAGAGAAGCCATACCCCCTTGGGATCTATCGCTAGTTCTTCAGGCCTTGACTGCTTCCCCCTTTGAACCAGCTGACTCTTCTGATCTTAAATACCTGTCTTGGAAAACAGCTTTCCTAGTAGCCATCAGTTTCGGAACTTCAAGCTTTTTCCGTAAAACCCCCTTACTTGGTTTTTCATCAGGATAGAGTGTACCTCAGGACTAATCCCTCCTTTCTACCTAAGGTGGCCTCAGAAACTAATATCAATCAGTCCATCAATCTTCCTGTTTTCTTCCCTAATTACCAGAATAAAGGAGAATACAAGCTGCACTCGTTAGATGTGCACAGGCAGCTGCGTTTCTATATTCATAGGACTGCTGGTCACAGACAATCAAATCAGCTGTTCGTCTCCTTTTCTAAATTCAGTTTAGGCAAAGCTGTTTCGAAGGTCACCTTATCACACTGGATTTCCCAGTGTATCCGTCTAGCTTATGAGGCTTCTGGGAGGCCCGCACCTCAAAGGGTCCGTGCTCACTCCACTCGTTCCATATCTACTTCTACTGCATTCAGATCTAGAGTCCCTTTGGATGATATTTGCTCGGCAGCCACTTGGGCCTCATCTCATACCTTTATCCACCACTACAAGCTGGACGTCACCTCCAGAGGTAGAGCATCCTTTGGCTCTGCAGTGCTTCGGAACATCCTTCCATGATGGCCGCCCAAGATTCAGGTAGCTGGGGACTCTGTCCCACAGGTTGCTGACAAATGAAGCCCCTACTTCAGATTTAGAAGTTATGTACTCATCATAACGTTCCATCTGAGTAGGTGTCTTCATTTGTCTGCAACCATCCCCCCCTCCTTCCCCCTGGCCTTCAGAAGAATTAGATCATAGTATTATTCCTGCCTTTTCCTTTTTGGGATACCTTTTCAGGTATATAGGAGGGCAAACTTGATCTGAGGTCAATTGGGGTTGGCAGGGGATTATGGGTGAGGGGAGGAGCTAGGAGCACAGATCCATAGCTGTATAAATAATTGCCGGCTCGGATCCAATATCGGATCCAAGACCCACAGGTTGCAGACAAATGAAGACACCTACTCAGATGGAACGTTATGGTGAGTACATAACTTCTAATTTTGTTGCCTTTGTGTGCTTTGTTTGGATCCAGTTCGCATTGTTCTTTAATTCTGTCTCCTGCGTGTGCTTTGTTTGGCTCCAATTTGCATTGTTCTTTAATTCTGTTTCCTCTGTATGCTTTGTTTGGATCCAGTTCGCATTGTTCTTTAATTCTGTCTCCTCTGTGTGGTTTGTTTTGCTCCAGTTTGTATTGTTCTTTAATTCTGTCTCCTCTGTGTGCTTTGTTTGGCTCCAGTTTGCATTGTTCTTTAATTCTGTCTCCTCTGTGTGATTTGTTTGGATCCAATTTGCATTGTTCTTTAATTCTGTCTCCTCTGTGTGCTTTGTTTGGATCCAGACTGCATTGTTCTTTAATTATGTCTCCTTTGTTTGCTTTGTTTGGATCCAGTTTGCCTTGTTCTTTAATTCTGTCTCCTCTGTGTGCTTTATTTGGATCCAGTTTTCATTGTTCTTTAATTCTGTCTCCTCTGTGTGCTTTGTTTGGATCCAGTTCGCATTGTTCTTTAATTCTGTCTCCTCTGTGTGCTTTGTTTTGCTCCAGTTTGCATTGTTCTTTAATTCTGTCTCCTCTGTGGGCTTTGTTTGGATCCATTTGGTATTGCTCTTTAATTCTGTCTCCTCTGTGTGCTTTTTTGGCTCCAGTTCACATTGTTCTTTAATTCTGTCTCCTGTGTGTGCTTTGTTTGGGTCCAATTTGCATTGTTGTTTAATTCTGTCTCCTCTGTGTGCTTTGTTTGGCTCCAGTTTGCATTGTTCTTTATTTCTGTCTCTTCTGTGTGCTTTGTTTGGATCCAGTTCGCATTGTTCTTTAATTCTGTCTCCTCTGTGTGGTTTGTTTTGCTCCAGTTTGCATTGGTCTTTAATTCTGTCTCCTCTGTGTGCTTTGTTTGGCTCTAGTTCACATTGTTATTTAATTCTGTCTCCTCTGTGTGCTTTGTTTGGATCCAATTTGCATTGTTCTTTAATTCTGTCTCCTCTGTGTGCTTTGTTTGGATCCAGTTTGCATTGTTCTTTAATTCTGTCTCCTTTGTTTGCTTTGTTTGGATCCAGTCTGCATTGTTCTTTAATTATGTCTCCTCTGTGTGCTTTCTTTGGATCCAGTTTGCATTGTTCTTTAATTCTGTCTCCTCTGTGTGCTTTGTTTGGATCCAGTTTGCATTGTTCTTTAATTCTGTCTCCTCTGTGTGCTTTTTTGGATCCATTTTGCATTGTTTTTTTTATTCTGTGTCATCTGTGTGATTTGTTTGGCTCCAGTTTGCCTTGTTCTTTAATTCTGTCTCCTTTGTTTGCTTTGTTTGGATCCAGTCTGCATTGTTCTTTAATTCTGTCTCCTCTGTGTGCTTTGTTTGGATCCAGTTTGCATTGTTCTTTAATTCTGTCTCCTCTGTGTGCTTTTTTGGATCCATTTTGCATTGTTCTTTAATTCTGTTTCCTCTGTGTGATTTGTTTGGCTCCAGTTTGCCTTGTTTTTTAATTCTGTCTCATTTGTTTGCTTTGTTTGGATACAGTCTGCATTGTTATTTAATTATGTCTCCTCTGTGTGCTTTGTTTGGATCCAGTTTGCATTGTTCTTTAATTCTGTCTCCTCTGTGTGCTTTGTTTGGCTCCAGCTTGCATTGTTCTTTAATTCTGTCTCCTCTGTGTGCTTTTTGGATCCATTTTGCATTGTTCTTTAATTCTGTTTCCTCTGTGTGATTTGTTTGGCTCCAGTTTGCCTTGTTTTTTAATTCTGTCTCATTTGTTTGCTTTGTTTGGATACAGTCTGCATTGTTATTTAATTATGTCTCCTCTGTGTGCTTTGTTTGGCTCCAGTTTGCATTGTTCTTTAATTCTGTCTCCTCTGTGTGCTTTGTTTGGCTCCAGTTCGCATTGTTTTTTTATTCTGTCTCCTCTGTGTGTTTTGTTTGGATCCAGTCTGCATTGTTCTTTAATTCTGTCTCCTCTGTGTGCTTTGTTTGGCTCCAGTTCGCATTGTTTTTTTATTCTGTCTCCTCTGTGTGTTTTGTTTGGATCCAGTTTGCATTGCTCTTTAATTCTGTCTCCTCTGTGTGCTTTGTTTGGATCCAGTTCGCATTGTTCTTTAATTCTGTCTCCTCTGTGTGCTTTGTTTGGTTCCAGTTCGCATTGTTCTTTAATTCTGTCTCCTCTGTGTGCCTTGCTTGGATCCAGTTTGCATTGTTCTTTAATTCTGCCTCCTCTGTGTCCTTTGTTTGGATCCAGACTGCATTGTTCTTTAATTCTGTCTCCTCTGTATGCTTTGTTTGGATCCAGTTTGCATTGTTCTTTAATTCTGTCTCCTCTGTGTGCTTTGTTTGGTTCCAGTTCGCATTGTTCTTTAATTCTGTCTCCTCTGTGTGCCTTGCTTGGATCCAGTTTGCATTGTTCTTTAATTCTGCCTCCTCTGTGTCCTTTGTTTGGATCCAGACTGCATTGTTCTTTAATTCTGTCTCCTCTGCGTGCTTCCTTTGGATCCAGTTTGCCTTGCTCTTTAATTCTATATCCTCTGTGTGCTTTGTTTGATCCAGTTTGCATTGCTCTTTAATTCTGTCTCCTCTGTGTACTTTGTTTGGCTCTAGTTTGCATTGTTCTTTAATTCTGTCTCCTCTGTGTGCTTTGTTTGGATCCAGTTCGCATTGTTCTTTAATTCTGTCTCCTCTGCGTGCTTTGTTTGGATCCAGTTTGCATTGTTCTTTAATTCTGTCTCCTCTGTGTGCTTTTTTGGCTCCAGTTCGCATTGTTCTTTAATTCTGTCTCCTGTGTGTGCTTTGTTTTGCTCTAGTTTGCATTGTTCTTTAATTCTGTCTCCTCTGTGTGCTTTGTTTGGGTCCAATTTGCATTGTTGTTTAATTCTGTCTCCTCTGTGTGCTTCGTTTGGATCCAGTTTGCATTGTTTTTTATTTCTGTCTCTTCTGTGTACTTTGTTTGTATCCAGTTTGCTTTGCTCTTTAATTCTGTCTCCTCTGTGTACTTTCTTTGGCTCCAGTTCGCATTGTTCTTTTATTCTGTCTCCTCTTTGTGCTTTGTTTGGTTCCAGTTCACATTGTTCTTTAATTCTGTCAGCTGTGTGTGCTATGTTTGGATCCAGTTTGCATTGCTCTTTAATTCTGTCTCCTCTGTGTACTTTGTTTAGCTCCAGTTCGCATTGTTCTTTTATTCTGTCTCCTCTGTGTGCTTTGTTTGGTTCCAGTTCGCATTGTTCTTTAATTATGTCTCCTCTGTATCCTTTGTTTGGATCCAGTTGGCATTGCTCTTTAATTCTGTCTCCTCTGTGTGCTTTGTTTGGCTCCAGTTCACATTGCTCTTTAATTCTGTCTCCTCTGTGTGCTTTGTTTGGCTCCAGTTCGCATTGTTCTTTAATTCTTTCTCCTCTGTGTGCTTTGTTTGGATCCAGTTCGCATTGTTCTTTAATTCTGTCTCCTCTGTGTGCTTTGTTTGGCTCCAGTTTGCATTGTTCTTTAATTCTGTCTCCTTTGTTTGCTTTGTTTGGATCCAGTTTGCATTGTTCTTTTATTCTGTCTCCTCTGTGTGCTTTGTTTGGTTCCAGTTCGCATTGTTCTTTAATTCTGTCTCCTCTGTGTGCTTTGTTTGGATCCAGTTTGCATTGTTCTTTAATTCTGTCTCCTCTGTGTGCTTTGTTTGGATCCAGTTTGCATTGTTCTTTAATTCTATCTCCTCTGTGTGCTTTGTTTGGCTCCAGTTCGCATTGTTCTTTTATTCTGTCTCCTCTGTGTGCTTTGTTTGGTTCCAGTTCGCATTGTTCTTTAATTCTGTCTCCTCTGTGTGCTTTGTTTGGCTCCAGTTTGCATTGTTCTTTAATTCTGTCTCCTCTGTGTGCTTTGCTTGGATCCAGTTTGCATTGCTCTTTAATTCTGTCTTCTCTGTGTGCTTTGTTTGCATCCAGTTTGCATTGTTCTTTAATTCTGTCTCATCTGTGTGCTTTGTTTGTATCCAGTTTGCATTGCTCTTTAATTCTGTCTCCTCTGTGTGCTTTGTTTGTATCCAGTTTGCTTTGCTCTTTAATTCTGTCTCCTCTGTGTACTTTATTTGGCTCCAGTTCGCATTGTTCTTTTATTCTTTCTCCTCTTTGTGCTTTGTTTGGTTCCAGTTCACATTGTTCTTTAATTCTGTCTGCTGTGTGTGCTTTGTTTGGATCCAGTTTGCATTGCTCTTTAATTCTGTCTCCTCTGTGTACTTTGTTTGGCTCCAGTTCGCATTGTTCTTTTATTCTGTCTCCTCTGTGTGCTTTGTTTGGTTCCAGTTCGCATTGTTCTTTAATTCTGTCTCCTCTGTGTGCTTTGTTTGTATCCATTTTGCATTGCTCTTTAATTCTGTCTCCTCTGTGTACTTTGTTTAGCTCCAGTTCGCATTGTTCTTTTATTCTGTCTCCTCTGTGTGCTTTGTTTGGCTCCAGTTCGCATTGTTCTTTAATTATGTCTCCTCTGTATCCTTTGCTTGGATCCAGTTGGCATTGCTCTTTAATTCTGTCTCCTCTGTGTGCTTTGTTTGGCTCCAGTTCACATTGCTCTTTAATTCTGTCTCCTCTGTGTGCTTTGTTTAGCTCCAGTTCGCATTGTTCTTTAATTCTGTCTCCTCTGTGTGCTTTGTTTGGATCCAGTTCGCATTGTTCTTTAATTCTGTCTCCTCTGTGTGCTTTGTTTGGCTCCAGTTTGCATTGTTCTTTAATTCTGTCTCCTTTGTTTGCTTTGTTTGGATCCAGTTTGCATTGTTCTTTAATTCTGTCTCCTCTGTGTGCTTTGTTTGGATCCAGTTTGCATTGTTCTTTTATTCTGTCTCCTCTGTGTGCTTTGTTTGGTTCCAGTTCGCATTGTTCTTTAATTCTGTCTCCTCTGTGTGCTTTGTTTGGATCCAGTTTGCATTGTTCTTTAATTCTGTCTCCTCTGTGTGCTCTGTTTGGATCCAGTTTGCATTGTTCTTTAATTCTATCTCCTCTGTGTGCTTTGTTTGGCTCCAGTTCGCATTGTTCTTTTATTCTGTCTCCTCTGTGTGCTTTGTTTGGTTCCAGTTCGCATTGTTCTTTAATTCTGTCTCCTCTGTGTGCTTTGTTTGGCTCCATTTTGCATTGTTCTTTAATTCTGTCTCCTCTGTGTGCTTTGCTTGGATCCAGTTTGCATTGCTCTTTAATTCTGTCTCCTCTGTGTGCTTTGTTTGCATCCAGTTTGCATTGTTCTTTAATTCTGTCTCCTCTGTGTGCTTTGTTTGTATCCAGTTTGCTTTGCTCTTTAATTCTGTCTCCTCTGTGTACTTTGTTTGGCTCCAGTTCGCATTGTTCTTTTATTCTGTCTCCTCTTTGTGCTTTGTTTGGTTCCAGTTCACATTGTTCTTTAATTCTGTCTGCTGTGTGTGCTTTGTTTGGATCCAGTTTGCATTGCTCTTTAATTCTGTCTCCTCTGTGTACTTTGTTTGGCTCCAGTTCGCATTGTTCTTTTATTCTGTCTCCTCTGTGTGCTTTGTTTGGATCCAGTCTGCATTGTTCTTTAATTCTGTCTCCTCTGTGTGCTTTGTTTGTATCCAGTTTGCATTGCTCTTTAATTCTGTCTCCTCTGTGTGCTTTGTTTGTATCCAGTTTGCTTTGCTCTTTAATTCTGTCTCCTCTGTGTACTTTCTTTGGCTCCAGTTCGCATTGTTCTTTTATTCTGTCTCCTCTTTGTGCTTTGTTTGGTTCCAGTTCACATTGTTCTTTAATTCTGTCTGCTGTGTGTGCTTTGTTTGGATCCAGTTTGCATTGCTCTTTAATTCTGTCTCCTCTGTGTACTTTGTTTGGCTCCAGTTCGCATTGTTCTTTTATTCTGTCTCCTCTGTGTGCTTTGTTTGGTTCCAGTTCGCATTGTTCTTTAATTCTGTCTCCTCTGTGTGCTTTGTTTGTATCCATTTTGCATTGCTCTTTAATTCTGTCTCCTCTGTGTACTTTGTTTAGCTCCAGTTCGCATTGTTCTTTTATTCTGTCTCATCTGTGTGCTTTGTTTGGTTCCAGTTGGCATTGCTCTTTAATTCTGTCTCCTTTGTTTGCTTTGTTTGGATCCAGTTTGCATTGTTCTTTTATTCTGTCTCCTCTGTGTGCTTTGTTTGGTTCCAGTTCGCATTGTTCTTTAATTATGTCTCCTCTGTATCCTTTGTTTGGATCCAGTTGGCATTGCTCTTTAATTCTGTCTCCTCTGTGTGCTTTGTTTGGCTCCAGTTCACATTGCTCTTTAATTCTTTCTCCTCTGTGTGCTTTGTTTGGCTCCAGTTCGCATTGTTCTTTAATTCTGTCTCCTCTGTGTGCTTTGTTTGGATCCAGTCTGTATTGTTCTTTTTCAATTTCAGTATCATCTAATTGGACTTCAGTACTGGAGGTTTCCTGGATCTTGCTAAGACAATTTGTCACTGCCTTTATGGAACCAGACTGTTCTGCATAAGATTTTTAAATATGTCTATACTTTGTTGTTTCAGAGAATACATTTTAGAATCTACACATAGTTTATCAATCATCTCACATATCCATAAAATGGTTTCCTATTATGCTTAATATCTTCATATAAATTGTCATAAATTTTTTCTTGATCTTGTCACTCATTATTTTTCATTTGTCTGTCCCGCTTGTTTATTTCAGTTTTCAAAGTGGCAGTTCAAACTCTTTTTCATTTCTTATATTTTTTGCTTTTAATCTTAATCAAGTATATTGATTTTTTGGAAATATATCTTCCTGATGTTGTGTGCCTTGATCCCAATGTTAAACATTCTTTTTTTATTTTTTGAATTGCAACAAATTCTCTTTCAAAACTTGTAACATTCATTCTGCAGTTTTTCCACGGAATGCGTCACATCAGTTAGTTTTACATAGTGATTGTTTTCCTTCCACATAATTTGCTATTAATCGTATGTACATTGGCTTTGATTTCAGTTTGGCAGAATTATCTAGCAACAATTTAACCTTAAGAACTCCAAGATCTCTACATATCAAAGGTGGTAAACTTGACATGAAATAACATCTTTACCTGATGAAGCATTACTGGCAAATATCCTAGACAAAAATAACAAGGGAGAGTCTGCTTTTGTTACCCTATATGTGTTAATTCAGTCCACTAAAATGCTAGTTGGGATGAAGAAAGCCCCTGCTGGTTTCCGCAGTCTGGTAGGTCCTAAATGAGAAAGAACTGTAGACAATGCCCTTGTTTAAAACAATGACCTTACATAGGTTCATAGGGTCATACTAGGCTATCTGCCCTAGGGCATTTATAAGCCTAGCCAGAGTGTGCTTGGCTTTTGCCACCCATTTTAAATTAATTTTGCTATGCCTTTTTTTGAGGTTAGTATACTGTGCCTCTGTCTAACAGTGACACAGAAGTGATACCCGGGGTAAACCTACAATCTCCCATCCACTCATCAAGATTCCTCTTGAAGAGAGCCAATGTGGGACTCTGCCTAACCTGGACTGGGATTTTATTCCAGAGTGAAGGGAGCCTCTGGGTTATGAATCTGTCCCTCCAGCATGTCCTATTTATTTCAGTGCTGAGGTTCAAGTCTCTTGAGCGTGTAGCTCAATGGGATTTGGATTTTCTGAGGTGCAGCATGTCCATTAATTCCGGGTTGGACATGGCTTTATACGTCAGGCACAGATCGCCTCTGAGCAGGCGGTATGCCACTGAGTAGAGCTGGAGTTTCTTTAACCGGGCAGCATATGGCATCTGTTTGAGCCCTTTGATCCTCTTGATGAGGTACTTTTGGGGTCTTTCCAGTTGCTGCAGGTGTCTGGTAAGGTACATCCCAAAAGGGGCATTTTTACTCAATTATGGGCATGATGAGTAAAGAGGCACGATGACCTCCCCTGATCTAGATGTGAATCCCTTCATGATTAGGTGGGCTATATAAAATGTTTTTCTAACCACTTTGGCCACATGGTTGTCAAATGAGAGATTGCTATCAACTTGGGTCCCCAGGTCCCTAATGACTTCTTCTGTACTTAATGGATTACCACCTATGTGGTAATTTGTGGGCACTTTGTTTTTGCCAAAGGGGATGACTATACACTTTTTGACATTTAGCTTGAGGCCATGGCTCTGGCACCAGTTGTCTGTTTCTATGAGGCCCTTTTGGAGGATGCTTGTGTCGGCTGGAGAGTTGATTATGGCGCCCAATTTGCAGTCATCTGCGAACTTGGTCAGCCACAGTCCTTCTGTGTTGGCCTGTACCACCGAGAAATATATACCGAACAAGAGAGGTCCCAGGACTGAGCCTTGTGGGACGCCACTTGTAACTGGTTTGGAGTCTGACATGGCTCCAGCAATTCTAACCATGTGGGTTCTGTCCTTGAGCCAGTTTGCAACCCATCTAGTGACATAGGGGTTTATATTTAAGATGGTGAGCTTATCTATAATGCCCAAGTGGGGTATTGTATCTTAGGCTTTTGCGAGGTCCAGGTAGGCTGTGTGGACCACCTTCCCCTCGTCAATGGCCTTGGTGACTGTTTCAAAGAAATCGACCAGGTTTAAGAGGCAGGATCTGCCCTTAACAAAGCCAAACTGGGTAGGATCCAGTGTCTGTATGTCCCCGATATCTTTATTTATGAGGTCCATGATGATCCTTTCCATAGCTTTGCAGACCAAGCTAGTCAGACTTATGGGGCGATAGTTTCCAGGATCCGTTGAGGCACCACCTTTGTGGAGAGGGACCACTGTTGCTGTACGCCACTCTTTGGGTACATATCCTGTAGTAAGGCTAAGATTGAACAGTAGTTTTATGTTTGGGTTTAGCTCTTCTTGGAGTTCATGTAGGACGCAGCCTGGGACACCATCTGGTCCCACTGATGCTGTGTTTTTTGCTTTGGAGAGGGCAGCTCTTACCTGAGCATCTGAGATGTCAGGGGGGCAGCACTCTGTTGGGATAGATATTTGCCCTTTTGGTGGGGAGGGGGGGGGGAGAAGTTTGCACTGAACCTGTCAGCTAGGATGTTGGCAATGTCTGTGGTGGGCTCAGTGTATTTTTTGTCATTTTGGACTAATTCTGAGCATATCTGGGAATTCCCACCCAGGTTCCTAACATAACTAAAGAAAGCCTTGTGATTATCCTTAGTGTCCTGTGCAATTTTTCTCTTGAAGCTGGCCTTAGACAATTTTATGAGTGCCCGTAGTTTTTTGCTAATACTGATCAGAGATGCCTTCCCTTTTTGGGATTTTGCTCTATCATGTAGTAGCTTCCTCCTTCTATTGTATAGTTTGTTTATGGCTGGGGTCCATCAGACAGGACGTCTGCCTTTGGAGGATTGGGTCTTGGTTTTATTTGGGATTGCATGATCCATGCATTCCTGAAGGTGTTCATAGAATGCGTTTATAAAGGATTCTGCGGTCTGGGCCGTATTTTCCACAGGCCCGGGGGCTTTGAAGGATTCCGCCTCGGTTTTGAGGTGTGTGAAATTTGCTTTAGAGAAGTTTTTCACTGTGGTTTTTTGGGCAGGGGTGGGGTCGGGATGTGAATATCCAGTGAGATTAGTTTATGGTCTGATCTTACCAGTGAGGGATACACTTCTGGTCTGGAGCATAGAGTCCCCATGTTGGTGATGATCAGGTCCAGTATGTTTTCCCCTCTTGTGGGAGTGGTAACAAGTTGTTCCATAGCATTTGAGTTTATAAATTCTAGGAAACTTTGGGCTAGGGTGTTGGAGCTAGAGTAATGCTCCCAGTCTATGTTTGGGTAGTTGAAGTCGCCCAATATAATGGTGTTTGGAGAGACCTTCATATTTTCCAGTATTCTCAAGAAGGCCGAGTGGGGTTCCTGTGTTTGGGAGGGTGGTCTGTAGCAGGCTATAAACTGGAAGGCAGTTTTACCCACTGTTAGTTGCACATGGATAGTCTCTGATGCTTTGTGCTGTGCCACCAACCTGGAGGTGTGGGTATCTTTGATGAATTTCGATACTCCCCCCTCCTTTTGTGGTTTGGTCCAAGTTTTGGGGCCAAAAAGCATGGTATGAGGTATAACCTGGTAGTGCTGGGGTGCTCTCGGGAGCCTTGAACCAGGTTTGTGTTACTGCACAGATATCGATGTTCTCCACGCTAAGGAGAGTTTCGAGTGCATGCATCTTGAGGTTTAGACTTCTGGCGTTGAGTAGCATTACTCTTAGTTTCTTATCCCTTGTGATACCTATGGTGGTGGGTTTGTCTTTTGAGCCTTGCCTAAAAAAGGCACTATGGGGGTAGAAAGAGCCTTTGCCAATATCCGAAAGCCCAGGGGTGACAGGTGCAAGCCGTACCTAGCGAAGCATTGTGGCTTGTCAAGCATGTCATCCCAGGCTGACAGGCATTGGATCACCTTTGAATGACACCAATACTTAAGCCAATTGTTGAAATTGGTCATCTTGTCTTCACATTGTGGCATCATTCTTGGTGAGGGTAAGATGCTACTCAAGGTCAGGGCCATACTGGCCTGGGCTACATGCTCAGAGAGCTCCTCTATGTCTCTTTTCATGTAGTCCAGGGAGGTATGTCTCAGGTCATTCACACCAGCATGGACAATGACTGAGTCATATTTGTAATTGCCTTGGAGTGACCTGAGTGCTTGTGTTAAGTGGCGGATCCTAGCGCCCGACAGGCATCTCACCATGACATTCTCCTTGTTCAGCCTGGTGAGCGGGATGTCAGTGTGCCTGACGATAGAGTCACCTATTACAAGTGTATCAGGTGTGTTGTTTAGCCTTAAGGGCTGTGACTGTTCAGCACACTGTCTTTTTGAGCTATGTGTTGCACGTGTTTTGTTTTGGGGTAGCGGTTGCTTGGGTGTCTGCTTTGGAGGTCTCTGCTGCTTAGGCAGATTTTTATTTAGAGCCTCCGAGTATGTTTTTTTGTGTTTATGTGTTTGGTTTGTTGTCATGGTAGGTCTATGTGAGACTGGAATTGTAGTGAGTGTGGTTTCCTTCTCCTCCTGACTGGTTACGCCAGTACTGAGTTGAGAGAGCTTAGCCTCCAGTTTGGCTATATGGTTGCATCTCTCACATGTGTTGGAATTTGTTGGGAGGAGGAGAGGGTTGTCTGTGTACATGAGGCAGTTGTAACATTGCCTCAAGATTCCCAGATTCACCAGCTGGACCAGAGAGGAGATTGACAACTGACCTTTGGACATGCTAGAATAGTATTGGGAATTCTTTTATAACTGAAAAAAAGGGCCAGTGGGGAACAAGGTACTCAAGGGGAGTTTGTGAGGGTGTAGTGATTTTCATTTTTTAGAGCTGACTTATATAATTGCTTTAGTGAGCAAGTGCCAGATAACTTAAATGCAATGTGTTACAGGTAACTTAAATGCAAAAACGACAAACAGTAACTTTCTTTCAAGTGAAACAAGGAAATAAGTACAGTAAGCAATGCAGATATCACTAGGGATCCACAGAAGTGCTAAAAGGCCGTTTGAAATTACAGTCTTTATTCAACCATGGTAGTAGTGTGCAAAACATGTTGGAGAGGAGCTGAGTATATCAAAAGGGGTTAGTGTGGCTATTAATACAAACAAATATGATGTAAGAATAGCAGAAGTAACATATTTTGAATACTGGGTGGGTGATGGAAAATTTGACCACAGTCTGCTAAAGCTGGGGCTATCCAAATGTGGTCTGCCTGTGATAAAACATACAAACAAAAAAGCAAGTAATGGCATTAATCAGGGTAGTAGGGTATTACAAAAAATGTTTTCATCATTATAGGAACTAACCACATCTCTTACAAATCTTGTTTAAAAGTATAGGCCAGATAAAATTAGTTGGACTCAGGCTTATGGTCAACATTCCAGAAATACAAGGGGATCCTGAGTAGACCCCTTGTATTAAGCAGTCCTAATTATAGCCCTAAGATTTTTGTGCAGTTAGGTGCTTCAGACCAGAGACTAGGTGGCTGTTCTCAACGAGATTTCTTCAAAGGGTGAATAAACTCTAGTAGCATTATTTAAGCATAGACTCCAGCCAAAGATAGAATCATATGCAGCTGTAAATGAGGAATGTCTGTAAATAAAATGGGCTTCTCAATTCTTCTTCCCTATGATATATACTAGAAGACTGAGTTACCAACAAGGTTCTTAGTCAGAGTTTGTGATTACAGTCCTACAATATGATAATCCAGCATTGAAGTGATGCCAATAGTGCAAATGAAGATTTGCTATCAAGACTGAAGGCTGGGTAGCATAGCTTAAAATGCATTTGTATCTCAAGCTTAATTTTCTGGTAGTAATTCAAAAAAATTCTGAGATTTATGGAGTTTCTGTGGAGAAATGGCATTAATCTAAAGCATATGTAATCATTTTTATATAAATAAAATCTGCATTTACAAATACTGTATTATGTGAAATGTGTAACATATAAGATACAAGTAACACCAGGTATTTGTTTGCTTTCAGTGGTAATGCAGCAAAGCTGTAAGACACTAAAACTAATCTGCTTCTCACATGTGCACACGTTTGCAGTGCTTTCATCTTAGAGAAATGCAGTTTCTTAGTTGCAAACCATCTTGTTGGACTCAATCACCAGGAAAAGAAAAAATTAAATTTATCATACAGAGAAAGACAATTATTTTAAGTCGGTTGATTCTTTACTTCTTGAATTTGCAGGTTGGCTGCATTCCTTATTAGAGCACAAGCTGGAATATATGGCCTGTGAATATTTGCAACTTCCATTTAGACTTTCATGTCAGAATTAGTCATAAGATGAAGTATATAAGTAGCTAGTGCTGGTACAAATGGATCCAGATATGCTGATAACTAGAGTTCAACTGTAATAGAAAATCAGGGGCAGATTTAGCTACTGATAGAGAAAGATCCACATACGATATTATCTTTCTACTTAAGGCATCTGTCTGTTTAAAACTGTTTATTTTGTATTTTCTTTCTGCAAGTTTATAGCTGTATATGTACTTATTTTTTTAAATCAAATTGCTTTCTTTTATATATTTCAAGTAACAAACAGTGTTATTCAGTTTTTCACGCTTGTGCCTGGCCACATATTTATTATTAGCTTGAGTACATGCATTAGAATGATGCATTAAAAACAACTTTAACTTTAGTTTTTTGAAGAGGTCCTGCCATATAAATATTTAATGGTTTATTTTTTAAGGTAAATATTAATTGCGCTCTTGGTGTACTACAGTGGTCAAACTGGTGGCAGTATTACTCTAAGCAAAGCTAGGGAAGTTGGTTATGGTACTAGAGAGATATCATTGCCTTCCCCCCGGAAAATATTGTGTGCATTTTTCTATGCAAAGTAATCTTGGTGAAGATTCAGTTACTGTTGATAAGACTGCACTGGACAGCACTGGGCTCCATTTGAGTGGGTGAAATCCCAGGGAGCCAATGAATACAACTTTGATCTGCAGCTATATGTAGAAAGTTTATGTAGATGTTGCATGTGTTGGCTGTTACCCGAGGAAGCATTGCACATGCTGCACTCTTTTGGGTGGTTTTCTCTCACATATTATTCTGTGAGGTGCAGGTGATGAGTCTGCAACCCTGTCACATATAAATTGGTGGAAGAGGGTGGGATTTATCAAGGTGACTAATCAAGGTGACCAAAAGCAATAACACAGCAGGTGACTCCCTCTTCCCTAACTACATAGGCAAATTTTGGAACTCCTTACCTTCTGATGTTTTCTCAGCAGACTCAAAGCTTACATTTAAAAGACTCCTCAAAAAACACTTAAAATTCATATGGATATGGTCCTGCTCCCCACCAGGTTGACCTCCCCAACCATACTCACCCTCTTCCCCTTTCTCTTGCTTCATGTTTCAACTATACCATTAATGAGGAACTGCAACTTTCTTAACATCTAGCTTTCCCTCACCTCTGCATCTGACCCCGTAACTAGTATCTATACAGATACTGGGACTAAAACACTGCTATGGTGCTCTCTTACAAACCTTTATATTATTCTTTCATTCTACATGTTTATATCTCCTCTTTTTCCTTGCTTTCTCACTTAATCCTTATAACCTACCAATTAACTCTGTTGTTTCACTTGCTAACATATACCTGAACATGTCTAAAGTGTATGCATTCCAACTGTATAATGTAACTTCTAGACACAAAAGTTAACCCAAATATCTCACCCTGATTTCCTCCTACTGATGTATTGTCTCATCTAATTCTAAAACTGTAAAAGATCTGCACATTATATGTAACTATTGTAATTTTAAACTTTGTAACTATTTAACTATGTTAATTTTAAAGCTTGTATTATCTATGTAAATTTGCATGCTATGTATACACCTAATACTTGCTTGTTCTAATCTTTGGAGCTTTTCTCCCTAGGCCTCCACTGAAAATGGACATGTATCCATTAAGACTTCCGGTCAACAGATATAAAATAAAATAAAATAAATAAATTATACACCCATTCTTCACATTTCATTTGATCACTGGTGGAAGTGGGCAGGATTTATACACACATTATTCACAGTTCATTTGATCACTGTTGGAAGTGGGCGTGATTTATACACCCATTCTTCAAACTTCATTTGATCAATGGTAGAAGTGGGCGGGATCTATACACCCATTGTTCACACTTCATTTGATCATTGGTGGAAGTGGGCAGGATTTATACACTCATTCTACACACTTCATTTAATCACTGGTAGAAGTGGGCGGGATCTATACACCCATTATTCACACTTCATTTGATCACCAATGTTTCTCCTACTAATATTGCAAATTCTAGATACAGTGGCCATAGTAACTCTTGAAATTGACTAATAGGTTAACAAATACAGGATGGTTAAGGGACACTTTTCATTATGCTAATATATCACTCTTTATTATAAAACCTACGTGGTATTTTTCTATCTCCATCAGTATATGATAGAAATATCCTTACTTCTGTAATATATTTCACTGATAGTGCTACTGATCTATTTTGGGAGCGCAGTATGGCTTAGGCAATGGCTTCCTATTTGTCTGTATATCTTCTTACTTTCAAATGTGATAAAACTAATTGCTTATGAAATAAAACAAATACATCTTAATCTAAACTGACATTTTCTCAATGCATAAGTAAACACAAAAACAGGATGCGCTCTGAACCAACGAGTAACTCTATAGTACACAGTCACTGAATCCAATGTCCAAAATACGAAGGTTTAGTAACAAAAACATGTAAAATGTATTTAAGCTCAGTACACAAGCTTTTCGTAGGTATCACGCCGACTTCTTCAGAAAAAACGGAAAACAGCTTCAGTCCCAACGAAATGCTTTAAATACATAATTTAAATTGGAGATCATATGATCCCCATATTCCACAACACCACCTGTCACTGCATTTACAAAATTAATATGATCATTTATGTTGTGGAAACCAGTATTCAAACTTTGGTTATATCTGGCAACTAAACTGTGTTAAAAAATATGTTAAAACATATTATACCATAACCCCCCCAAAACGTGCACGCTGATTGGCCAGCGTGCCATTGTAAATCGAGTTATACTAATAGAAAAAGGTCCGGTCGCCCGGACTTTTTTCCATTAGTATAACTCTACTTTTAAAACACTGTCTCGCTATGTTAAATGGGTTTAACATAGCGAGACTTTAAAATAAGCAGCGGAGATCTCCGTTGCTTATTTTAAAGCTGTCTCATGCTAAACCCATTTAACATAGCGAGACAGTTTTAAAAAGCAACGGAGAAAGCAAGATCTCCGTTGCTTTTTATTTCGCTATGTTAAATGGGTTTAACATAGCGAGACAGTTTTAAAATAAGCAACGGACATCACCGTTGCTTATTTTAAAGCTGTCTCGCTATGTTAAACCCATTTAACATAGCTAAACAGTAAAAAGCAACGGAGATCTTGCTTTCTCCGTTGCTTTTGCTCAACTCTGATGTACTGCGCGGCACAGTACATCAGAACTGCCGGATGCCAGACATCTGCGGAAGGGCAGTAAACAGGCATTATACTATGCCATTATTTAAGAAAAGTAATAGTTTCTTTTCTTAAATAATGTCATGTATAATAGCAATAACCACTTCTGGGTGTGGGTACGCTGTATTTACCCACGGTTGACTTTGTTTGGTCGAGGCGAAGCCAACCGTGGGTAAATCCAGCATTACCACACCCAGGCGTGGTATTGCTATATTATACCATGACCCCCAAAGCGTGCGCTGATTGGCCAGCGTGCACATTGTAATCGAGTTATAATAATGGAAAAGGTCCGTCGCCGGACTTTTTCCATTAGTATAACTCTACTTTTAAACACTGTCTCGCTATGTTAAATGGGTTTAACATAGCGAGACAGCTTTAAAATAAGCAACGGAGATCTCCGTTGCTTATTTTAAAGCTGTCTCGCTATGCTAAACCCATTTAACATAGCAAGACAGGTTTTAAAAAAAAAAGCAACGGAGAAAGCAAGATCTCTGTTGCTTTTTTTACTGTTTCGCTATGTTAAATGGGTTTAACATAGCGAGACAATTTTAAAATAAGCAACGGGCATCTCCGTTGCTTATTTTAAAGCTGTCTCGCTATGTTAAACCCATTTAACATGGCGAAACAGTAAAAAAAAAAAGCAACGGAGATCTTGCTTTCTCCGTTGCTTTTGCCCACAGCTCTGATGTACTGCACAGGTGCGCAGTACATCAGAACTGCCGTGGATGCCAGACATCTGCGGAAGGGCAGTAAACAGGCATTATACTATGCCATTATTTAAGAAAAGTAATAGTTTCTTTTCTTAAATAATGTCATGGTATAATAGCAATAACCCACTTCTGGGTGTGGATAATGCTGTATTTACCCACAGTTGGCTTTGTTTGGTCCTCGGGCCGCCCGGGACCAAACCACGCCAACCGTGGGTAAATCCAGCATTACCCACACCCAGGCGTGGGTTATTGCTATAATAATAAATTTAATAATCAATTTAAAACATCATTACAATGCTGTAAGGGCAAAAATCACGTAGTATATACGTATATTGGTAAAAGATGCTAAGCAAGACATACTTAAAGGAACATTAAGAAGAACATTAAAAAGGATAACAGGATAAAATTAAAAGTTACAATACAACAGCTAGTGCCCTTAACATTAAAATGCTGGTGTCGAACAAACTAAATACAATCTACCCATTATGGTAGCTGACAAGCCCTCATGACACCACCATTTATAAAAAAGAATCACAAAGCTTTTACTTGCTAAAAAAAAACTACTTCTACACTGTGCACTTAGGGAAACATACCATCAAGTAGTTTCCCGTTACAATGCATAATAGCGAGCTTGTGTGCCAGGCTTATACCATGTAAGTCTAGTATACCAATACATTTTATACATTTTGTAGTGGGTGACATTTGTATAATACATATGGGACATGTCTTCACTTCAAATACATCAGTGAAATTAAAGAGTATAAGTGAAGTAGAAAATAATATAATATAATATAATATAATATAATATAATATAATATAATATAATATAATGATTTATTTGTTATATTAGTCTCTAGCCAGTTAAACTCTTTCCAATGTAGCTGTTTTAGTATACAAGCTACATAGGGTCATAGGTAGGTACTAGGCTATCGGCCCAAGGGCCTATGCAAGCCTAGCCAACAAGGTTCCGTGGCTTATGCCAGCCAAGAAAGATATTTTCCTGTGTCACTGACGAGCAGAGACACAGAAGTAATCCCCGGGGTGTATTTCCTATTTCCCATCCACTCATTAAGATTTTTCTTGAAGAGTGCTAATGAAGAACTTTGCTTGACATAGATTGGTAGCCTGTTCCAGAGTATGGGAATTCTCTGGGATAGGAATCTATCCCTCCAGCATGTCCTGTTTATTGTGGTGACAAGGTTTAGGTCCCTAGAGCATTTAGCTCGGAGGGATTGGGATTTCTTTAGGTGTAGCATGTCCAACAGCTCTGGGTTTGACTTAGCTTTATATGTTAGGCAGAGATCACCTTGGAGTAGGCGATATTTTTAGTTACGCATTTACGGGAAAGGATGATTACACTTTGTTAACATCATTAGATTATGACTGAAAATATGAAAAATACCTGTGTACCTGGGGGGGGGGTAGGGGGGGATAAAAAAAGTCTAGAATTTGGTGTACATTTCCAAAATTTCTAGCTATTCCCTTGATAATGAGAATTCCCACTTGTACAACAAGGATTATTGCTCAGTATGGATATTGTGTATCCTTTATTTAACATATGTTGTTATTGTATTTCTGCAACCTCTTAAGCTCAAGAATTCTGATTTGATGGATACAAACTGATGTACTGACATTTGATTAACATATTGGTTCAGACAGGAGAATGCCTGTGTCCAGTACAGACCAGAAGGCAGAAAAAGGATTTATAAAGACCTAAGGGAACAAAGAAGGCTGACAGAAACATAACATTAAATAAAAAATAAAAAATATGTGGATGAGCATAAAGGGAAAGTGAAAAAAGCAAGACTGGTAACTGAACACTTGTGGCAGAATGTGTGTGTGTGTGGGGGGGTGGGATCACAGTCCATTTACTGTCCCAAAAGAAAAAGGGTCTCAAAACAACACCAGCAATTAAAGGTACACAACATAAAACTGGGTATCCATTAACTGACATTTTGATTAATCATGGAAAGAGCATTAAGGTCCAGCGAACTGGAAGAGGGCATTTGTTATTATCATTCCCAAAGGTGGGGGCAAGAAACATATCAGAACTGCTAACCTGTGTGGTTGACGGCATTTATAAGGAAACTATTTCCAATGATAAAGAAAATAATTTTAGAACGTCATGAAGCTAATAGGACTTAAGACCCAAGGAAGTGTGAATGTTTAGCTGGGAGGTTATGCAAATAAATCTAAAGAGTGGAAGATGAACAGTTTTCCATCGTGCGTCTTCTCTCATTACAACAGCTTTATTCAATGTCTTTTGATATCTAAGGTTATGCCTTCAAAAAAAAGTTGAACAATGTAATAAATGCTTTAAAATTAACTATTTCAGTTTACTTGCATGAGTAACTTAAGCACATAATTCATTTATTTATTTTTTTTATTTATCCTTTGTTGACTGAGTTAGTCTCACTAGACTAGTTGCCTCTTTTCAGGGGAGACACAAGGTGGTATTATACTAGGCAATATGTTTTATGGGATCTTTTACATCCACTTGAATTACCACCAACTCAAGCAGACGGGGCTTCGGTGTAATGTCTCACTTGAAGGAAGGCACACTCAGGAGTGCAGCACACCTCTTATACTGCAGTGCAATGTCAGTGACGCACAATTTAGCATTTACAACCTATGGTCACCATAACCATCGCCAACAGCAGTTAATAAAGGGGAAAAAGCCAATTATTATTTTTATAATCTCATCCTTCAGACAGACCCATAGTTGTCAAGGTAAATATACAGAAAAAGTAGCAAAGTTACAAAGTCGGTTTTTCAGCTGTATATTAAAAGGGATCCCACTTATTTCAGGGATTATTGCAACTCACAGAGAAATTAAAGGACTTTTAAACGGCAGAAGGGATACTTTTTGTTACACACATGACTTTGTATATATGTATAATACATGATTTTTGGTGTAATTAAACAGAATTCAGACAACATTAACATACTGCTGTTCAATGCTAGGACCCTACAAAAAAAAACACAGCCTGTATGCCTTGTTTACTCTGGAAAATACCAAGATATGCATCATCACAGAGACCTGGTGCAGGACAAGTGATAGCACTCCATCAGGACTCCTTTGGCAGATACCTCCTACATAACCAGTATGGAGTCCCTATGTATTAAACCAAACACTATTCTCCCAGGAGACTTAAACTCTGCCTCCATAAATTAGAGACTTACACATCCTTAAAATGCTTGTTCATAGATTTCTGGACTTCATCAATGCAAACTCTCTGGACCAGTTACTCAGCACCCTAACCAGAGAGACTATAAAATCATGGACTTGGTCCTTTATCAATACGTGGCACCTCTGCTCCCCACCAATTTTAATCTCCTTCCTGGTCATATTAGACCTCAAGTTGGTCACATTCACCCTGCGACTGAAGCTTGAAGCATCCCCCAATATCTCAGTGTTTAGAGACTATGAGGAATCAATTTATTAAAAACTCTGTGATGACCCGAAGCCCCCACCACCTCAGTGACCACATTGCTTGTGCTGAATCCTTTATTGACAAATGTTATGGACATGGAAATAGCCGCATAGCTGTATCTGTCTCCCTCAGAAATAAATACAGTGCCAAATTCAATAATAAACCCTTCTGGTGGAGCCCTAATTTAAGCACTCTATAATATATAAAAAAAAAAATCATTGCACACAAAAATAAATTTAGCTCTCGTGAAACCAAATATACTCTTCCTAAACTAAACAAGGAATTCCGGACCCTGATCAAATCAACCAAAGTGAGATATGAGGTAAGAAAAGCCACCCAGAAAAAGACAATCACATAACCTTCTTTAACTACATTAGAAACATGCAAAACAGTGCACAGCACTATACAGAGCTAATACACTGCACAAAGCTAATACACTGCACAGAGCTAATACACTGCACAGAGCTAATACACTGCACAGAGCTAATAGTCAATTATATCACATACTCAGACCATGACGACATAGCCAATCTACTAGTGGATAATTTAGCTCAAACCTCATGTATCTGTCTCCCCCAACATTCCCAGATAACATTACTTGCATCTGTGCCCCCCCCCCCATATCTCCCAAGACATTCTCAAGGCACTATCTTAGGCCAAATACACTGCTTCATTGGAACCTGATAACATAGTAGGATACCTACTAGCTAGCCTGAAACAGGACCTCTCAACACCCCCCTTACAGAAATTATTCAACACCTGCCTCCAAACAGGCTATATGCTGGACGAGTGGAGGATGACAAAAGTCATTGCCTGCACAATGGTGAGGCGTCAAGTGACCCAGGAAATTAGAGACCCATAGGTCTGGTAAGCCTCATCTGTAGCACAGTGGAGAGGATCATAATTTAATTAATAAACAAGGATATAGGTAACTTACAATCCCTTGACCGAAGCCAGTTCAGTTCTGCAAAAGGCAGATCCTGCTCACTCGACCTGGTCAGCTTCTTTGAGAAAGTTAGTGAAGCGATGGATGATGGGAAATCCATACACACTGCATGCCTAGACCATACAAAGGCATTTGATACCTTTCCACACTCATGTATTGTTAATGAACTTGCCCAGCTAAATATCAATCATTGTGTAACTTAGTGGAGAGTAAATAGGCTCATGAACAGAGTCCAGCAAATTAGGGTGGGGGGCTCCAGCTCCTCCAAAAGACTTGTCACCAGTGGTGTACCCCAGGGTTCTGCCTTGGGCAACTCTTCTTTGGCATTTACTTCTTGAACATCAAAGACAATATTAAGGGCTTATAGCTGAGCAAGTTTGCGGACAACTTTAAAATTGGTGTCATCATAGCCTCCCCAGAGGATACCAAAATATTTCAAGAAGGCTTTTCTCAAAGAAATAGTTTTTTTCATAAGGATGAACTAAAACAAAATGTCAAAAAATGTATAGTAGTATCCTGTGGCAAGGATGACATCCCCTGCAACTATAACACTGACAACCCCCATCTAAAATCAATCCAGTAGTCAGAGACCTGAAAATGTATGTAGATAGTGAACTGTCCTTCATCATCATCATTATCAGCCCCCTTTTTCCCATTTTTTCTACATGGGATTAGGGTATTACATTAACCGTTGCCAACTCTCTCAATTCAGTGCCACACTCCTGCCACCTTCAACACTCATGCCTGACTTGTCACAGATCTTCTTTCACACAATGTGAACTGTCCTTCATTCACTCTGCAGCCATTATTTAGTATGAAAGTCCTTTTTCATTGTGTAGCTTATAAGTAAGGGTACAGCATCCAGATAAAAGCATGTGATCATTTTATAAGTAAGGTCATGGGATCTAGATAAAGGCATGTGATCATTTTATAAATAAGGGTACGGCATCTAGATAAAGGCATGCGATCATTTTATAAGTAAGGTCATGGGATCTAGATAAAGGCATGTGATCATTTTATAAGTAAGGCCATGGGAGCTAGATAAAGGCATGTGATCATTTTATAAGTAAGGTCATGGGATCTAGATAAGGGCATGTGATCATTTTATACGTAAGGGTACTGCATCTAGATAAAGGCATGTCATCATTTTATAAGTAAGGCCATGGGAGCTAGATAAAGGCATGTGATCATTTTATAAGTAAGGCCATGGGAGCTAGATAAAGGCATGTGATCATTTTATAAGTAAGGGTACAGCATCTAGATAAAAGCCTCTGCTGAAAATGAGCCAAAAGCTCAGTCAGACTAACCCAGTTAACAAATGTAAAATAAAAATAAAAATAAATAAATAAAAGCATGTGATTATTTTGCTGTATCTGATACTTATTATACCAATCACTAAATGCAATGCCCCCTTTGGGCAAGCACTTGTCCAAATACTGGACACAACTTGAATACCCACAGCATTTTTTCACCAAGAAAATCAAGGCCCTAATGTTTTCAATTGCTTTTGCATAGGTGAATGTCTGCATTAATTGCCCTTGGCTTAATCTAATAACACATTTCTCGTGTAAGAATGTGTACTATAAAAAATAAGAGAAGGCTGTGAATGTAATGACAACTTTCCCTTTAGCAAATACACGTTCGGTGTGAAATGAGAAGTCTGCAGCTGAGTTCAACTGTACATTCTATTCTTATGTTTCCATGGAGAAAAGCTAACAACATGTTCAGGTAATAAATATTGAAATCTTTGGACATTATTTGCTGAGAGAAATGCAAAATTAAAAGGTACAAGGAGAAGCAGTTTAGTAAAAATTAAAATTTGAAATTACTGGAAGTGAATAAGAGATAGCAGGTTTTCTGTTACCTAAATACCTCAATGCATTTACTAGAACAGTCTATAATTTAGTATATTTAAAAAGCACTTTTCTTAAGGCAAAAGTTAATGTTTTCTGAAAGCATACAAGCTGCTTTTTCGCATCTGGGAGGAGAACAAAGATAAGGTTCCTAGGTTCATAGGTAAGTACTAGGCTATCTGCCCATGGGCATTTATAAGCCTAGCCACAGAGTGATGGCTTTCGCCTCCCCATTAGATTAGTAACCTGGGCCTCTGTCAACAGGGCTCCTGAAGTGATCCCAGGGTAGAACTTACAATTACCCATCCACTCATCAAGATTTCTCTTGAAGAGGGTCAGAGAGGAGCTCTGTCGAATATGGATTGAGATTCTATTCCAGAGTGAGGGGAGTCGCTGGGACAGGAATCTATCCCTCCAGCATGTCCTGTTTATTGTTGTACATAGGTTCAAGTTGCTAGAACGAGTGGTTCTGAGGGATCTCGTTTTTTTGAGGTGAAGCATGTCCATTAGTTCAGGGTTTGACATGGCCCTATAGGTTAGGCATAGGTCACCTCTGAGCAGATGGTAAGCGACTGAGAAGAGCTGGAGCTTTTTTAGTCGTGCTTCATAGGGTAATTGTTTAAGGCCCTTAATCCTCTTAGTGAGGTACTTCTGTGGTCTTTCTAATTGTTGCAGGTGTCTATTGAGGTACATCCCAAATGGGGCATTGTACTCTATTATGGGTCTAATGAGCGAGGAGTAAAGGGGCACAATCACCTCCTTGGATCTGGATGAGAAACCCTTTGTGATCAGGTGTGCCACATAGAAGGATTTCCTGACTGTTTTGGCTATGTGGTTATCAAATAGGGCTTGCTATCTACTTGGGTACCCAGGTCCCTAATTACTTCTTCTGTACTTAGTGGATTCCCATCTATGTGGCAGTTTGTAGGTACTTTGTTTTTCCCAAATGGGATTACTATGCATTTTTTGGCATTTAGCTTGAGGCCGTGACTTTGACACCAGGTGTTTGTCTCTGTGAGTCCCTTTTGCAGGATGTCTGTGTCAGCTGGAGAGTCAATTATTGCACCTAATTTACAGTCATCTGTGAACTTGGTTAGCCACAGTCCCTCCGCCTTTGCCTGTACTTCGGAGAAATATATACCAAACAGGAGGGGTCCCAGGACTGAGCCCTGTGGGACTTCCCTTGTGACTGGTTTAGAGTCAGACATGGCACCTGCCACTCTTACCGCGTGAGTTCTGTCTGAGAGCCAATTGGCAACACATCTCGTGACATGGGGGTTGATATTTAAGCTGGTGAGTTTGTCTATGATTCCTGAGTGTGGGATGGTGTCGAACACCTTAGCGAGGTCCAGATATGCTGTGTGGACCAAAAGCAGACAGCAGTTGGTGTAAGTAGGAACACAGGCTGTAACGTGTGCTTTAGCATGGATAATCTTAAGAAAAAGTCTTGTAAAATGTGACAGAGGTTCAAATGGAGATGGCAAAAAATAACCGTATAAAGGATCAGCCTGCCAAACATTAGTGGGTGCATGTAACACAAAAGCTGGGAAAAGACATTTAAAAAAAAAAAAAAAACTTGACATATATAAAAGGTGGGTATACTTATTTATTTATTTTACATTTGTTGACCGGGCTAGTCTAACTGGATATATGTCCATTTTCAGTAGAGGCCCGAGGAGAAAAGCTCCGAGACAAGAGAAAGAAAAAAATTATACAAATAGTCCACAAGAACAGTAGAAATACAAAATAAATACATAGTCCACAAGAAAAGTGGAAATACAAAATAATTACATAAGTATACAATTGATTGGCAGAAAATATTATAGCAAAGCATTTTTTTTTACACTATCATTTAGGAAAATAAACAAAGAACATAGTTCTTGTTCAGTTTATATAAATATAAAATATATATATATATATATATATATATATATATATATATATATATATATATACAAATATATATATATATATATATATATATATATATATATAAAGAAAAAAACAAAAAAGTTATTTAATGTATGTAAAAATTCTCACAGCACAGTAGGGAGTTACAAAAATAAAAGAGAAAAAAAATGTTTAATCACGTCAAATATAGAAGGTAGAGAGGTTTCAGCAAAAGAGTTCAGTTAGGGAGTCAGAATAGAAAAACGTAGAAAAAGTATCAGTCAGGCTTGGAGCAGGGGCAAAGCCATTGGGTTTTAATGAAGTTTTTCAATAGTTTTTTGAAAAGGTTGGTGGAAGTAAGGGATGTTATTTCAGTTGGAAGTTTATTCCAGGTATTGCCAACTGCATTTGAGACTAGGCAGTCCCCAGATTTGTTAATGGATTTAGTTGTGGCAACTTGCAGCTTTTTAGCACATCTTAGGGTAGGAAGGTTTTTATAAGAATTTACTAGGCTACATAGTATGGGAGTATTTGTAGGATGATGTAAAATATTGTGAATAAAAATGAGTTGCTGGTAAACTAGTTTGTTTTGTACTTCCACTCATCCTAGAAGTTTAAGATTAAGGCAGTGGTGGGTACGGAAAGGGGTGCCGGTGGCAAATTTGGCTATGTTGTTGTAGGCAGTTGCTAGTGTATTTAGGTTGCTTTTGGATAGATTCGTATAGATAGGGGATGCGTAAAGTAGGGTGGAAATGAGGTGGGTTTGGACAATAGAGATCTTTGCTGACTCTGTAAGAAATGGTCTGATTCTATAGAGGAATCCAAGTTTTCTATTTACTGATTTAATAGTTGAGTTAATG
The DNA here is from genome assembly GCF_019279795.1 of Protopterus annectens. NCBI lineage: Eukaryota > Metazoa > Chordata > Ceratodontiformes > Protopteridae > Protopterus > Protopterus annectens. The sequence continues at coordinate 121,398,997 of NC_056746.1, read as the reverse complement.
TGTGTGTCAAAGTTGAGATGGTTGTCTATTATTACACCGAGGAGTTTTGTAGTGGTTTCAGGGGCTATTTCTGTGCCATTGTTTGATTTTACTATGAAATTGATAGAGGAGGACTTCTGCGTGGGAGTAAATAGTAGTAATTTAGTTTTTTTTTGGGTTCAGGAGGAGACATCTTTGATGGAACCAGTTTTCAACTAAAGTAAAGACTGTTTGTGTGTTAGCATGTAATTTTGCAGGGGAGGATGCGGCACATATCAGAGTTTAATCATCTGCATATTGTATGCATGTAGTTTGGGGAAGGGAGGTTTTTAGATCATTAATGAAAATTGTGAAAAGGAGAGGTCCAAGAATGGATCCTTGAGGGACACCAAGGGTGATAGGAAGCTGAGAAGATAGATTGTTTTCCCACAGGACAGGTTGTTTTCTGTTTTCAAGGTAGGATTGGACCCATTTTACTAGTTGATGATCAAGGGAGAGTGATTCAAGTATACCTATCAATAGTTGGTGTTTAACCATATCAAAGGCCTTTGAGAAGTCTAAGAAGAGTGCAGAAGATAGAAGGTTAGTATTCCTGTTTTTATTAATCCAGTCTGTAAAGGATAGAAGAGCTGTTGTAGTACTATGGTGTGGCCTGAAACCGTGTTGGCAGTCAACTAGTAGGTTGTTTTGTAGGAGGAACTGAAGTAATTTCCGGTGGATACATCTCTCCATAAGTTTTGCAAGGGGAGAGAGAAGGGCTATTTGGCGGAAGTTTGTTAATTCATTTGAGGTACTTCCCTTATGCAGAGGGATGATATAGGAGATTTTCCAGATGTATGGGACATAAGACTCAGAAATAGGTCTGTTTATTAGGATAGAAATGGGGTAGGCAAGTACACCAGCTGCAATTTGCAGGTATTCAGCTGGGAGAAGGTCAGCTGATGGTGTACATGGTTGGAGTTTAAGAATCAAGAACTGTATCAAAGATGTTGGAACAGGTTGAAGGTTAAAAGACTGGGGCAAGTTGGTTAGTGAGGGAAATTTAGCGGTGGTAATAGGTGGTAAGGTAGTTGCTAGTGACTGGACTGTTTCAGAGAAAAATTTGTTAAAGGTGTCGGCAATTTGGTTGGGAGAGGTTTGGCTTAGGTTAGAGGGGGTAGGTGTTTTGGACTGTCCTGGGTGGAGTAATTTGTTGATACCCGACCAGAACTTTTGAGGATTGTTTTGTTAGTTCTGTTGGATTTTGAGGCAGTATTTTTTTTGTCAAGGATTATGGATTTTTAGTGGCATTACGAATTTGTCTAAAATGTAGGTGTTTAATTGGGTTTTTAGTTTTTCTCCATTTGGACCAGAGTTTGTTTCTTAATCGAATGTTTAGCCTTGTGTCCTTAGACAGCCAGGGGGCTGGTTTATTTTTTGCTCTGACAGTACAAGTGGGGGCATGGTGCACAAGGATCTGCAAAAATGTTTTGTTAAAGTATGAAACAGCTTCGTCAAGAGGTAGGTATTTTAGGGGAGACCAATTGCAAGCTTTGAGCTCAGCTTGAAAATAACTTGGGTTGAAGTATTTTTTGTTTCTGGTAGTTCTAAAAGCTATTGGATTATGAATGTGAGTCTTTTGCCTAGAGATGTAAGTAAGAGGATGGTCATTAATATTGTCGGGGAGTATACCTGTTTGATAAGTATGGGGGTCATTATTTACTAGTATCCAATCTGAGGTAGTTTGTTTCTTGCTAGGTTTGTGGGTTCTGGTAGAGAAGGTAATGGTTTGGTGGAAGCCAAAGAGGTTTATATGCGTAGTTGGAGTGGCAGAGTTACAGCTATTCCAATCAATATTAAAGTCACCAAGGAGTATGGTTTCTTGTGGTAGGGACATGGAAAGCCAGCTAAGGGTATTTTCAAGAGTACTGATATTGTTCTCAGGGGGAGATGTAAGAGCAGATAATGTATATTGATTTCTTAGCATTAATTTGGAGCTTCAAGGTTACAATTTCTGCGTAGTTAGGTGGTGGAGGATGTAAATCTAATGATGTGACCTTTAGTTCAGATTTGAACAGTATTGCTACTCCACCTCCCTTTTTATTTAGACGGTCTAGTCTGAGAATGTTATAGCCTGGAAGGACAATGTCATTGTCTTTAGTTGTAGCTTTAAGCCAAGTTTCAGTAAGGGATAAGATGTCAAAGGAATAGATGTCTAATAGGGCATGTAGCTGGGTAATTTTGTTATTAACACTTCTTATATTGAAGTGACTTATAAGTAGAGAGTTTGGGCTTTTTGGGACATTTAGGGGAGTGGTAGTAGGGGCTGAAAGAGTATTTGGGGTGGTGAAGTTAGGACCAGGGTTTGGGTGGATGTCACCATGTAGTAGTAAGCAGTTTTGAGGGTTACATATTAGTTTGAACATTTTACAGAGAGATAGGTGCCCTTTTTTCATTTGGAGATATTTAATATGGGTTAGTCTATGAAAGTGTGGTAGAATGAAGGATGAACAGGATGTTATTTTACAGTGTGTTAGGGAGGTGATAGGAGAGAGAGGGCTTGTTTGTCTTGGGAGGTGAAGAAATGTAACAAAAGCTGGGGATTCATAGGAAGTTAGACAATGAGATATAAGTGATGAGGTGAGCCCGATGGGTAAGAAAAGAATGTTAAGGTGAAAAGGCCTACAATGGTTATACATAGTTAGAGGTATAGGGTAGTGAAGGTTAGGGTAATTGTAAGAAAATTGAAGACTAGTTGTGATGTATGGAGTGTTTGAGGGGCAAAAGTGGGTGTGGAAAGGTAAGGCTAACCAAAAAGGAGCCAAAGTTTGTTAATTGATATAGAGTTGTGAAGAGAGGTAATTGGTAGATTAGGGTTGAGGGTGTGGCTAGGGAAGTATAAGGTCAGGTGCACTGTGGGTGAGTGGAATTTGGGGGGAGGGTAGGGGAGATGAGTGAGCCGGAATGGGTGAACAGAGCGGGTAGAGACAAGAAAAGTGTTTGGCATAGAGAAAAAAAGTGAAATGCTTAATTCTAGAGGGAGAGATTAGTTTACCGGATAGAGTCAAGAGATGCTATAGAGTCAAGAGATGCTATAGTGGAGGCAGTAAGAGACAAAACAGTTTACTATGGGAAATGATAGTAGAAATGAGAGGGGAAAGGTCTGGGCAGAGGGAATAGCCTTATGGAGGTGGTAGGAAAGGATATGCTTGAATATCCTATATGTCTGGAAAGAAAAACACTGTATATAGGAGGAATACCTTAACTGGGATAGAGGAGACACAGAATTGCAGGCAATATAATAGCAATTGTACAGAGAGAGAAGTGACAGAGGGCAGAGAGGGAGATATGGCTGCTGGCAAACCTAGGTTTGGAAGTGTACCTTAGTCTGCTAGAAAGTAGCAGTTACAATAAACGCATAGTAGCCAGGTTTGTAGGAAAAATTACATACTTTCTGACTTCCTTTCTTGGAAAGGTACAGAGATATGAGGTAGTTAGATGAGGCAGTAGGAGATTATTACTGGGTTCCTTTACTTCAAGCAGTGTGATTAGCTTCCTAGTTCAGGATATGCAAGGTTGAGGAGCTTGGTACTTTGGGATAGACGGAAAGAGAGCCGTAGATTCACTAGAACCAGGGGTGCACAGCAGCCAAGAGAAGATGCAGATACTACCTTAATAACTTTTTATCATAATTGGTACACTCTACATATTATTTTGGATTGTGAATGGCCTCACAGGTGTAGAAAAAAGGTAAGACTACTGAATTATATTAAGAAGTGCAGAGTGCAAATAGCAATGCTGCAGGAGAAACATATGGAAAGAAGTATCATGTGAATTTGATAAAGTAAGGATTTTAGGATGGATATTTAGCAGAGTATCAGGGACAAAGGAAAAAGGGAGTATTTCTATTAATTATATTAATTATACTAATTACTAGGTGAGCTCCTATAGTGGTACAATAATACTCTGCATGCTGCTGGTGAAGAGCCCCTGTGGGCATTCCAACTGTTGCATATGTAGTCAAGTACATGCCAAAAGGGCGATTATACTTCATGATGGGTCTGATAAGGGCTGAGTAAAGTGGTACTATAACTTCCTTCGACCTGGATGCCATATCCTTACTTATAAGTTGGGCGACAAAGAATGATTTTTCTTACTACCTTGGCTACATGTTGGTCAAAGGCCAGATTATTGTTTACGTATGTTCCCAGATACCTAACTACTTGGCAAACTCTTAGGGGGTGGAGTAATTAACTTGTTGGAATTTTTCACAAAAAGCACTATAAAGCACATCTTAGCATTGAGATGAAAGGTAAGGGAGGCATTGCATGTCACTGTCCATCATATTTCTATGATTTTTTAAATACTCAAAAGACTCCTCTTCAAGAGACAGCAAAGTCCTGAATTGTGGAAGCAAGTTAAGAAACAAAAGTACATGATGCCACTGGAAAAGTTTCAGCACTCACTTCTATGTCCCATAACACCGAACAGTTACACACATTCTTAAACCTAGTATTACAGCTGTTGCATGGCAAGGCAGTCCCATGGGCATCTTTGTGTCATTAGGATGCTGTGTTTCTTTATGCTTCAGGGGAACAAAAACAAATGAAAGCCATTCTCTGTGATATCAAGGCTGAAAGAACATTAAAAGTTAATTGTCACAAATGTGTTCTGCATGTTAAGTGTGAAGAATCTGTTTATATTAACAAACCAGGATTAAGATTTCACGACAGTCAATTTTATTTCCATTTCTCAATTCTACCCCCTGGTCAGTCCACTGCCCCAAGAGTATTTATAAGATTCCTGACTCCAGTATTTGGATTCTTGAGAGGGCAAAACATTTGTATGTGTCCATACTTGGGTTACAGTCACATCACAGCTCAGTCTTTAACTGAGTCAGACCAAGATCGGACAGCATCAGAATCGGAATCAGAATCATTATTCCAACATTTTATTTATTGACCTTTACTGACATTTGTTTACCAGAAAAGTCTGACTGGGTAATAAATACCCATTTTCAGCAGTTTCCCAGGGAGAAAATCCCCAGAGAGTTAGATAACATGAAATAAAAGAGTAGCAAAGATGTAAATAAAAAAAATATATATACATACAATTTGACAGTAAAATACATAGGATAAAATAAAGTGTGAGGAGACCCCACTGATGTAATAATAAAAAATGAGTATTAAATATGGCAATCAGTATATACAAAAGTATTAGAAGTATTATCTATTATGACAGGAAATAAAAGAAGCCAGATCTAAGAATGGCATTTTGTGTTATGGACTGTAGCTGTTGTGGGCTGTCACATGAGCAGATGAGAGCCGAATCATCTGCATACTGAATAAGGCAAGTTAGAGAGCTGCGGACTGAGACTAGAGCCTTGAAGGATACCTGTTTTAACTAGGAAAAAAGAGAGAAGGAGAAGAGAGCCATTTGACAGATTGATATATTTCAGACAGGTAGCTAGACAACCAGTTGGTTTGGAAAGATCTAGTGAGGACACGAGTCAGAAGTTCCTCATGTGACTCTGTGTCAAAGGCTTTTGAGAGATCTAGAAAAACAGATGAGGTAAAGTTTCTTCATTCTCTAGCCTTATTAATGATGTGGGAAAAGTTGAGGAGAACTGTACTGGTGCTATGGGCTTGTCAGAAATCATGTGTTCGGGTTACAAGATCATTTTGTAAGAGGTACCGAAGGATTTGCTTATGAATACACTTTGCCAGCACCTTAGAAAGAAAGGACAGGATGGTAATTAGGTTAAAGTTAGAGATTTCAGAAGAGTTACCTACTTTATGATGGGGAATAATAAAGAATTGTCTGAAAAGGGCAGGGACATTGGACTACTGAATAGATCTGTATGCATTAGAGTCTGCAGTGAGCTTAAGGTATTCAGCAGGACGATCATCAGCAGAAGGAGAACAGGGCTTCAGTTTCCTTAATGACTTACATATGATGAGGAGACAGGTTGGAGATTAAAGGCGGGGAGGTCAGTGCTAGTAGAGTTTTGTGACTCATTAAATGGTTTGGCAGAGCTTGAGGTAAGAGAGGCTATGATGACGATGAAGAAAGTGTTAAATGAAGCTGCAATGCCCTTTCACATGATATTCAAAGTCATCTGCTTCACAGGTCCACAGCAAGATTCAGTTAATGCTACAAGTTTACTTTCTTGGAGAAAAGTGCAGGAGATTTATGTGTTTCAGACACATAGCTAGCCTTCATAATGTACAAATATACATGATTATTAGAATTATGTTGTCAGAAATGGTCATTAAATCTAATGCAGGAGTTACATGATAAATGTTAGAGACGGCTAACAAACTTTTGAACCCAAACTTTAGGTTCTCTCTCAAATGAGTGTTTGTTGTGATTGAACACAAACAGACAGTTTTTCATATGCCTTTTGTACCCCATTAGTATCTTGAACCCTAACAAGAGATACTTAATCTTACATTTGTGGGATTCATTTCTCAATTTATTAATTCAGGCTGCCTAGTGGCCCATGTTTTTATGCATAATCATGAAAGAAATGGGGAAAGTACCTTTGCTTCTAATGACATTTCAGACAAGCCATCATTTGGATAACTTTCAGGTAATTAAATGTGAAATACTGTTCATAAGGAACGTCATCATGCATTGGAGATGCATGCTTAATCCCTATAAAGAAAGGCAATGCATGTTTGAAAATGTCCAATTTGAAGTCCAGAGTCTTAGAAACTTTTGTGACTTTTTCTTTTTTTGTAGCCGACACAGCACTTCAGTAATACAGAAGGTGTGACCAGCACAGGTCCAACAGTATGTTCGCAGACGATTGCAAGTTGGTAGCTATTATTAACTCCCCAAGTGATGTTGACATCCTACAGAATGGCCTCACTGTGACCAACAACTAGTGTCAGAACCATGGCCTTAAGCTCAATGTAAAAAAATATGTCGTCATCCGCTTTGGAAAAAACCCGGTTCCCATGAATTACCACACTGATGGTAGTCCACTGAACACAGAAGGTGTTATAAGAGATCTGGGAACACAGGTTGACAGCAGCCTCTCTTTTGATCACCACATTGTCACTGTGGCCAAAAAGTCCTTCTATGTGGCACATCTCATTACTAAGGGTTTTGCATCCAGGAAGAAAGAGGTCATTGTCTCCCTCTACTCTTCCCTCATTAGGCCATTCGAGTACAGTGCCCCATTTGGCATGTACCTCACTAGACACTTGTAACAACTGGAGAGGCTGCAAAACTACCTCACAAAGAGGATCCTGTTCCTTAAATACTTGTCTTATATGGACAGACTCAAAAAACTCCAACTATTCTCTGTCTCATATCGCCTACTTAGAGGCGATCTCTGCTTGACTTACAAAACCATGTCTGACCCAGCTCTGTTAGAAATGCTACATCTAAAGAAATCCCAATCCCTCCACACCAGACACTTCAGAGACCTCAACCTCATTACCACAAACAACAGAACATGCTGCAGGGACAGGTTCCTCACCCAGAGATTGCCCATGCTATGGAACAGACTTCCCATACATGTAAACCAGAGCACCTCACTGTCCCTCTTAAAGAGAAATTTTGATGAGTGGATGGAAAACATAAAATTCACCCCAGGGATAACTCCAGTGGCTCTACTCGACAGCTGCACTGGGAACAAAAGTCGGGTGGCACTATATCAGGTAATCCTATGGCTAGGCTTGTAAAGGCCCCAGGGCCATTAACCTAGTACACATCTATGAACCTATAACCATGCTTACCAAAGTGGTTGGAGATGGAAAAGCTTCTCACCACGGCTGTTATAAAGTCCAAGTTCCCCACTGAGTTTAGCTTTGATGATGCATTTGGCTGATTATGAAATCATGATCAGCTGATTTGTTTGGTGATCTGGGAAGCAAAATTAATATATAAACAGCCTTGAGTTATGTAGTAACCAAACTGATATGTAGTCCATACCTGTATCTCTCTCTCATAGAGGGTTTAAAAAGCTAGAATTTTAAATCCATTTAAAAAAGACTCAGTGTTGTTTTTTGCACTTTGACTTTTTCATTGCTGAAGAAGCACATCTTCAAGGTACCCTGTATTTGACAAACAGCACTCTTTTAAATGATATATGAAATGATGTATGAACAAGAGATACTTAATCTTACATTTGTGGGATTCATTTCCTCAATTTATTAATTCAGGCTGCCTAGTGGCCCATGTTTTTATGCATAATCATGAAAGAAATGGGGGCAGTACCTTTGGTTCTAATGACATTTCAGACAAGCCTTCTGCTTGAATGGAAACCCCATGTTCTTTGTTTCCCACTACTACGTCATGGATGCAGCAAAGTATCACTGTGTCAAGACTAAAACAAATACACTTCCAAACACAACAGACAGCATGATCCTGCAGGTAGATTACGGACCAGGTATTCAGAACCTTCTGGTAGATTCCATAAGAAAAACACTGTCACCAGCTTACAGATGGCAAGTGAATAGTTCAATGGTAGTAACAGCTTTCTGGAGAGCACCTCAAATGGACCTGTTTGTTCCGAATGACACAGATCAGACTCTAAAGTTTAGTTTAGTTAAAATGTCAGTTTGTGGCTTTTGATGGTAGATGTCCTCTTATTTTATGTATCAACAATCTTCCATTTGCTAAGATAGTATTTTATGATGTGAAGAGAAGCTTAACAGACATGCTTCTTATAGTTGCATCGTGGTTGTGACTATCATGGTCCACGCTTCATGATTTTGTGATTCGTGATAACTTGTCTCATCATACTCGTGTCCCACTGTAGAACTGTTATTTATTTATTTATTTATTTATTTATTTATATTTGTTGACCGGGAGTGTCCGACTGGATGTAAGTCCATTTTCAGCAGAGGCCCGGGGAGAAAAGCTCCACAGTTAAAACAAACAGACAGTAGTTACACTGGATTACATAGCGATTAGCAATTTACATAGCAATTACTTACAACATATTTATCTCTTATCTTATCTTATCTTACTGTTATCTCAGTAAAAGGGATTTCTATTTCTATTCAGACCTCAAGACCTTGAGCTCTTTTGCTTGGAGGATCAACACTTAATCTATAACAGTTCATTTTTAGTTCAAGGGATTCACATCATAGATGAGGTCAGAAGACATTTGACTAAAATGTTTTAAGCTGGCAAAACAGAAAATGTTCCTGTCAGTTAACAGAAGAATCTTTAGAAGAGTCTGAAAAATGTAAAGAGTTTGATTGCTTGAATACCTGCAGCTAGACCTGCCTTATTCTGCTGAAGTGCACACCTGTGCACACTCTGCTTGCATCCCTCTCCCCCACATATCTCCATGGACCATGCAGTCAATGTTTTCCCAAATGTGTCTGTGAACTGGTGACTTAAGACCTCCTCAGTATGCATTGCCACTTGCATGGAATTTAAACTTTATGGTAAAACATTGCCACTGCAATCTTTTAAACGAGCTACATTTGCAGATCCAAGATACGTCTGTTGGAAATGCCTTTCTTAATTGCAGACACATGTGTCAGAAGAATTTTTACTAGCATTATTATGGTGTCATCCATACACAATATTCTAATTAGCCAGAACTGCTGTACATGGATATCTATCATCTAATGACTTATTATTAAGGCTTTACTTTAACAACTCCAGATAAAGTCTTTGTGCATGCAGACCCTCTTGTCTGGAACGCCATCCCCTTCCACAGTGGAAATGCCTTTAGTCCTAATGTTTTTCAGCCTCTACAGATTTCTACCTCGAAGATGCTGCAGCCTGTTCTTGCTTCCACGATCCTGGTTATTTTATCTCATCCTAACCCTTCTCATACACTTATCTCTTCTCAGACCATTTACGAACCTCCACTGATCACCCCAGGTCTGTTCCCTGACACAATCACAGGTTCTACAACTTTTTTATTTCCAGATATGGTAACTCAGCAGTAGGATGTAATCATACCAACAATGCAATTATTAGCAGAGATTTCTGAAATAACAAATAAACCCAACAAATATTTTACTGAATTGTCTGCATCATATTATTACTAATAACATTTACTCTTTAACTATTTTAGCTTCTACATGTCCTAATATCGCAAATGCAAACGTCTCTAAAGCAGTAGGTAAAGTTAAAAAAACTTGTTTAATGGGACCAGATAAGCCCTCAAGTAACTTCATTTGTAGCATCTCTAACAGTGTAACTGAGGCATTAAAATGTTTGTTTAAAAATGTACTGCAAGTCGCAGTAGTACTAAATGAATGGAAACGATCATTCATTGTGCATCAGCGATAACAAAGAAGGAAAATCTAGTAACAGGCTGATACGTCGCACTGGTAGCATAGGAAAATGTTTCATGAAACGTTTACTTACTCACCTAGAGATGGACGGTCTATAGGGGCTCTCACTGGATCCTACACAATATGGATTCATAAAAGGAAGATAATGTAAGATCTATCAAAGTTCCATGACAGGGTCTCTACATTATTAGATCTCGGGAAATAATGTCTAGCGATTTATCTTGGTGTCACTAAGGTGTGATCAGATTATATTAAGTCTTTGTAGTCTAGATGTAAACCCATACATGATGAATTAGATTACAAACTGGCTAAACAACAGAGAGCAAAGTGTTGGAATGAGATCAGCTTGGATGTGTACTAACAGGGAGTCCCTCATGGCTCTGTATTGGGTTCAGTTATCATTAATATGATGTTCTACAACCTGTAAAGAGCTCTAAATGTATAGCTATCTAAATATGCTGATGACTGTAAGATGGGGAAGAGATAAAAGACTCAGAGGACATTGAAGAGTTAAATAAGTGCTTAACTAGTTTGCAGTTGGACTAAGAGCTGATGATTAAGGTTCAATACTAACAAAAGTAAAGTGTTAGTCTACAATGCTACATCTGACACTGACTTTGATATAAAACTAGGAGACAAACACATGGTGATTGTAAAACAGCTTAGAGACCTAGATATTATAGTCTGTTCCACACTTAACGGTAAACAATATGTACTAGAGGTAAAAGCAAAAGCAGTTAGACAGATGGGTTTACTTTATAATAGCATTGTAGAGATCTGGTAATTCTTAAAACGTTACACATTTCAAGAGTAAGAACTATCACGGAGTATATGTTCAGTCTCTACAGGAGAGGTAAAATGTTTAAAGTACAAATATGATATAGTAAGAGAATCAATGAAATTAAATGACTTACTTAAATGAGACTGATGTTTCTGAACTCGCACACTGTTTTATACATATATGTGAGAAGTAAGATATTACGACACAAGGTAGTGAACAACACTGATTTAAGAAAGGAAATAACCTTAAACTGATCTATGATTATCCAGAAATAAGGCATAGAGGGACATATTTCAAAATATGTAGGAATAAAACCATTAAAAGGGATTTTTGTATAACACAAATGATTCTGAAGCTGTGGAACAAAACACCTGTTGAAATAAAATACATGGCCTCAGTATTATCATTAAAGGAAAAGTAAATAATTACATGAGGAATAACAAATATATTCCTGGACTGCGTCTGTGATATAAAGGCCGAACTCTCCTACTCACAGCATATATACTGAACTATGAACTTGAACCCTATGTGAGTCTCTCATCTGCATTCCATTTCTTTCTTCTTCTCCATTTTTGGTAATAGGTTTTGCATCCTGGCCCCAATAGGAACATCTTGGTTCCCTTACTATTTTGTTCTCTTTCCCTCATTTTATAGCCTGTCTGCTAAACGTCACTGTCATTCAACTGTCTTCTACCATATTTTATATAACTCTTTGTCATAAGTGTAATGCCCACTTTCGGAAATTTGCCAACTTCAAAAAAGTACATTTTGATTCAGACAGAAACGAAAAACAGCACCCATCATATGGGAGGTTGACCCCCTCTCTCCTACTAGTTTTATATACTGTACCCCAGAGAATACTCTGAGATATAACAGCCTCAGGCTTCTGTATACGCCCTACATTTGCACTTGTAGTTCCACAGTTTCAAGGCCTGTAATTATGGTCATTGCACTTTCAACAGCCTCACAATTTACAATTTAGAGCTAACCTTCATTCTCACCCTCTGTCATTATTTCTTATCCACCTCACGTGCTGTACCTAGTGTTTACAAGTTATATGACCTAGCTCTTCAGGAGAATTTCAAGCTGTATTCCTGCTACTACCCTATTATTTCTTCTTCTGCTCCTGCTGTACATTTGTCTGATTACCATGTTGCATTATATGCTTTCTATGTAATGTTTCATCTAGCATTCTGTTTAACTTACTGCAATAGATCTAGCCTCAATATGGCTATCTCTGACATTAATAGATCTCTTTTGGAAGGTTGCATCCAACATCCCCCATGAAAAACTATTACTGACTGCCTCTCCCTCTGTCCATTAACAATCCCACCCACACTAGAGATCTATATAGACTAACACAACTGATCATCACTCCTTCTCACTTCAGCAATAAAAATAACAAGGGCACCACAACAGGCTGGATACTAACTTCTATGCCAGGTAAGATCTCTAGTTTCAGGACCCTGTCAGACTCTTCAAGTAACCATCTCTCTATATTTTCATTAAGAAAGAAAAAAAAATCCAGAAAGAACACCACTGTAATGTGACTCAGAACGTGTCAAATTTCAACAAAAGCAAATTCATCTCATACCTGGTATAATGTCACTAGCCTAAAGCACCTACCACATGATGCTGTATCTCACTTCAAGTAATACATTCTTAAAAAATCCTAAATTAACTTGGTCAGCTTAGAAAAAAATAGTCAAGTCAATTCTTGTCCCAGCTGACCAGAAGCACAAAACATCTCATGAAACTTAGAGATCCTGCCTGGAAAACCTGGGTCACTAACAAAACTCAACCAAGCTATCAGAAACTCAGAGAGCTTAAAAACAGAGTGAAATACCATACCAAAATGCACAAAAACATATTTCACTAACTTTAAAAATAAAATTGATCAAAATCCCAAATTATTCTGTTTTTTCATAAATCATCTTCTAAATACTGGCCATTCAAAACAGCCCTCAATTTAACTCTAACTGTATTAAATCAGTCACCTCCTCTGAAATCTAATAACTCAGCTAACATTGCTAATTAATTTAACTCTAACGGCATTAAATCAGTCACTTCCTCTGAAATCTAAAAACTCAGCTAACAATGCTAATGAATTTAACTCTAACTGTAGTAAATCAGTCACCTCTTCTGAAATCTAATAACTCAGCTAACATTGCTAATAATATTAACTCTAACTGTATTAAATCAGTCACCTCCTCTGAAATCTAATAACTCAGCTAATATTGCTAATGAATTTAACTCTAACTGTATTAAATCAATTACCTGCTCTGAAATCTAATAACTCAGCTAAGATCACTAATGAATTTAACTCAAACTGTATTAAATCAGTCACCTCCTCTGAAATCTAATAACTCAGCTAAGATCGCTAATGAATTTAACTCTAACTATATTAAATCAACCACCTCCTCTGAAATCTAATAACACAGCTAACATTGCTAATGAATTTAACTCTAACTGTATTAAATCAGTCACCTGCTCTGAAATCTAATAACTCAGCTAAGATCGATAATGAATTTTACTCTAACTGTATTAAATCAGTTACCTCCTCTGAAATCTAATAACTCAGCTAAGATCACTAATGAATTTAACTCTAACTGCATTACATCAGTCCCCTCCTCTGAAATCTAATAACTCAGCTAAGATCGCTAATGAATTTAATTCTAACTGTATTAAATCAGTCACCTGTTTGAAATCTAATAACTCAGCTAAGATGGCTAATGAATTTAACTCTAACTGTATTAAATGAGTCACCTCCTCTGAAATCTAACAACTCAGCTAAGATCGCTAATGAATTTAACTCTAACTGTATTAAATGAGTCACCTGCTCTAAAATCTAATAACACAGCTAGGATTGCTAATGAATTTAACTCTAACTGTAGTAATCCAGTCACCTCATCTGAAATCTAATAACACAGCTAAGATCGCTAATGAATTTAACTCTAACTGTATTAAATCAATCACATCCTCTGAAATCTAATAACTCAGCTAAGATCGTTAATGAGTTTATCTCTAACTGCATTAAATCAGTCACTTCCTCTGAAATCTAATAACTCAGCTAAGATCACTAATGAATTTAACTCTAATTGTATTAAATCAGTCACCTCCTCTGAAATCTAATAACTCAGCTAGGATCGCTAATGAATTTAACTCTAACTGTATTAAATCAGTCACCTCCTCTGAAATCTAATAACTCAGCTAAGATCACTAATGAATTTAACTCTAACTGTATTAAATCAGTCAACTGCTCTGAAATCTAATAACTCAGCTAATATTGCTAATGAATTTAACTCTAACTGTATTAAATCAGTTACCTGCTCTGAAATCTAATTACTCAGCTAAGATCGCTAATGAATTTAACTCTAACTGTATTAAATCAGTCACTTCCTCTGAAATCTAATAACTCAGCTAAGATCGCTAATGAATTTAACTCTAACTGTATTAAATCAACTACCTCCTCTGAAATCTAATAACTCAGCTAACATTGCTAATGAATTTAACTCTAACTGTATTAAATCAGTTACCTGCTCTGAAATCTAATAACTCAGCTAAGATCGCTAATGAATTTAACTCTAACTGTATTAAATCAGTCACCTCCTCCAAAATCTAATAACTCAGCTAACACTGCTAATGAATTTAACTCTAACTGTATTAAATCCGTCACCTGCTCTGAAATCTAATAACTCAGCTAAGATTGCTAATGAATTTAACTCTAACTGTATTAAATCAGTCACCTGCTTTGAAACCTAATAACTCAGCTAAGATCGCTAATGAATTTAACTCTAACTGTATTAAATGAGTCACCTGCTTTGAAATCTAATAACTCAGCTAAGATCACTAATGAATTTAACTCTAACTGTATTAAATCAGTCACCTCCTCCAAAATCTAATAACTCAGCTAACACTGCTAATGAATTTAACTCTAACTGTATTAAATCCGTCACCTGCTTTGAAATCTAATAACTCAGCTAAGATCGCTAATGAATTTAACTCTAACTGTATTAAATCAGTCACCTGCTTTGAAACCTAATAACTCAGCTAAGATCGCTAATGAATTTAACTCTAACTGTATTAAATGAGTCACCTCCTCTGAAATCTAACAACTCAGCTAAGATCGCTAATGAATTTAACTCTAACTGTATTAAATGAGTCACCTGCTCTAAAATCTAATAACACAGCTAGGATTGCTAATGACTCTAACTGTAGTAATCCAGTCACCTCATCAGAAATCGAATAACTCAGCTAAAATCGCTAATGAATTTAACTCTAACTGTATTAAATCAATCACATCCTCTGAAATCTAATAACTCAGCTAAGATCGCTAATGCGTTTAAATCTAACTGTATTAAATCAGTCACTTCCTCTGAAATCTAATAACTCAGCTAAGATCACTAATGAATTTAACTCTAACTGTATTAAATTAGTCATCTCTTCTGAAATCTAATAACTCAGCTAGGATCGCTAATGAATTTAACTCTAACTGTATTAAATCAGTCAAATCCTCTGAAATCTAATAACTCAGCTAAGATTGCTTAAGAATTTATCTCTAACTGTATTAAATCTATCACCTCCTCTGAAATCTAATAACTCAGCTAAGATCGCTAATGAATTTAACTCTAACTGTATTAAATCGGTCACCTCCTCTGAAATCTAATAACTCAGCTAAGATCGCTAATGAAGTTAATTCTAACTGTATTAAATCAGTCAAATCCTCTGAAATCTAATAACTCAGCTAAGATTGCTTATGAATTTAACTCTAACTTTATTAAATCTGTCACCTCCTCTGAAATCTAATAACTCAGCTAAGATTGCTAATGAATTTAACTCTAACTGTATTAAATCAGTCAAATCCTCTGAAATCTAATAACTCAGCTAAGATTGCTAATGAATTTAACTCTAACTGTATTAAATCGTTCACCTCCTTACTCAGCAGTCAAAACAATGTCATGAACTTATTGCAGATTCCAATAAATCCCCATAGTTTGTCCCACCAGCCAGTCCATGTTGTTATAATCAAAAACAGTACTACTTAAACTAAAACCCACCTCCCTAGCATCAGAAATCTACCTAGTAAATTTCTAAAAATGCAGTAGATGCCTTAGCTTACATTATCTCAATTCAAATAAAAAGCTCTATCAATGAATCTTATGCACATTTACTGTGGAAGAAATGTTGCATCTTCCCTGTCCTCAAAGGTGGTCATTTTATTGAACTCACCAGTTGCAGATCCATTGCCATCCTCTCCCCTATTACTTGAGAAGTGTGTTCAGATCCAGCTCCTACATTATATTACACAAAATGCCCTCCTCTCCTTCACAGCATTGCATTCCCCCCACCACAGTAGCTCCACTCCCCCCTTAACTTCACAAATACTGCTAACACAGAGATAAATTATGATAAACTTCTATCTGCTCTCTTTCTTGCTGTATCCAAACCTTTTGACTCTTGTCTCCCACCCTATACTCTTACAGAAACTCTCTAGGCCTTGACACTTCCTCTCTATCTAACTCTGAAACAAACTCCAAGCAGTAAAATGGCTCAGTGACCTCTCATCCTTTCTCTCTTTTGGAGTTAGGGTCTCATAAGGATCCATATTGGGACCTACCCTGTTCCGTATCTTTGTTACTGACCTTGATCTGGCCGGTAAGAACTCTACCTTAATACAGTACACAGATGACTCTACCATCATCTTCTCAGCAAACAACATTAATTCCCTACAAAACCTGACCCAGGAATCCTTTGCTTCTATAGAAAACTGGCTTACTACATCCCAGTTATTCCTAAAACCTTGCAAAACAAAACTAATTATCTTCACTCCCAAACATCTTGCAATAAAGAAAATGTCCTTCACTATTACCTCTTCTGAGAATGCCAAAATAGAATTTATCACATAAAACAAACTCAAGGAGTTTTCATAGATGATGACTTAAAGTTTGACTTCTACATTCAACATACAGTGTAAAAAGAAAAACACATGCACAACAAAACTAAGCACTTTCTTTAAGGCAAAACCCTATCTAACACTACAAGATGTCATATCATCATCCTATCTAACACTACAAGAGGTCATATCATCATCCTATCTAACACTACAAGAGGTCATATCATCCTATCTAACACTACAAGAGGTCAAATCATCATCTTATCTAACACTACAAGAGGTCATATCATCATCTTATCTAGCACTACAAGAGGTCATATCATCATCCTATCTAACACTACAAGAGGTCATATCATCCTATCTAACACAACAAGAGGCCATATCATCATCCTATCTAACACTACAAGAGGTCATATCATCCTATCTAACACTACAAGAGGTCATATCATCATCCTATCTAACACTACAAGAGGTCATATCATCCTATCTAACACTACAAGAGGTCATATCATCATCCTATCTAACACTACAGGAGGTCATATCATCCCATCTAACACTACAAGAGGTCATATCATCATCCTATCTAACACTACAAGAGGTCATATCATCCTATCTAACACTACAAGAGGTCAAATCATTATCCTATCTAACACTACAGGAGGTCATATCATCATCCTATCTAACACTACAAGAGGTCATATCGTCATCCTATCTAACACTACAAGAGGTCATATCATCATCCTAACACTACAAGAGGTCATATCATCCTAACACTACAAGAGGTCATACCATCATCCTATCTAACACTACAATAGGTCATATCATCCTATCTAACACCACAAGAGGTTATATCATCCTATCTAACACTACAAGAGGTCATATCATTATCCTATCTAACACTTGCTTGACTGTCACTGGTCTTCTGTCTTCTGTCACACACAATCCATCCACCTCTTTGCTGGACATCCTCGCTTTCTCTTACCTTCTTCCTGTCTGTCCCAAATCTTCTTCACCAGATTGTTTTCTGCTTTTCTGCACATGCACCTGAACCACTGTAATCTGTTCTCTTTGATCTTGTCTGCAATTGGAGCTACTTTGACTTATGCACTTATGTCGTCATTCCTTTGTCTGTTCCACAGTGTGCATCTTGCCACCTCTTGTCAGGCACTTCATTTCCATAACCTCTGGCTTCCTCAACTGCTCTGCATTTACTGCCCAGGTTTCTATACCATACAATAGTACTGGTCGCACCACTGTCTTGTACATCTTACTTCTGTTCTGCCTTCACTGCCCAGGTTTCTATACCATACAATAGTACTGGTCGCACCACTGTCTTGTACATCTTACTTCTGCTCTGCCTTCACTGCCCAGGTTTCCATACCATACAATAGTACTGGTCGCACCACTGTCTTGTACATCTTACTTCTGTTCTGCCTTCACTGCCCAGGTTTCTGTACCATACAATAGTACTGGTCGCACCACTGTCTTGTGCACCTTACTTTTCAACTTCTTTGGCATTCTTTCTGCTATACATTGCACGCAATACTCTATGCCAGTTGGCCGCAGCTCCTGTGATTCTAGGTTTGACCTAAGATATCCCTTATCCTCAACCACTCATAGGTTCATAGGTTAGTACTAAGCTAACTGCCCTTGCGAGCCATTGTAAGCCTAGCCAATTATCCCTTATTAGACTCAAACCCTGCACCTTGTGTTTGTAAGGCAAACACCTTAACCATTAGGCCACCCTCCCAACTCCTCCCAGATACTTCAAGCTGTTAACCACTATTTTTCCTTTTATCTCAATTCTCAGCTTCTTCTGATTCTCCCATTTGCTGCTATTACAACTGTATTATCTGTACTCAGTTTCTTCACATGTGCCTTCAGTTTTGCATTCCATTCTCCTACCCTTTGATGTAGTTCTTGCTCATAGTCTGCCTGTAATGCCACATTGCCTGCGTACAGCAACTTTGCTGATGTGATCCTTCTGACCTATTTGTTAATGTAGTCCATCATCAGAATGAATAGCAATGGACTCAGAGCTGAACCCTGGTGTACACCCACTCCCTATGGGAACCTCTCTGCAAGACCAAACACTGTCTGTGCTTGAGTTATTGGGTCCTTGTGTGCTGCTTGCAATAATTCTGCCAATGTTTCTGTGACTCAAACCACCAAACAATTGCCCAAATCAATTTCTTGGGACCTTGTCATATGCTTTCTGAAAGTTTAGGATGCCCAGTTAGGCTCTTTATTCATTTTTAGTTTTTTTCTCAAGTATCTGTCTCACTGCAAACATCTGGTCAGTTGTTCTGCATCCTGATCTGAATCTGAACTGCTCCTCTCCCATCTTGGTTTCTACTACTCTGCATATGTTGATCTGGTATTTCTTTATACAGCTACTCAATAGCCAAAACTTGGAATTCCCTTCCCCAACTTTTACTGTCAATAACCAATACCCGTAGCTTCAAACATCTCCTTATGAACTATTTCTCCAGTCACTACTACCCCTGGCTAAGCATACAAATGTCCTGTCTACTGTGTCTCCACTTATGTAACTCAATATTGTCTGTTTAAATTGTTGTTTGGTTGATATTATATTTTGACTCTTTTTTTTATTGCTTGGAA
This sequence comes from Protopterus annectens, assembly GCF_019279795.1. NCBI lineage: Eukaryota > Metazoa > Chordata > Ceratodontiformes > Protopteridae > Protopterus > Protopterus annectens. The sequence continues at coordinate 121,379,469 of NC_056746.1, read as the reverse complement.
AAGTGTAACTCTTTGAACCTTGTATACATTTGTTTTTACTCTTTACCTATATTTTATGTACACTTTCATAGAAATCTTTGTAATATTTGAATTTGCAATACTTATTGTTTAAATAATGTATACTTGTTTTATTTTTGGAGCTTTTCTCCCCAGGTCTCCACTGAAAATGGGCTTATTTTTAGCCCAGTCAGACATTACCATGTTATCAAATGTAAATAAATAAATGTCCATTTATAAGTCACCCTCTCCAGAACTTTCATGCAATGTGACAGGAGTTTGATACCTCTGTACTGCCCACAGTTGTGAATGCCCCCTTTGTTTTTGAACAACGGCACTAGTATGCTTATTCTCCAGTCATCTAGGATATGCCTTTCTCTCCATATTGCTGTGAGTACCCTCAGGAGTTATTTCTCTTCTATCACACCCAACATCTCAATCATGTCTGCTGTGACCTCACCTAAGCCTGCTACTTTCTCTGACTTCTTTTTCCTTAGTGCTGTCCTTACTTCTTCTATGGTGGACTCTTCCTCTTCCCTCATCATAGGCTGTGTCTGGGGCAGTACAGCTTGTGAGGGGTTTTCTTCATTCAGAAGCTGCTGAAAGTACTCCTTCCATCTGCTTTTGAGGTCCCATGGAATGGTGAGCAGGCTGTTGCTGGCATCTCTCATGAAGGGTGTCTGACTATCTTCTTTATCTTTCTGTCTTTGCCTTGCAATCTCATACATCTTCTTTGTGCCATCTGATGAGTCATTTTCCAGAAGCTGGCAGAGTGCCTCTGATGACCTGTTTGTTGCTATTACAACTCCTCTCTTAGCCTCTTTGTTAGCCATCTAGCATTCCTTTCTAGCCTGCTCTGTCTTTTCTATTTCCCACTTTTTCCTGCAATCCTTCTTTATTTTTGATGACTTCCGGGACTTCTGTATTCCACCACCTGCTTTCTTTATGTACCTTATTTCCATACCTGGCTGAACTGCATATCTGTTCTGTAGCCCTCACACATGCTATTTTAAAGTGCTGACATTCTTCTTCAACTCCACCTATTTCCTCCTCTGCTTGCAATGCTAGAGCCCTGAGTAATTCCTTGAACTGTTGTACTTTCTCTCCCGTCAACTTCCAGGATTTCAGCCTGGTCTCTGTTGACCATAGAGCCTTTTCTAACTGTGGCAGCCAATGTTTTATGCTGTGGGATGACTGTTTCACAAGGGGTGACTTTGCAATTGCTGATTCTTCCCCAGTGCCCTTCCTTACTCGGAGGAAGTCTATCTGAGTTGGACGTTGGTTGCTTTTGTATTTGATCTTGTGACTGACTGACACTGAACGATGTGTTAGCTACTATCAAGCCATTAGCCAGACAGAAGTCTAGAATGGCCTCTCCTTCTTTATTCTCTTTGCCTCACCCATGTGGTCCCAGACAGTCCACATATACTGTTTTATCTGTCCTGATATGTGCATTCAGGTCACAAATTATCAACACCAGTTCCTGTTGTCCTGCTTTATCTAGTAGGTCCTGCAAATGTTGTCCTCACTATCACAACCCTGCTCTGAGGCATAGACACAGATTTTGAATACTATTCTATCATTATACTGGAGTATGATTGCCATGTTTCTGTCACTAATTCTGAAGTCATCCCTCACTGTTTTCTGAAGCCTTCGCCTCACCAAAATTCTACTATTTCTAGCCTGCTATTGTACAATGGAACCTTTCTCCCTGGGCCTTCACTGAAAATTGGCCCTGTGTCCAGTTAGACTTTCCTGGTAAACAAAACAACAAATAAATAAATACATAGCATACTATACGTTTCTCTGAACTTTCAACATAATATTTATTATAATATTAATTTTATATAAAAAATCTCATTTGCTATGTTGACTGAGTTTGGATATTGGTATAATGGAGCTCTTTATTTTTTAAGGGACTGTCATATGCTGCTTTTAAAATTGTATTGCCTTTGTTATTTGATTGTGTATCTATATTGCCTTGATATTACTTTCAGTTTGTTTGTATAACTTATGGGTCAGCTCATAAATTAAAATAGTCTTATGACCAGTTACTTAACATAGATAACAAAGAAAAATAAACAAATAAAAGACTCTGCTCATTTAGGAATTTGTTTCCATCAAACTTTAAAGTTGGTATGCCACAAATTATGCCCAATACTGTCAGCACACATTCAACTCTCTACTAATGATTATTCTGAAAATGTGTTTTTTAGTAATTTATTTTTTAGCTATAGCAAAATATTTCAACTTGTTAAGTAGAAAGTTATACTTGAACAGTCCTGCTACATTTCACAACTAGCATATCATAGAATCGCTAGGGAGTACTAGGCTAATGACCCTAAAGGGTCCCTGCATAACAGAACAACAATGCTGCATGGATGCTTAAGTTAGATAATACTGCTAAATGCCTGAAATCATGACTTACGGATAATTGTTTTATTCTAAAATTAAGTAAATAATTTTTACAGGAGTTTTATCCAGAGACATTTCACATTAGTTGTTTATATACAAGAAATATATTTATTTTAGTAAAACATATAACTGCAAAAGACATTTAATTTTTAGCAAAGGAATTACAGGCTGAAGTACTCTGTGCTCTTAGCTTGTCCTAGAGGTACAACAGAATGCCTTTTCTATGTGGCTACCCATTTAGTTCATACTCTTTATTTGTACTTCTTTTCAAAGCATGCAGACAGTAACTTTCCATTTGCTGAAATGGAAGCCCTGTACAGTTTAATATTGACAGTGACTATCAATTTTAAGACCCCGGAGGCCTACATATCTGCCTTTGTAATAGTAATATAGTTTTACTCCTCTGTCAGAAAATACACAGTTGCTGCAGTAAAGTACGCTATCAAAAGCAGAAATGTCTGGTACTAGAAAGAAATGCAAGGTCTTGTACATGATAGACAAGACATCAGCCAATCAGCACTCAGAGGTACCATACTTAGGGAAGGAGCCTTCTTTTACATGGTGAACAATGAGGGAGCTGTCCTTTCAGCACTAGTGCAGAGGAGGGTATGCTATAGCATGTATTTACTGTAGTTTATAAATTGTTTCAGTTCTGCAGTCTACGATCCTGGGAAACCATAACACAAACTTAACAGCTTACTTAAGTAGCACAGTCATAAAAAATATTTTTGTTTTCATTTAGTTATGATTTCTACTATGGAGAAAATGAATTAATTATAGAAAATTTGTTAAACTTGGTTAGAATTAGGTGCTCATTCTGTGTTATACATATAAACTGATAAAAATGGAGAATGCTCTTCATTATATGATGCAAAGGTTTAAAAATGTTGCCTACGCTGTCTTGTTTTGGATATATGTTAATTTAAGTTAAAGAGACAGCTACATAAATTCTAGAATTAAAGGCATATTTATGTTTTCTGCCACAAGCAAAGATTACTTTACACTTTAGTTTCTGTCTGGAGTGGCTTCTGCATGATGTTTGCATGCTCTGTCTGTGTCTATACGGGCTTTTATTAGGGTCTCAAGTTTGTTATCATGTTCTAATGCCATCAACAAGTGATTTGTCCAAACTGCCTGTAATGTGCAGTGTGTCAATATATCCTGTGATTAATTACCACCCTATTCAGGACTGACTTCCTGGCTTATGTGTCATTTTCCACCTGAGACTGGCTCTGGTTTCCTGTGACACAGAATTAGACAAATGTGCGCTGAAAATGAATGAATGAATGGCTGGTAAACCTATTCCCCTTGTGTAACAAAGTGATGAACAGTTCTGGAAATAGAGAATGGAAATAAAAGAGGGCTAACCTCAAATGCGCGTATTTACCATAATTTTGGAAAGTCATAGAAACACAGTAATGAGCTGTAAGAAACCCATTAATTTCAGCCTATATGATTATTACAACTGTTCCATAAGCAGCTACACTTATCCTTTCCCGTAAACTTTTAGCTATGCTAGATATCACTGAATACTTCTCTTCCTGTTTCCCTGACATGCTGTTTAAGGATCTTACGGATTTGTATATTCCATCTGCCTTGTCTGTCTTTCAGACGTGTCCTTTCCTATCAGCCCGTTTTTCTTATTTAACCATGCCTGGTGACTGATAGTCTGCTTTATGTCCCTCACCCCTTTTGTTCATTCATGGTGGACACACCCTGAGCCTTTAGCTCATTTCCATTCTGCAGGCCACATCCTGCTTCTACTGACCACCTTAGTGACCTTCCTCTACACAGTGCCCAGCAGCACAATATTCTCATAATCAAGGCCTCTATCTGTGCTTTTACCAGGGCCCTACAGAACAAAAAGATGGTATTTGTTTACTTTGTTTTTATTTTCTAGATTTGTTTACTGATAAGTAGACTGGTTTAATGGCTCTTTTCAGTCATGGCTTGGACATAAGGTAAATATGGCACAAATCAGTTGGTTGAAAACAGTAAAGCAATATGACACAGCATGCACTACAGTAAGCCATGAGGCAGAATAGTATACAAGGTATAAAGAAAATGGGTATTAAACAATAGTTAGCAATTAGTACAACTTATGGTATATACTGTAAGAGGATACGGGTCCCCTTTAACTCCATTTAAATGCAATATTATATTATGTTGTTTGTATGAGCAGGAAATAGTCTTTAAATATAGTAATATGAACATAAATCTTTCTTTGGAGTCACAGTACTTCCTTGTAATTCAATTTCTAGGTTTTACCTCCCACCTTGAAGCCCTGCATCCTTTTTATCTCCTGCTCAGGATACTCACTAGTGAGTTTTGGCATGATAATCACGCAGGGTTGGTTTAGGTCAAGTGATGCCCTAGGCAAAAGGGCTCCACAGCACCCCCCACACCATCTGGTGCCCCCATCCTGGTCTATTTACACCATCCAGATTACCAGAAAAGTGCCCGTGCTAGAGTGGCACCCTTGGCAGCCACCTTGTTGGCTTATGCCTAAAGCTGGCTATGTAATTACTTGAAATCTTGTTTCTTCTCAGTTTTCTACAGACCCCCCCTCAGGTTTGTACTGTATCCTAGAATCTCCTCTCTAAGTATTCACCTTGACATTTCTTTACATTGTATTCTATTTCTGTCTGCTTATACAGTGTCATAACTTTACTGGGCTTTGATGAAGGCTGCTGCTTAGCAATCTTTGTACCATTACCCATTTGTGTTCTCCACTTTCCCTAGTTAAATCAGCTGTGAATATACTAAACAGTAGCTGTCCCAATAGGAAGTCTTGTACCAGCTCTTAAAATTGTCAGGCTAGACAACTCTGCATCACAGAAGATTTGATTCCAACCTGTCATCCACTTGTCTCCAGATAGAGAAACAACCCTATGTACCCCATCATGCCTTACTGGTCTCCTGTGTGGCTAATATTTTGCTTGATGAAATCAAAGCATAAGATATATACTGGGGTTCCCTTGTCCATTTTAGCTGTGACTCAGTCATAAGACTACTATCATACTGGTCAGCTAAGACCATTGGTGTGGAAGCTATGCAGCTACCAGTCCATTATGCCATCAACATCAGCAAATGTGAAGAAAGTCTATCCCACAGAATTCCTCCCCCTACTCTGCCAAGTTTGAAAGGAAGAACATCTAGCCTGTAGAACAATCAAGAATGAAAGGAAGAACATCTAGCTTTAAACAGTTATGTTAAAGTCCCATCTAAGCTATTTTATGATGCACAGGGAATGCATTTGTCTTTAATATATGAGATGCGTCTTTGATCAGTTGCCTGGCTGGTAAAAAAACAGTATGGGGTTATTAAGTAGCTAGATAGGAAGTCTTGTCTTTAGGAAGGGGAATAAACATTGTTTTTTTCTTACTTTGTTGTCCTGTATGTCAAAATTCTCCCTTTCTATCCTTCTGTTCTACTTTCATTCATAACACCCCATGTTTGCTGTCAGTCACATAACAGATTTTTGCCTTTTCATTGCTGCCCACAGGATCCTTAATGTTTACTTTTTTTAAATTCCTTTTTCCTGATAAGATATGTGTCTACACAGTGCATTCTTCTCTGGGGTGCGAAACCATGCTGTCAACAGACTCATAACAAAATTAGCATATACAAACACCACCATCCTTCCATGTGGAGAATGTCATATAAGCTACCCTGGATAGGGGTGGTGAGACCTACATGCTCTAATTTAATTGGATGATTTTAGGCCCACCTTTATGTGAGTGAACAACCTATGAACCTCTGGTTCTGTGGCACCAGACTGTATGAACCTCCAGTTCTGTGGCATCAGACTCTATGAATCTCCAGTTCTGTGGCACCAGAGTGCACTTTTCTGCACATGAATTATTAAAACACTATTGCCAGTCATTTTAGTAGCTTATCCAGACCATGTGCCTTAGCTCCATAAAGACACGTGAGCTCTAGTATTGCTTCTTTCTGAAATGGCTTCCTATCTGCATATTTGTTAGCATCCATACTTGCTCTGTCATCCCATACTGGATCCCTGCCTCACTGCCTTAGTAAAAATGCAGCAACACATAATTCACTCAGAATTTCAGCTTTATAGCTTTTGATTACTTTTGCTTGATGTGTAGAATTTTGACCTTTCCTTCCATAATATAATATAAAATCCTTCTGAATACCCTTATGTTCTCCAAATCAAATATATGAAGAATCCCTTCTTTCTGTTACACCCTAGTCATCTCCTGATAACCTTCACCTACAGGCTCATCCTGGTGTGCCAGATGAGTTTTGGTTTTCTTTCTTTGTAACATTTACATAAACCATTCTCATCTTCAGTTTTATTTTTGTTTTTATTTTTTCTTTACATTTCTCTTTTAGTTAGTCATAGCTCTTTCTTTTCCCCTTTTTCAGTCCAGTTGTTTCCTCTCAGTATATATTTTTAAACGATGATACCGAATTCTTTCTTTTCTCACTCCTTTTAATGCAGCCTTTATGTTCTTTCCCTGTTTTCACCACTTTTCACCATTTCGTATAATTTGTCAGAGCATCTTCAATGCCCAGTGAAGTCAAACTTCCTACAATCTCAGATTGTTTTTTTTCTTTAAATCATCTCACGATCACTCCAGAGATGGCTCTTCATACTATAACACAATCGCACAATCATCCTTTGCATCTCACATTCCTTGGTAGCTCTCACCCAATATGTACTGGTTAGGTTTAACCCAGGAATAGTCCCGTTCCTGTTTTGGGTTCTTCTTAGAGCTTCCATCATAGTATACACTAAATCCCTGTTAGTTGTCTGTCTAGATGTGGTCAGCTGCTGAGAGGTTGATGCATACATATAGTCCTCATCTTTGTCCATTTACTGATCCTGCGTTTACGAATATCATTATCTTCATTGTGATCCATATCACCGTTATCTCCTGAACTTGGGGGGCGCGGGGGGGGTCTATGTACCATATCCATCAATCAGGAATCCGCTGCTTCTCTTCCAGCTCAAGGCAGATATATCAGTATATCTTTTCTCTATTATAACGAGTCTCTTCCTCATTGTGGTTTTATCCCATCCTAAACGTACTGGGCACCTTCTAGTTCTTTTGCTTATGTACATCCTGAATACCGCTAGTACGATCTGATACTTTCTATCTCCTATGACCTACTTTCCTGTTATACTGTAATATAAGTACCACCCACTGTTAGGATGCAGCAGATCCATCTTCTTCCCCAAGCACCTGTCTCTACATAGAGTGACAATCCATTTCTCATCCCCTCTTTCTTGAGGATGTGCCTTCGATGATCTTTTCAATATTTTTCAATTCCCTCATCACTTTACCTCTTACCTGTGGAGTTTCTTCCTGCTGTTTGGTTTAAAAGGACATTACATCTCTCTCTCTCTCTCTCTCTCTTCATTTGGAAGCTTTTATTATCTTTTTATTTTTAAGATTATGTGGCCATCAGTACGCATCCATTAATTCTTCAGTAACATTTTCCAGTTCTTCATTACTCTAAATCCACACCACTTCTCAGTCGCTCATTACATTTTAATTTTAGTTTTACTTTACTGTACTAGAAAAGTATGTTAGTAACCCTCCTGAGAACAGCACTGAGCATACATCCTTTCTGTGTTGGCCTCATAGCTTTTTTTGCCTTATCACCTTTACTTCATACCACACTGAATGATGTTGTCACACACACAAACATGTACATATGCACACTCATTCACTTGCACATGTTCACACATATGCACACGCATGTGTGTACTTGTGCATGTACAAGTTCACACATACACACACACACACACACACACACACACACACACACACACACACACACACACACACACACATCTACGCATGTGCACACTCATGTGCATGCACATGTTCACACATGCACAAATGCATGAAAACACACACAAACATGCAAGCATGCACTCACGCAGTCATACACAAACACATGCATATAGTGGGTATTACTTTTTCTGCCTGCTATCAACAAAACCTGATTGACTCTCTTCAGTGCCAACCCTGGTGCTATTGCAACAAACATAAAGTTCTTCCCCACCTGATGTTATCCCAAAGTCCTTCTTGCTACTGAATCAACTAGCTACAAAATCTCACCAACACCCCTCACTCATGCCTAGTAATTTTAAATCTCATCTGCTCCAGCTACCTTAACACCTTCTATATCCTCCCATCATGAAGTCTCCTCTATCTCCACGTTATATTCATTTGTAATGATGGATGATACATCAAAGCTGCCTTTCTCCACGTTATATTCATTTGTAATGACAGATGATAAATCAGAGCTCCCTTTCACATGCAGGCACTTGGGCATAGTTTGAAACTACTGCATTCTTTGTCCTAGCCTTTGGTCTTCGTTCATTTCATGTTACTTTCTGCATCCTTATGCTTAACCTGACTTCTGTAGCAGTCCCTTGTACCTCACATCATTATCTGAGTAGTAAAACCCTGATTTCTTCAGATTATCCCAGTTCTTTCAGCTATTACACATCATCCCAGCTACCTACTGCATTTGTGGTAGTGCACAGTATTGTTTCCTTAGCACTCAGCACTTTATTTTACTCAGTAACATCGATAAACCTTCAGTCTCACTGTCACTGAGTACCTCATAAGCACATTGCACTTCCCCTTCACCAAAGCCTCTAAACCACACTGTTGTCTAATACCAGCCACATTATATTCTTATCTGTCTGTACATATTTCCTGCCATATGTGTGTATTGGTATAAGGAATGCACATTGTCAAGATAGCCAAAGTAAGATGTGCACGTACTGTGCTGTTTGCAGTTCAGAACTTGAATGAAGAGTGAACTCATCTAGTTCAGATGACTTATTTCCTTGTTGGCTTTAGTTTCTGTTAAATAAATAATAACCTAATCACCTACTTTTGCATGTGACATCCCCTTTTCATACACAAGATGAATGCCCTGCAAAGCATTACATTTATTTACAATTCATCAAAAACTTTAATACAACTGACTATGTATGAATTATGAGGATTGCTAGAACAGTAACAATTCCAAGGAAAGACAACGCTAAGCTAGAGTCCTCACTGTGTAATTCCTTAAGGGGTTGGGAGGGTGGCCTAATGGTTAAGGTGTTTGCCTTGCAAACACAAGGTGCAAAGTTTGAGTCTCACAAGGGATGATTAAAATGTCTCGCAAGGGCAGTTAGCCTAGTACTAATCTATGAACCTATAAACTTCCTGTAGTCAAGGCCCATGGGATATATGCAAATGACCACTTAAGGACATACCATAGCTTCAACAACATATTTTCTGAATAGCCAGTGCTCTAAGTTTCTTCCCACTAAATCTTTACACTTATTTAAATAGTCTGTGCTCAAAATATCTGTTATGTACATGAGTTTATCTGGTTTATAATGCATGTCCAAGTGTTATTTCTGTAAAGAAAGTAACATTTTTTGTAGGTGTGCTACTGTGCTGTAGTCTTACATAAGGACTTCAGAAAAAATATTTTGAAGAGTTTTAAGGTTGATACTACTGCAGTACTCCTGAATAAAGTATGACCATGATGCACTGTATCCTTAGAATATAGCAAATCACTTCTTTCTTTATTTGTATGCAGGGTGTCTGATTATTTCCTACTATTTTAGATACATAAACTGTAGGTTTGCTCTTCTGTAATATAACTACACCTAGAAATACCCAGAACAATAGTGTCACATCATAATATTTTACAGTTGGTACTGTAGTTGCAAGACTTTTCAGCAATTCAAAACTCTTTTCTTGGCATGCTGACAAAATGCAAACTTTATTCAATTCTAGTACTTGTCATAGTGGTAACATTATGTCCGAGAAGTAAAGAATGAACTTTGACATATCCTGTGCCATACCTAAGAATTACATAAGAAATTATTCTGAATATTTCTTATGTAACCTTATTAGCATTTCGCTAAAGACCATTTTCAGTCAGGACATTCCCTATGTTTTAAAGAGAAGTCACACAAATTTAGCATTTGGTTCCATTAAGCTTCAAACCTTGAGAGCTCAGTTTCCCAGACTTGAATGTCATCAGTTGTGCTGATTATCCATCTAGCCCCTTAAGTATAGTTGCTACTGACCTTTGGAACATTTCTGGACCTATTCAAATCCTAAAGTGTAACTTTAGAAATCTGTAATGACACAGAGGTGAGTAAAAAGCAGACAAACTGGAACTATGTTCAGCTTGATTTTAGAAACTCTGTTATGAATATCTGTTCTGCAGTAGGTCTTAATGACATGGACATTTTTTTAAGTAGAGGGTTAGCACAGTGAAAATATGTCACTTGATTTATGTTTTTATATTTAAATGTGTGATGTGTTATGTGCGAAGTTTAATAAATTCCCTGACAGCTGAAAAAAATAACCATGCAAAATCAAATCTGAATAATGATTTCTATGATATAGTATTGTGCAACCTTTGTGGCATACCCAGAATTCTAGCCTGCCTTAGACTGTTGGCTCCACTGTGCACTCTTAATCCTATTTAAACTAATTCACATGCTCCTAATTTGCCATCCCCCTCATCTTTGCCCAAGGTAGGCATAGCAATGTCAGAATCTGCTTACAAAGTCCAGAGAGGGTTGTGACTGTTTTACACACACTGAAGTCACCGGTTGAAGGATATTTTTGAGGTTGCCAAGTCACAGTGCCTGCTTTATAATCTTTCACGTTTGGTTGATTCAGTTTTAATTACAGGTAGTTGCCTTCTTATGATGACTATGTATGAGTGACTTACTATGGCCATTGAGAAGTCTTTGTAATATGATGTGCATGGTATAAGGTTCTAGTTTTGTTGAGTTTATGACTTTTTGAAATATACAGGTGAGACTTTTACAGGTATATTCTTTAGATTGTGCATGTAAGGGTGTATGTAAGGGAAGGTGCACACATATGCTAATGAGGGGGCAGCTACAAAGATTTACCATACATATTCTGAATATACATACACCACACACAGATATTCAAGGGTTTGTTAAAAATAATAAGAATGTCTATAAGCACAATGCAGTTCTTATGCTGTTTGATTTAACTGTCAGCTATCAAGTCTTTGAAAGCACCCACTGAAGTGCCTTCACACTAAATCTAAAGTGAGTGCCTTCCTATTTCAAAATAAAATCAGAGAAACATGTACTGCTAATCAAAACCTAGTTATAATTTTTTCAAAGGGCCACAATAATGGGAGTTTTTGCAGTAAATTTTATTTCTAACCAAATTGTGCTTACTCCATTTTTATCTTTTGCAGCTGCATTGTAGGAAAATGCTGTTTACTGGTACTAAATGGGAATTTTAAAAGTAAGCCAAAAAAAAGGTTAATGCCGTGGGTACCAGCATGTGTAGGCAGCTGGGTGTACATATGATGTAACTGACATTGATATACACGAAGGGTTCTGCTCATAGTGATCAGTAATAAACATAAATGCCATAGAAATAGGACGCCTTTGGAAGCTAAATTGACACATAGGGCAGAGAGCTCAAACCCCACTTCAGTTATGAATACAGACGTGAGCAGGAAAAGTGACATGAAGTGGGAAATTAACATATAAGCTTGAATATATGTTCTCTGTTGCTTTAAACACACACACACACACACACACACACACACACACACACACACACACACACACACACACACACACACACACACACACATTCACAGAAACACACACACACACACACACAAACACATTCACACACACACACACACACACACACACACACACACACACACACACAAACACACACACACACACACACACACACACACACACACACACACACACACACACACACACACACACACACACACACACACACACACAAAGTGCTCACACCAGTTTCAATCTCCTACCATGATTTATAAACAATTAACTTCCTTAGTCTCAAAGGACGAAACACAAAGTTTGTTTTCCGCCAATACATGATGATGGCAAATTGTGACTCATTTCTGCCAATAACCTGTAACTTTTAAAATTCAAATTAAAAACAAGAAAAATGTTAAAGTAACAGTGTAATTAAACCAAAGAACAGCAATAAAATATGAACATAAAAATAACAGCAGAGAAAATGCTAAGTATTATAATACAGTGAGTTCATAGGTTCGTACTAGGCTAACTGCCCTTACGAACCATTTTAAGCATAGCCAATTAACCCTTGTAAGACTCAAACTCTGCACATTATGCTTGCAAGGCAAACACCCTAACCATTAGGCCACCCTCACAACCTTTTTTAAGTTTTAAGAGAGATGTTTCAAAAGAGAAAACTTTCAAAGACATGAGGTTGCTTTTACCATACTAAATGCACGCTCATAACTCTGATGTGTTTTTTTACATTT
>NC_056746.1:121321722-121344222 GCF_019279795.1 Protopterus annectens | reverse complement strand
GGTAACAAATAAGCTAGGAGGAGATGGCACAATATAGCTTGCTATAAAACGAGAAGGAATTGAACTCTAAAGGGAAGAGAGTGAAACGTTTAGTTAACGTATAGTCTACATACTGTTTAGTGTAGTTAAAATCAGTGAAACCTTATTTATTTTTATTTATTTATTTTATTTGGCATTTGTTTACCATAATGAATCCCATTTTCAGCGGAGGCCTGGGGAGAAAATTTCCAACATACATAGTTCAATTAATAAACTGCATAATATTATCACATGAAGTGCAGTAACAAATAATAGAATCGACATACAGGATAAATAAAGTCAGATCAGAAAATCATACAGTGAATACTGAACAACAATCATAGGATACTGAACAGCTAATAAAGTACAATCAATAATGATGACCGATGGCAAAGATGTTAAGCATTTTAAATATGGGCAAAAGACTAAGAGAAAGGAAAGAGATTTTGTATTTGGGGGAGATTAGGAAACGGACTTAAAGTGCAGAGCTATCAGGGAAGTAACTGGCGCTTTAGCTAATAAGAGACGGGAGGAAAAGAAACGGGAAGAAGATTTGCAAGGGAAAGAGAAGGAAGACGGGAGAAGGAAGGAGTAACGGGTTGTGTCAGCTTTACGGTTTAGGTTACTGACTGTATAATATTTATGCATGCATCTGGGTGTGTTTTATGTATATGGACAGAGTTTGAGTTTACGTGATGGTTAAACTTTTTCAAGTGATAAAACAGGCATTCATAGCCATCATAGTTAGCTAGTAACTAGAGATTCCAGGATTTTTGGAAAGAGTACTTGGCAATTAGAGAGACGGAAAAGGATGTTGCCATAGTGGATTTCTGAGTTCCTGGTTCTTAGTCTGAGATACCTAACTTTATGGAATACGAGAAAATGGAAGTAACAGCACAACTTTATGATATGACTAGAATTTTATTAGGAACCTCTGAAAAGTCACTGAGCTATGTTCTTTAATCAAACTATCAGTAGTCATAGAACGTTACTCTCTGCAATATAATACAATATCCTAATATAAGCAAACACAGATATAGTGTAAGTAAAGAAAACCCTTATTGTGACTTCAGTAAATCACTGAGTTCCTATTAAAACATACGGTGGAAGATGGAACCGAGGAACAAAGGGCTATGCATTTTGTTTTTTATTTTACTCACTTGTCCGGAGGTGGTGTGAGCCACAGTGCTGTAGCTGAAGGCTGGGATTCTTAGAGATACTCTGTAATTTTGTGCAAGCTTTGCACAGTTAAGTGATACTATACATGCAGTACTTATTGGCTGATAGCTGTCCTTTAGGGTATGTAAATGAGCCACACAGCAAATGTATAAGTGAACCTAGCCATACAGAAAAGTGGGCCACAGGTGCATAATGTGCCAATGTGTTACACTGTGCAATCACATGACTGCAGAATGTGCACAGACAAATATATCTGAATATAACAGAGTCCATGTAGCAGCCAGGCTGCATGTTTTACTATGTCCTTCAATAAGAAGGAATCATGCAATGCAGACAGCTAAGTAGCCACAAATTATTTCTGGTTAACTGCTATGGTGTCCATTTATGTGGACAGTTGTTGGCTTCATAAAAGGGAAGTAAATTAGTGGAGAGGAAAGTAAAAAAACGGAAGCACCAAGCAGAGGATATGGGAGTGTGCAGGATAGATGGAAGAATGGGAATTTTTTTCCCGTGGATAGGCCCCATTTTTCCTTTTTTTTGAGACCAGAGAGGAAAAGGGTGAAAGGAAAAGCAGGGTAGGGAAGGGGGATAGTATATTGTATGGTGGCAAACAGACAAATGCTGGACACTGCACACAAACAAGGGTGGAATACATACATTAGGAGACATGGTTGGGCTGCAACAAACAGAGGGCAGACAAATGGTGTTGGGAGGGATTGGACAGCACATGTACATCAGGAAGAAAACACGTGGCTGAGTAGAGCATGAGGGGTATGATGCCATCTCATGTCCTGTCCCAGGAGGACATTATATGTATCCAGCCTCATGTGATGCATCAAGGTGGCCAGTAATTCGGACCATGTCCTCCCAGGTGCCCGATGCAAAGGGCTGGCTGGCTGAGTGAATCTGCAATCTGCTCCAGTATGTTCTCTGTCGTGGATATAATTATGTATCTGCCAAGCTTCTCCCAACAGCAAATACCACCACCTATTTCTGGGCCACTTCAGGTAATGCAGGTGGGCTTCCTGGCACTGAGGGGTTAAGACTGCTCTAAGGTTAGGAATTTCAAGCTACATAAGCACCTCAGCCATAACTTCAGCAGGGACAGGACAGGGTACAGCCACTTGCTGAGCAACTGTATCATGTAAATGGATCTGCAGAAAAGAGTCAACATAGGAAGACAGTCATGAGTGAACCTAGCTTGACACTGGATTGAATACATTTAACAAATATGTCATTACATATGGGGGAAAATAACTGTGGCTGGCCACAGTCATTTCCTGCCTCTTATGGAAAGGAACACAATTTGTATCACACTCTGCTCATGCCGAAAATAAAGGGCACATCAGAGAATCATGATAAGTGTCATGTGAGATACTATAATAACAGATTTATAAGCATTTTCCATTATCTGTGTGACAGGCGGCAGGCAGGTGTGTGCCCCGTACACATATGTCAAAATATGTAAACAGAGTTTGGCACAGCTGTGCACAGGGACACATCAGGTAGCATCCAGTCATGATGACAAGGTGTAGCATAACTGCACCCATAACAGGGTTCTGCATCTCTCCTGATGGAGAGATGAAAAGTCACAAGCAAAGGAGTGTAGTAGTACTTAAATTGAAGTCATCCTCAAGTCTTGATGAGTACCTTAGTGAGGTGGACCCTGTTTTTCACAAAATCTTACCAAGGCGACACTGATATATGGACTGTATTTATATAGCATATAGGTTCATAGGTTCATACTAGGCTATCTGCCCTGGGGCAATTATAAGCCTAGCCCGATTCTGTATGGCTTACGCCACCCCTTGATTTGAGTATACTGTGCCTCTGTCTAATAGTGACATGGGAGTAATCCCTGGGACAAACCTACGATCCCCCATCCACCTATCGAGACTCTTCTTGAAGAGATTCAGTGAGGTGCTCTGCCTCACATGAACTGGAATTCTATTCCAGAGTGAAGGGAGCCTCTGGGTTATGAACCTGTCCCTCCAGCAAGTTCTATTTATTTCTGTGCTGAGGTTCAAGTCCCTCGAGCATGTGGCTCTAAGGGATTTAGATTTACTGAGGTGGAGCATGTCCATTAATTCTGGATTTGACATAGCTTTGTATGTCAGGCATAGATCGCCTCGAAGTAGGCGGTATACAACTGAGTAGAGCTGGAGTTTTTTTAACCGAGCAGCATATGGCATCTGTTTGAGACCCTTGATCCTCTTGGTGAGATACTTTTGGGGTCTTTCTAATTGCTGCAGGTGTCGGGTAAGGGGCATTGTATTCTATGATGGGCCTGATGAGGGATGAATAAAGGGGCACGATTACCTCTCTTGACCTAGATGTGAAACCCTTCGTGATGAGGTGGGCTATGTAGAAGGTCTTTCTAACCACTTTGGCAATGTGGTTTTCAAAGGAGAGATTGCTATCAACTTGGGTCCCCAGGTCCCTAATAACTTTCTCTGTACTTAATGGGTTTCCGCCTATGTGGTAACTTGTGGGCACATTGTTTTTGCCAAAGGGTATGACTATACATTTTTTGGCATTTAGCTTTAAACCATGGCGCTGGCACCAGTCATCTGTCTCTGTGAGACCTTTTTGAAGGATGTTTGTGTCTGGAGAGTCGATTATGGCGCCCAGTTTGCAGTCGTCTGCGAACTTGGTGAGCCATAGTCCTCCCACATTTGCCTGTACCTCAGAAAAGTATATACCGAACAAGAGTGGTCCCAGGACAGAACCCTGTGGGATGCCACTTGTGACCGGTTTTGAGTCTGACATGGCTCCAGCAACTCTCACTCTGTAGGTTCTGTCTTTGAGCCTGTTTGCGACCCATCTTGTGACATCGGGGTTTATATTTAAGCTGGATAGCTTATCTATGATGCCTGAGTGAGAAAATATAAACAACAAAACCTAGAGATATTTGAAAAATATAAAAAAGAAATATGGATGGGAAAGAAAGAGAGATTTGATATATCATGGACAGAAGTAAATCAAAAATAAAAAAGATAACTGGGGGCACAAGACCCAGGATAAAAAAGTGCCCAATCCTGGTAGGGGCACTGGTGCCATGACTGGAAGAAATGACAGTGTAAAATCCTTAAAATACGGAAACAATCCTACAATGGGGGCAGGCCAGGCTCAGGGGGAGGATGGCCCCCCTGTTGTAGAAGGAAGTAGTAGTCCACAAAAACGACAAAAATTGATTGGCCAAAGAAGAGCCATAAAGACGACAGAGTGGACTATTGAGGATAAGAAAGATATGATGTATTGTTACTATTATGTAAAAAGCCTAGAATTTCCAGACACAAGATATACAAAATGATTAAGAGAGAAATTATAGGAAATAAAAATACTTCCACAGGAAAAACTGTCACAAGCTTCAAATAAAAATTTGCGTTCATTAATACAACAGATTTTTGAAAAACAGTATATAGATCAAGAAACTTTGATCTCTTTGGAAAAAGAAGCCTCTGAGGAAGTGAGAAAATATAAACAAAACCTAGAGATATTTGAAAAATATAAAAAAGAAATATGGATAGGAAAGAAAGATTTGATATGATGCAATATTTATGCAAAGGAAAAAGCCAAGTTAATTAATATGGAGAAGGCAGCCCGAAAGATATTCGAAGAGAAATATAGGCAAAGACCTCCAGATATGGAAAATTTCAGAATAAAAAAATTAATATCACAACGTTGGAATGTAAAAAAGAAGATTAGTACAGCAGAAGCTAAAGAAATAAAAGTTGAAGTTATGGAGAGCCTGGGAAGTGAAGGATTAAATGTAGAAGGTCTAACACAGACTACATCACAGCATGATGGAGTGAGTCCCCAGAATAAGGAAAAGCAAGAAGATCAGGAGACGTGAAGAAGGAATATGGACACGGGAAAGGAAAAGAGATTTAATATGGTGTAATATTTATGTAAAGGAGAAAGTAAAACTAACCAATACAAAAAGAGCAGCACCAAATATATCTGAAGAAAAATATAGACAAAGGAATCTGGATATGGAAAACTTTACAGTACAAAAAATAAGAAGACTAAGAGGAAACGTAGAAAAAGAGATTAGTAATGGAGAATTCAAAGAAATACAAACTGAGGTTATGGAGTAGCTGCAAAGAGAAGGATTCACTGTAGAAAATCGAATGCAGAAAGCACAAGAACAGAATAGAACAATGGATATCCAAATTAAGGGGAAACCAATGGAACAGGAAGTAATTGGTCAGGTGCCGTATGAAGATAATTTGAAGCCTTCCACAGGAAACCAGTATAAATGTTCACTTGAAGCTGGACAGCAAGGGAAGGAACAGGAAACTGTGGAAACTCTGATGCAGTCAATGTTGAGGAGTGACAGGCCAGTGAGTTCCCATATGACAGAGCAACAGATGGCACAGGATGAAATTGAAGAGAATGTGACACAGGAAGATGTTATAGAACTTTCTATAGAATGCCTGCAGGAAATGGAAAACATGGGATGTGCCCTCAGTTTGGAAGAAAAGGAGTTAAGAGAAGAGTTGCTTGATTTAATAGACAAAGACAGATATATCAAGATCAATGAGAGAAATAGCCTTCAGAAGGTTAATAAAACCCCAAAACTTAGAAGTCTGATAAAACAAATGAATGCAGTAATTAGGACTGTCCACAGAGATCCATGCAATATAACAGAAGTAAACAGGATATATTACTGTGCAGCTAAATTAATAACTGATAAAGTTCTACCACAGGAACATAGGGTAGCGAGGGAAAAGGGGGGCAAAAGTGAATACCATCTTGGAAATATCGAATAGAAAAAACAAAAAAGCAGCTAAGACAAGTGTCACTGTTAGAAGATTATAGAAGAGGGAACAGATCAACAAAAATACTAAGAAAGATAGATTTGATAAAAGCAATGCACAGTATTAGAACAGACCAGGATTTATTATGCACTATTGAAGATAAACTAAAAATTTCAAAACAGGCGGAAAGACTCAGAAGATACGAAGATAAATATAAAGGAAAAGCACAAAATAAGCAATTTACTGATGACCCAAAAAAGTTTTACAGAGAATTGGGAAATAAGGTAAAAGGAATTGATAGACCGCCGATAGATACATTTTGGAGAAGTATCTATGAAGATCCTGTGGAACATAACAAAGATGCTAAATGGATAGAAGAAGTAAAAGAAAGAATAAGAAGTTTAAAGGTACAGGATATGAAATGGGACAAAATAACAGCTAGAGAGATTGAAACAAAGTTAAGAAAAGCCTCAGATTGGAAAACACCAGGCCTAGATGCAGTACCTAACTTCTGGCTAAAAGTATTAACATCTTTACACTAGGATCTAGCCATGAGTAAGAACTATTTATATACACACCCTGAACAGACACCACACTGGTTAACAACAGGAAAAACAATGCTCCTACTTAAGAGTGAACCTGAAAGCTACCCTAAAAATTATAGACCAATAACTTATCTTCCGACGACGTATAAACTATACACGGGGATTGACACCGACAGAGTTTATAGTAATTTAGAAGAAAACTCAATTATGGCAGTAGAACAAAAGGGCAATAAAAGAAAGTCATATGGAACAAAGGATCATTTGTTGTTAAATAAAGTTATAGTGGAGAAATGTAAAAAGGGAAGAATCTAAGTATGGCGTGGATTGACTATAAAAAAAACATTTGATAGTATCCCACATTCATGGATAAAAGAGTGCTTAAAAATGTATAAGGTACATCTTACACTGATTGATTGCATTACAGTAACCATGAAACAGTGGCAGACCACTTTGCAATTAAGCCATGATGAAGGACAGATTGTTATCCCAGGGATAAAAATCCAAAGGGTGATATTCCAGGGTGACTCTCTGTCACCGCTGCTATTTTGCCTTGCCATTAACCCATTAAGCTGCTTACTTAACAGCCTAGGCCATGGCTATAATTTGGCTTCTAGAAAACAACAAAGTCTAACGATTTCTCATCTTCTCTTTGTCGATGATTTAAAATTGTATAGCTCATCAGATGAGGAACTGAAAGCACAGCTGCAGGTTGTCAAACCTTTTACAGATGATATTGGAATGTCATTTGGTCTTGATAAATGTGCAAAAGCAACCTTTAAAAAAGGAAAACTGCAGCACCAGGAAAACAACAGTTTGGGACAAGAATGTGATATAAAAGAACTTGAGCAAGAGGGAATGTATAAATACTTGGGAATTGATGAAGGATCAGCAATAAAACATGAACAAATGTGAATAAAGCTTAGTAAGGAGTACTTTGGAAGACTTAAATTAATCCTGAAAACAGCATTGACACCTAGGAACAAGATCCAAGCTATAAATCAATTTGCTCTTCCTGTCCTAACTTATAGTTTTGGAATGATTGACTGGCCCAAAAGTGTTGGATAGATTGGATATTAAAACAAGAAGGATGCTTCATGCTCACCAAATGATTTATAAAAATCAGTGTATACCAAGACTATATATTCCCCGTTCTGAAGGAGGGATGGGCCTCCTTGAAACTGATTACATGTATAGATCTGCAATCGTGGGACTCCACACATATCTACTGGCCTCACAAGATCCAAATGTGGTGAAAGTTTTGAAACATGAGTTGAATAAATCTAAGATGACATCTCTGCTTAATTTAGTAGAAGCATATCGATGCCAAGCAGGAATAGAAATCAAACCAGAAGTGGATAAAAACCAGGCAGCAACTGAATGTGCTGAAAAACAAAAGAAAGAATATAAGGTGAAGGACCAGATGAGAAGGCAAGAAATGTGGAAAAAAAATAAATATAGTTGCAAGTATAGAAAACTTCTGGAAGAGCCTCATGCTGATCAAGAACGAACGCAGGAATGGTTAAGGTGAGGTTAATTTACATCAAGAAATGAAAGGTTAATATTGGCAGCCCAAGACAGTGGGCTATGTACACGCTGGTCTACTAAGTCCCTTGAACATGTGGGAGAAACAGACATATGTAGGTTTTGTGGAACTGAATTGGAAACAGTCACACACCTTATTGCTGGTTGCGACTCTCTAATGGCAGAGGGACTGTATACTGAAAGGCATAATAATGTGGCGAGATTGTTACACTGGAGATTGTGCAAACATTATGGTATCGAAGTGGCTGAAAAACACTGGAAACATGAGCCACAAAGAATCATAGAAAATGATGAAGTTTATATCACATGGGATCACCCAATACCAACAGTCCAAAAGATAGATGCTAGAAAAATGGATTTCGTGGTTCAAGAAAAGAAGACAAAAGTAGCATTGATCATTGAAACTGCCACACCTAGTGAATACAGTGTCTTGCATACAGAGAGACACAAAGTCATAAAATACCTTGATCTGCAGGCAAAAACAAGAGCCATGTGGAAGAAAGATACACAGACAGTTCCAATAGTAGTAGGAGCAACTGGTCTTATTAAAAAGAATTTACAATCGTATTTAGATATGTTACCAATTCATGTAACACCGTACGAATTGCAGAAGGATCATTACTGGGCACATTGCAGGTGCTGCAAAGAACACTTTTGGCTGACATCAAAGATTGAAACAATATTAATTTCATGAGCTTTAATCATACTTTGACTTAGGAATGGGGTCCATTCCCGTCATGGTATTAGACACCCAAAAGACTTGGAGAAACTAAAAAGGGCTCTGCATAAACCCACATGAACTACTGTAGGCATGTAACATGCAGTATAACCAATGACACCACCTCTGCCAACATCTCCAAAGGCTATTAAAGATCCACATAGCAGCAGACCTAATTCCTGAGATGACATTGTCAGATACCTGCCAGTAACAACAACAGTCCCAAACCTAAACAAGGTGAAAGAAAAAACATAAAAAATAGAAAATAAATACTTAATATGATGTACCACTTGAAATGTTGCCTAACCTTTGATCATCAAGGTTCCTACACCGTGGGTCATGAAAGCACTCCTGGCATTGTTCGCCCCCAGCCATAAGACATCCATAGCTGAGGCAACCCCTCAGCCACGTCATACTAGGTATTCACACTTTAAATGGCGCATCACAGGGGCCCAATAGGTATGTATAGAGACTAGGTATTCACACTTTAAATGGCGCATCACAGGGGCCCAATAGGTATGTATAGAGATAAAAATCTTACTTCTGCTCTCCATGTAGGCAGACCCTGGTAGAAGCTTACATTCTTCTGAATCTGCTCTGAAAATGGTGTCTCCTTCATTAAGAATAAAATAGTAGCCTATGGATCATACCTACAACATGACTTCTACAGCTTGGATACTCATGAAGTAGGGTGAGTGTGTGCCCACACAGGTCTCCAACATGAGCGCATCATCATGAACTGTATGGGTATGCTACAGGTAACATGGCAAAAATGAAGTGTGACTCAGACATTCATACCTCCTAACCTACTCTGTCTACATGCTGTGTAAAAAGACATAAACATATGTCATCTAAGAGGCATGTAACTATTTTCTCTGTTAAGTGAGGCAGATTTGGAAAACTATATTCCATGTTTTGTGAGCAGTATTAGGAGGAAAAACAGCATTATTTGGAATTATAGGCAGACTGAAACACAAACAAATGATGTCCTGCTATAAGCTATTAAGACACGTGGACTGTACCTGTTAGGGTTAAGGGGTGCTGACCAGTATTTTCCTGACTAGGTATGGCGGACAGTGATTCATGACATAAGTGCCACTGGGGACACAGTCTCACTTTTCATACTATTGTAAGCATGTTACTTACATGCTATACTGTGGCAAGTCAAAGGTTCGCTCCATACCAGTGGGGAGCAACAAGTAGTCAGACAAAGAATGTTTTTTGGTTTTCTTACAGAGGACACTGGATCTGAGATTATCCATGGAGGCAAGGGCACATGTTTTTGTGGATAATATACCAAGGTGGTAACTGTTTCACCAGAATTCTGTACAGCTTGGCTACACATAAATGCTGTAGGCTGATCACAGTAACTGTTATCTTATGTACATCAGGCATCCAGACATCCCAACATGGGCAGCACAGGTAGGTCAGCTTTCTATGGGACAGCTTACATGGTCACCCTTAGCATAAATGCAGGTACATATACTTACTATGGTGTGTCTTCTGTTTCCATACACATGGGGGAGTACTATTACAGTGACACCTGTATACAATGGGGAACAATGAGTGTCTGATGTCATCTGAGCCAGGGAGGATGGTTATGACGCGACACAGATAGTTGAGGTGCACTCTGATGACACAGTGACATTGTCTGCCTCCATCTTGGCTGTGCAACCAGCCTTAATATAGCCTAAAGATGTGGCCTCATCCACACAAGTATCCACTCACAACTTTCTGCCATGACTGCCTCATTCATGTAAATGTGCATGTTCCAGCCACAAACACAGTAATTCAAAAGAGCATGACAGGTCGTGATATTCACCACTTGTCTGAACAAGAAATGTTTTGTTCCAAATTATGGACATATAAATCCAAATGACTCCACTACAGAGATATAAAAAGAAAAGAACCAGATTTGATGGTAACCCTGCCTTTCTCAGCAAAATTACTTAAATCATCCATGTCAAAGAACACAACCATTCCTAGTGCAACAAGCCATCATAGTGGCTGCAAGTCACAGTCTGGAGGGGCACCCCAAGCACAATGTGAGGGGAATGTGGCATATAATACTGATCACCTGTGGTCTTCCCCCCCTACATCAGGATATGTTAACATAATGGGATCCCCACCCATTACAGCAGGCCTTCATTAAAGACGTTGGTAATATGTTCCTCACCCAGAGTGTGTACACTGACATGTGCCCAGTATCTCCCTAGCTATCTATGTACATGATGATGATGATGATGATTGCGACCCACTCCACCCTCCCTTCTGTGTGGCACATGTGGGAATATGTAATGCACAGTGTGCTTCAACTATACACTTATCAGCATAGCCTGTTATTTACAATTCATGGCACATGTGGGAATATGTAATGCACAGTGTGGTTCAACTATACACTAATCAGCATAGCCTGATATTTACAATTCATGGTATATGTGGGAATATGTAATGCACAGTGTGGTTCAACTATATACTAATCAGCATAGCCTGATATTTACAATTCGTGGCACATGTGGGAATATGTTAATGCACAGTGTGGTTCAACTATATACTAATCAGCATAGCCTGATATTTACAATTTGTGGCACATGTGGGAATATGCAATGTACAGTGTATTTCAACTCTACACTAATCAGCATAGCCTGATATTTACAATTCGTGGCATATGTGGGAATATGTAATGCACAGTGTGGTTCAACTATACACTAATCAGCATAGCCTATTTACAATTCCTGCATCATGTCTGCTTGTTTGATATGGCACTACCTTCTCCTCTTGACTACACATCACTGCATCACCTGAGGCACCATGTATGGCATCCATTGCTGTCTGGCTTGTGGTTTTGAGGATGAACAATAGCCTGATATTTACAATTCCTGTATCATGTCTGCTTGTTTGAAACAGCACTACCTTCTCCTCTTGACTACACATCACTGTGTCACCTGAAGTGCCATGCATGGCATCTATTGCTGTCTGGCTTGTGGTTGTGAGAATGGCAGTTCTTGCTGTACCACCTCGTTCTCATTGATGGTGGTGCTGAGGTACCATTCATGTGTGTGTGTGTGTGTGTGTGTGTGTGTGTGTGTGTGTGTGTGTGTATACATGTGTGTGTGTACTTGTGTGCATGTGTGTGTCTGTGTGTGTCTGTGTGTGTGTGTGTATGTGTGTTTGTGTGTGTGTGTGTGTGTGTGTGTGTGTGTACATGTGTGCATGTGTGCGTGTGTGTGTGTGTGCATGTGTATGCATGTTTGTGCATTGTGTTTGTGTGTGTGTGTGTTTACATGTGTGTGTGTGTGTGTGTGTGTGTGTGTGTGTGTGTGTCTGTATTCATGTGTTTGCGTGTGTTTGTGTGTGTGTGTGTGTGTGTGTGTGTGTGTACATGTGTGTATGTGTGTGTGTTTGTATGCATGTGTGTGTGTGTGTCTGTATGCATGCATGTCTGTGTGTGTACATGTGTGTTTATGTGTGTGTCTGTGTGCATGCATGCATGTGTGTGTGTATATGTGTGTGTGTGTGTGTGTGTGTGTGTGTGTGTGTGTCTGTATGTGTGCGTGTCTGTGTGTGTGTGTCTGTCTGTATGCGTGCATGTCTGTGTGTGTGTGTGTGTGTTTGTATGCGTGCATGTCTGTGTGTGTGTGTGTGTGTGTGTGTGTGTCTGTATGCGTGCGTGTCTGTGTGTATTTGTGTGTGTGTGTATTTGTGTTTGTGTGTTTGTATGCATGTGTGTGTGCGTGTGTGTGTCTGTATGCATGCATGTCTGTGTATGTACATGTGTGTTTATGTGTGTGTGTGTCTGTATGCATGCATGTGTGTGTGTCTGTATGTGTGCGTGTCTGTGTGTGTGTGTCTGTCTGTATGTGTGCATGTCTGTGTGTGTGTGTCTGTCTGTATGCGTGCCTGTCTGTGTGTGTGTGTGTGTGTGTCTGTATGTGTGCATGTCTGTGTGTGTGTGTGTGTGTGTGTGTGTGTGTGTGTGTGTGTGTGTGCATGGGTGTGTGTGTGTGTGTATGCGTGCATGTCTGTATGTGTGTGTGTGTTTCTGTATGCATGCATGCTTGTCTGTGTGTGTGTGTCTGTATGTGCGCACGTGTGTGTGCGGGTGTGTGCGGGTATCTGTGTGTGTGTGTGTGTGTGTGTGTGTGCGTGCGTGTGTGTATGTGCATGTGTGTGTGTGTACATCTGTGTGCATCGACTGACTACACCAGTATTATTTTGCTATCTAGCATATCTCCTCACCATCATAGTATGAAGCATGCAACATGTTAAAAACAACCTGTAGACTGTAGCAGAATCTTTCTGGAGTGCCCCCAGGCATGTCAAGACAGCAGAAGCAGGTTTTGAGCAGACCAAACACATGCTGTCTATTGTTGTGGGTTTGTATATGTGTGTGTGTGAAGTAATAGTGGTGTTCAACTACACTCTGTGGGTTCCATACAGGAGTGATAAGTCAGGGTTCCAGCAGATGATTAATGTCATCTTCAACAGTAGATACACATGTGGGCAGGGGTGTATTACTACATTTGGACATTCAAGACATGCAGATGTATAGTATAGTGTTACTCACAGTACCTGCACTTGCCAGCTAGATGACCCTGTGGAAGTTCAGTATGCAGTAAGTGGTTGAGATATTTGCTAGATATATGAATCATCCAAACTCCCTATGTACTGTGTGGTTATATTGGTTATGATTCCCTGCATGTCGCACAGTACCTGGCAGTTCACCAAATGGTAGCTCTTTCTGTTCACACTTTTGCGATTGTGTCTGGTGGAGCGTTTCATGTTATATGCATACAACATGTGTAGAATCTATGGAACTCAGTACTTCAGGGAGGTGTGCAATGTCATAGCAGACACCATGGTGTTAGTTTTCTGGAAGCCGTATATTATCCCGTATATGTAAAAGCTTTATAGTGAGGAACTTGTTGAGTATTCTAGAGACAGAGGGCTGTGAAATACCCAATGCATCCCCAGCTGGTCTCTGGCAAATCCCAGAAGCTAGGATGAACGTAGTGATAAATATTTTTTTCACCACAGCTTTAGAAAGGATATGCATTAATTACAGTTGCTTGTGTAGGTGACACATATCAGACAAGGCCCATATGATGTCCTAATTGACACTAAAGTGATCAATAAATCTGTGATGCATTAACCACCGATGGTACTGTTTGCATGAGAGCTGGATGGTGCCATGCATGTACCATTGTGCCACACATGTACCACTGGGAACTAGTGACATTAAGGAGGATAATATGTTGTCATGGGATGTCTGGGGTGACTGTAACATTCTTGTTACATGCAGCAATGATAATTTTATCATGTTTTGGTATTTTATAGTTTGGCACACAGCTGTGCAATTTGATCTGTTGATGACTACAAATTGCAAAATCCTCCTCTTGCAAACATTTCAATATCATTTAGACCTCATTTGTATTATTGGGTTTCATCTGCATGTCATTGTGTAGTTATTTCTATATATTTTCTGATGTCCATCTGGGTTAACTGCAGTAGGTGTGCAGTATAGGAGTATAAATGGCTACTAGCCTGTACCAATTTACATGTTGCTGAGTCTAATGCAAATGCACACTGCATACTATTCAGCTTGTCTATCATTCCTGGCCTAACTGTTGGCAGTTTTTGGATCTTGAAGACAGAAAAGTACAGCCCATCATCTTTATAATATATATTCTGAACCATGAATTTTGAACATGAAGCAGAATCTGATTCATATTTCTTGCCTGGTGTTCTGCTTTCAGAGTCTGTAATGAGGTCTGGTGACTCTTCACTTATTGCTGAAAGGAAAGTTAGGTTTATCAAGACAAATATGCCAGTAGAAAACTACATGATGGATAGGTGTGCTAGTAGAATACTGTCTGATGGATAGGGGTGCCAGTAGAATATTGCATGATGGATAGGGGTGCCAGTAGAATACTGCATGATGGATAGGGGTGCCAGTAGAATATTGCATGATGGATAGGGGTGCCAGTAGAATACTGCATGATGGATAGGGGTGCCAGTAGAATACTGCATGATGGATAGGGGTGCCAGTAGAATACTGGATGATAGATAGGGGTGCCAGTAGAATACTGCATGATGGATAGTGGTGCCAGTTGAATACTGCATAATGGATAGGGGTGCCAGTAGAATACTGCATGATGGATAGGGGTGCCAGTAGAATACTGCATGATGGATAGGGGTGCCAGTAGAATACTGGATGATTGATAAGGGTGCCAATAGAATACTGCATGATGGATAGGGGTGCCAGTAGAATACTGCATGATGGATAGGAGTGCCAGTAGAATATTGTATGATGGATAGGGGTGCCAGTAGAATACTGCATGATGGATAGGGGTGCCAGTAGAGTACAGCATGATCAGTAGGGATGCCAGTAGAATACTGCATGATGGATAGGGGTGGCAGTAGAATACTGCATGATGGATAGGGGTGCCAGTAGAATACTGCATGATGGATAAGGGTGGCAGTAGAATACTGAATGAAGGATAGGGGTGCCAGTAGAATGCTGCATGATGGATAGGGGTTCCAGTAGAATACTGCATGATGGATACGGGTGCCAGTAGAATACTGCATGATGGATAGGGGTGCCAGTAGAATACTGCATGATGGATAGGAGTGTCAGTAGAATACTGCATGATGGATAGGAGTGCTGTAGAATACTGCATGATGGATAGGGATGCCAGTAGAATAATGCATGATGGATAGGGGTGCCAGTAGAATACTGCATGATGGATAGGAGTGTCAGTAGAATACTGCATGATGGATAGGAGTGCTGTAGAATACTGCATGATGGATAGGGATGCCAGTAGAATAATGCATGATGGATAGGGGTGCCAGTAGAATACTGCATGATGGATAGGGGTGCCAGTAGAATACTGCATGATGGATAGGGGTGTCAGTAGAATACTGCATGATGGATGGGGCCCTTAATACTGGAGTAAGGTAAAGGTTTGTTCTTGGCCCCCTCCTCTTTTTCTCTTTAATGACCTAACTGATTTATTTATTTTTTACATTTGTTCACCGGGTAGTGTCCGGGTAGTGTCCAACTCGGCAAGAAGCCCATTTTCAGTGGATACCCAGGGAGAAACTCTCCAGAACAGTGCAATCAGTTAACATTTACAAACAAAAATTTAACAAAGTTAAAGTAAGATAGAACAAATCATAAAAAAATAACTAAAACAGATGATAAAAAACATATTTCCATATGGGGTAAATGGTCATTAAGATACATATTAATAACAAAATAGAAACGTAGAAGCTCCAGCAGAGAGAATTGTGTCCATCAGGATAAAGGAAAAAGCAAGAGCTTATAAGCAGTAGTCGCTTAAAAGATAAAAATGGTATGAGAGCAAGAAGGATGTGAAATAATAGGAAAGAACCAACTTGCCAGGAGCATGACAGGGGCAGAGGCATTTGCTACTGAGAAAAACTCTTAGGCTTTTTAAAATGAGGATAAGTTGGGGTTGTTTTGGATGTGCTGAGGAGGAGAATTCCAGACCTTAGCTAACTTATGGGAGTAGGGGGAGTCACCATGATCGTTATGAGACTGGATAACTTTAAGCATTAGTCTGTCAGAAGATCTAAGAGATCTGCAGTAAGATTTTGGTTGAACCAGGGATGAGAGAGCAGGGCAATTGCTGGGGTAATGTATTATTTTGTGGGCAAAAGTAAGTTGGTTTAGTTTTAATAGCTTTGGTAATTCCAACCAGTTAAGTAGTTGAAGAACAGAACAATGATGAGTTTTATGGGGTTGATTGGTGGCAAACTTATCAATTTTAATATAGCAGGACTCTAGGTGATTAATGTCTGTCTTGCGTAGATTGGTGAAGATTTGTGAGCAGTAGAGTAGTGTAGAAAGTAAATGAGACCTGTCTGTGGCTAGTCTGGCTTGGCTTGTGAGGTATGGTTTGGCCCTATATAGAGCTCCAAGTTTTGTGTGAACTTTCTTGATTGACAGTGAGATGTGTTTGTCAAATTTTAGTTTATTATCTATAATAACTCCTAGGAGCTTGGTCTCATTTGTAGGTTCAATCTTAGTTTCATTAGAGGAGAGAATGTGTTTAGATGATTTGTTTGTGAAAATCATAAATTTAATTTTGTTTGGATTTAAAATGAGTAGATGGTTGTAGAGGTAACTTTCAATGCTGAGGAAAGCTTTTTGCGTTTCTTGCAGTTCTCGCATGGAAAAGGCTGAGCAGGTAAGAGAGGAGTCCGCATATTGGATAATGGTGGCAGGCTGGGTGGCAGAATGTAGGTTGTTGATGACATAGTTTTGCAAAGCCTCTGGATTAATTATAATTCTTCATGTGGGTGATGCTGATGGTCTGCTACTCCTTAGCCTGTGTTCAAGACTTAAAATTTACAGGACTTTTTCCACATTATGCAACTGGACTTATAACAACAACCTCTTAGTTAATCCAGAGAAGTTTTAAAATTAAGATATTTGCCTTAAGTCAGAAGCTACAGTATCACCCCCCATCTAATTCTAAAGGCAGCAGCTGCACTCTCCCCCCTAATATTACTGAGTAAAGATATCTTGGCCTTACTTCAGATCATACTCTGTCCTTCCAAATCACACAAATAAGTCTATCCATAAAACACTTCACCAATTAAATTTATGATTAGATTTCTCACCTTCTCATTCTGACTATCATACCATTGCCAGAAATGTTTTTATCCCCAGTGTAGAATAACTCCTGCAATTAATATCACCACACTCTGGTGCCTGTACATATAAATTACAGTTAGCTAGACATAAAATATGCAGATCAATCTATTTGAAGAGACAGGGATCACCCAGAGTGACCTTCCTAAAGTTTTCAATTGGCTCCCAAGAAATAGTGGAATGACCTTCCCGCTTGCTCTTTGCTTGTCAAAATTATACAAAACAGACAATGCCTAAGAGAGGAGGTGGTGTTACCCTTTTTTTCAAAAACAACCTCACCATTGACCATATCAACATGGACATCCCTATA
Source organism: Protopterus annectens (assembly GCF_019279795.1). Lineage (NCBI taxonomy): Eukaryota > Metazoa > Chordata > Ceratodontiformes > Protopteridae > Protopterus > Protopterus annectens. The sequence goes on along the minus strand of NC_056746.1, from coordinate 121,326,467 downwards.
TTTAACAATGCAGAGACTCTCTTCACCAAGGTGAAAATTAACCAACTAAAACATCTGAACCTAACATCCTGGCAAACAGGTTCAGCGCAAACTTCAACCCCCTCTCACCCCCAAATGGGCCCATAACCATACCAGAAGAATGTAGAGTCCCTGAAATCACAGACACTCAGGTTAAAACAGCCCTCTCCAAAGCCAAAAGCATAGCATCAATGGGACTGGATGGTGTTCCAGGCTGCATCCTACACGAGCTCAAAAATTAATTAACCCCTCACCTAAACACACTGTTCAAACTCAGCCTCTTCACAGGCTTCGTACCCATAGAGTGGCACACAGCAACGGTTATTCTGCTCCACAGAGGTGGAGCCAAAACAGACCCTGGGAACTATTGCCCTATAAGCCTGACTAGCTTGGTCTGCAAGGCTATGAAGCCCATCATCATGGAACTCATTAACAGAGACATCGAGAACCTTCAAACACTGGACCCTACCCAGTTCGGCTTTGTTAAGGGCAGATCATGCCTCCCAAACCTGGTGGACTTCTTTGAGACAGTTACCAAGGCTATAGACGAGGGAATGGTGGTACACACAGCCTACCTAGACCTCGCAAAAGCCTTTGACACCATTCCCCATTCTGGTATTATAGACAAGCTCACTAGCCTGAACATAAACCCCTACATCACAAGATGGGTTGCCAACTGGTTCATGGACAGAACCCACATGGTAAGAGTTGTGGGAGCTAGGTCCAACTCTAAACTGGTTACAAGTGGCATTCTGCAGGGCTCAGTCCTAGGACACCTCCTGTGCAGCATATACTTCTCAGAGGTACAGTCAAGCACAGGAGGACTATGGCTGACCAAGTTCGCAGACGACTGCAAACTAGGGGCTATAATTGACTCTCCGGCTGACACAGGCATCCTCCAAATGGGTCTCACTGAGACAGACACCTGGTGTCAAAATCATGGCCACAAGACACCTGTAACAGCTGGAAAGATCACAGAAGTACCTCACCAAGAGGATCACTGGCCTCAAACAGATGCCCTATGCAGCTTGAATGAAGAAACTCCAGCTGTACTCGGTTGCATACCGCCTACTCAGAGGTGATCTCTGCCTGACATACAAGGCCATGTCCAACCCAGAATTGATGGACATGCTCCACCTAAAGAAAATCTTATCCCCTCAAGCCACGCGCTCTAGGGATCTAAACCTCACCACAACAATAAATAGGATGTGCTGGAGGGATAGATTCCTGTATCAGAGACTTCCCATGCTTTGGAACAATATTCCAATCTACATTAGCCAGAGCTCCTCACTAACACTCTTCAAAAGAAATCTTGACAAGTGGATGGGAAACAGAAAGTTTACCCCGGGGATCACTTCAGTGGCTCTGCTGGATAGAGGCACAGGGAACTAATCTAAGGGGGCAGCGAAAGTCAATACATTCTGGCTAGGCTTATAAATGCCTTCGGGCAGATAGCCGAGTACCTACCTATGAACCTATGAAAAAAAAAAAAAAAATATATATATATATATATATATATATATATATATATAAAAAACACACATTTCCTAATGTCCGGTTCTACAAAATGTTTTGCCGAATTCCGTCACATCGACTACCCTAAATATGTCAAATTCAACATTCCCGGATTGCTCCACTGCTAAAACGAGTGCTACAATGGATCAAAAAGGGGGTTAGGTTTTGTAATTCAGTGTTTGTTTTTTCACGGTTTTCGACTTTCGCGGGTTGCAATTCATGGAAGCATCTTGGAAGATGTGGCCATCGAACTTTTGAATGTATACCACACACACACACACACACACACACACACACACACACACACACACACACACACACATATATATATATATATATATATATACACACACACACACACACACACACACACACACACACACATATATACATATATACACCTCCTGGGGAGACAACACTAACACATTGGAATCCATAATCCCCTGGGGATCCCCATTCTTTCCTCAGGAAACAGTCACCTTAGGGGATTTTAATACAGACTGGTCCTTCCGTAACTCACCCCTACCCTCCAAGCATATAAATCTCTATGGCTTCAGGCAGCTAATCAAACTCTCACCTGTACAGATAAATCTACAAATAAAGAGTCCATCATAGACTGGATACTTACTAACTATCTATCCTCTGTAGCACAATTTGGTACACTACCCAATACTCTTAAGTGATCACCTCCCCACCTTTGTACTAAGACATCACATTAAACCCACAAAGAAAAAATGTCCCTCCAACAAATGTGCTACTCTAAAAGCTTGAAATCAGATGACTTCATAACAGCCTTAAACCACTGCAACTGGTATCCACTTACCTGCCCTCCACTGGACATGGCAGTAGACCACTTTAACTCTATCTTTCTAGATATACTTAATCAGCTAGCCCCTCCTAGAACAATTAGAGTTAACTCCAACTATGCCCCCTGGCTCTCCAAAACCACCTGTCTACATCTAAAAGAAAGAGATAAGGCCTGGGACAGCTGGCATAATAATAAAACTAACTCAAACAGACAAATATTCCTTAAACTAAGAAATAAAGCTAAAAGACAAATAAGAGATGATAAAAAGCCACTACACCGACATCCAGACTAAACATAACTCAAACCCACATAAATTCTGGGAGGCTATTAACAAAATTCTCCAAAAGGGTAAAACTAGTACCTCACCCCAAAACATACATGGTACCACTAACAACATAGCTACCCAATTCAATGACTATATCTCCAATTCGATTCTCATATTGATTACTCCTTCTTCTACTACTAGTCTCCCAAATCTACATTATCCCCAGAACAACCAAAACCTCTTTTCACTCAGACCAGTCCAAACCAGCCTCATCAATAAACATCTGTCCAAAGTAAAACCTACTACCCTTGCAGCAGACAAATTCCCAGATGATTACCTATGGATCACAGCCAAAGCCATCACCTACCCTGTTTCCATATTAATTAACAGATCCATAGCTGAGCAATTGGTACCTTCCCTCTGGAAAATCTCTCACATACCATTACATAAAGGGGGTACATCAACTGAATTATCCAACTACCGATCAAAAGCCATATTATCCCCATTGTCAGAAATATTGGAAAAATGTATACACTCTCAGGTACTAAACTATCTCTTATCCAATAACCTTCTTGCCAAAACACAACATGGGTTCCACCCATGCCATAACACTACGACCGCTCTCATCAGTTTTGCCAACACTGTCAGTCAACAGCAGAACCTAGGTAATCTAGTCTCCATGGCTTTCTAGATCTGTCTAAAGCATTTGATACGGTCTCTCACATCAATCTCCTAACTGTCCTCTCTGAACTCAGATTAGGTAAATCCACCCTGCTCTGGTTTAAAGACTATCTATCAAACAGCCAGCAAGCCATTAAATGGATGGACTCCCTATCTCCCCGCCTTCCTGTTACACTAGGTGTACCACAGGGATCTATACTTGGACCCCTACTTTTCACCATTTTCACAAACAGCCTACACACAGCCACCCATCAAGCAAATTTGGTCCAATATGTTGACGATGCTGCACTAATCTGCTCAGTTTCCTCTCGCCAAATTCTCCAAGAAAAAAACAAGGAAGCCTGGATGTGAAACTCTCAACTTATTCTAACCCCCCCAAAAAAACTCATGCTTTCTTATCCCACCAAAGCTACTGAACCAACTCCCCCTTTTAAAATATCACCTACAGACAACACCCTCATCACCCCAGTGACACAAACCAAACTACTAGGGACAATCATCAACCAAAATCTTAATTTCAATAAACATATAGCCCAGACCATAACTAAAGTTCATAAAAAACTTGGCACCCTTTATCATTGCAAAAACTACCTGACCGCAGATAGTAAAGCCATCATAGGCAGAACCTACCTACTCTCCACTTTACTATATTCACCCCCCTGTTCTAACCAACCTAAACAAGGTGACTTAAATAAATTAACCACTTGCTATAACAAAATACCAAAATTCGCTACCAACTCTTCCTATGGATCCCGTCACTGTCAAGCTCTTAAACAATTAGGCTGGCTAGAACTGCCCAACTTAGTAAACTTTAACCAACTTACTAAGGCACATCAGGTAGTCTACCATCCCAAAAAAACACCAGCTCTAACAGGCCTACTCAATCTCTACAATAACAGGTGGGTTAAAACTGGAGTATTAACATAAACACATTCAGATATGACAAGAATATGCATACTGCAGTCTAAAGATGAGGTCAGGATTGAACCCTGGAAATGTAAGAGTGATCTTATTCCTTACTCACCATATGCTGCTCATATGGTTACCTTCCCAACATGAGATCAGTCTGTACTGGAATTGATGTTTACAAATCTGACATTAGACAAGACGGAGCTTTACACAAGTAGTTCCATTGTGTGGATGTAACCATGTTTAACATCATTTATGTATATATATATATATATATATATATATATATATATATATATATATATATATATATATATATTTATATAGAGAGAGAGGTTCATCAGTATTCGAACTGGAATCAGATAACATTTTCAATGCACATTGGGTTAAGGCCCTGAATGAGAACCAAATGTCCTTGAATTGATTTATGACTTGATGACTGGAGGAGATGATAAGGGTGGTGATGGTCATTTCTGGCTCATCCATCTTGGGGAGGAAGCAGCCTGGCCAGCTGCTGCACTGACCTCAAGCAGATACTGGTAAAAGGCA
>NC_056746.1:121169222-121316722 GCF_019279795.1 Protopterus annectens | reverse complement strand
TTGTTGCGTCTTTTGGCTTTTCCTGGTTAGGGGTCGCCACAGTAGAACTTCAGTCTGCTAATGATTGGCAGTAGATTTTTACATGCCGAGTTGCCAGCCCTGATGCACAACCTTCAACGAAGGTGTGCCCATTGACGTATATCTCCATGCAGAAGATGCTCTAGCTGAGGATCGAACCGGTCAGCGTCTTACTGTGAGGCAGCAATGCTACCGCAGCACCACCACTGCAGTAAATTACTACAGGACCAAAAATTACACTGGCATTTTTTAAAAAGCCATACATGCCTTTGTTATAGATTAGTCTCCATTCATCTGTTGCAGACATTCTGAATTTCCAAATGCCTAAAACCAGTTTATAAGTTCCCTTTGTAGCATCAGTAAATTTGAAGAATGAATCTTCAAATAATTTGATAGAAATGTCGAAGGCCTGGAAATCTGTAATACTGATGTCTGAACTGCCAGAATATTGGTGATCTAGGTACCTACTTTCTGGATTAGATGTTGGTCACCTGGCCATGCCACTATGCCACTCTTACTTTGAAGCTCAAAGTTCTTTGTCTAGCTACAAAGTTTGGAGGGACCATCTTGGAGTCTGTACCTCTGTAAAGTGATATGAAGTTTAGGTTACCATAATGAGTGTCTAACGTAAAGTCTGTCATTTTGTGCATGTATATATAGATGTGTGTGTGTGTGTGTGTGTGTGTGTGTGTGTGTGTGTGTGTGTGTGTGTGTGTGTGTGTGTGTGTGTGTGTGTGTGTGTGTGTGTGTGTGTGTGTGTGTGTGTGTGTGTGTGTGTGTGTGTGTGTGTGTGTGTGTGTGTGTGTGTGTGTGTGTGTGTGTGTGTGTGTGTGTGAGTGTGTGTAGTTATTTCTCTGCTGAGTATGTTCTAATATTTTGCAACATGTAAGTGGAAAGTTTTGATTTTCAGCCTGAATGATCCATTGTCAATTTGTAAGGTAATGAGAGTCTATGAGAATTATATGGCTTCTAAAATGGAATTTTTAAAATTTCAGTAAGGATTTTATTCTAGATATTCCTAATGACTTTAATAAAGTCATCCCTCTAAGTATGGTAGCAAGTGGAATAGAAATCTGGGGTCTGCAAGTGTTTTTCATCAGTTCTCTGTATTCAATGTAAGCTATATCAAAATGAAAACGTTAACAGATCTCCATGAAATGTTGTGGATAATGTTTTAATGGTGTCATAGGTTTATTTATTTTTTTTGCTTTTCATTTGAATGTGGATGTCAAGGACGGTTCTTTGGAAATAAAGACTTTCACGGCCTTATAATAATTAACAGAAATATCACTATTATTATCAACGGCATGGAGATACTCTTCACTTTTCTTGCCAAACTGAATAACTGCATTATTCTTTATACTACATTTTAGTTTGGTAATATAAACCGATCATTCTGTAGATCATATAAAATGTTTATCTATGAAATATGAAATTGTGGCAACTTTGTGTCATCTGCAAAATTCCCACAACAGATAGACAACTACACTAATAAAGTGGCTTTGAAAGATAAAACAAGGTCCAGAAATGAGCCCTGTGAAACACCCTTGTATACACGTTTAGGTTTTGATTGGTAACCATCTATTCTAATGAAAAACATTTGATTACTTAGTCAGTTATTGATCCATTGTACATCATGTGAATTGACTTCATGGCTCAGTACCTGTGTAAATCAGATATGTTATGCTATATCTTCCTGGCAGTATTCTTCACTACAGACAAAAATGAGACTCTAGTTTTAGCAGTTGTGTTAAGCCATCTACTGCTCATCTTTATTAAAAAGCAAAGGAGGTCTCTCTCACTCTCTCTCTCTCTCTCTCTCGCTCTCTCTCGCTCTCTCTCTCTCGCTCTGCCTCTCTCGCTCTCTCTCTCTCTCTCCTCTCTCGCTCTCTCTCTCTGCCTCTCTCTCTCTCTCTCTCTCGCTCTCTCTCTCTCACTCTCTCTCTCTCTGTTCCTTTACCTTCATCCAGCCTGGAGGAAGATAAGGAGACCTTTGTTCATGTTACTTTACCTTTGGGTTTGAAATTGATTAGCCTGTATGCATTGGTTTACCTTTAGACAATATTTAATTTCAAAATACTTATAACTAATGGAAGAGCATTTCATGGGGGTACAGAAGAAATGTATTCCTCAAAAAACATACATTAAAGTATTTACTTTTAAGATACATACACCTTTGGCAATCCCTGTTATTTTTTTAACAAGAAACATCTTTATTAAATTATCACGTATGGCATAGGCAATCTTACATTTATATAAATGAAAATAAACCATAGAAACACAATCTCAGTTACAAACATTATAGATTACAAACCGTGTCAACCCAACTGTAGCTGCAAACATTATGCATCACTTATAATATATCCAGTCATTGTCAGTCAGCCATTACATAGCTCATTCAAATCCTGCCTTATTTTTAAACATGGTTCCTTCTCTGCATGTAGTGATCCCATATTTTCTGTTTTTTCCTGTGTAACTTCCTCGTACCCTTTTCTAACGATCCCAGTTCCAGTTGTTTTATCTCTGTTGCTGTCTTTGTTACTTCGAGTGCAGTTGGTTTAGACTTTGATTTCCATTTTCTAGTAATTGCTTTTTTGGCAGCCACCATAATTAGACTCAGCAAGGCCTTACTATGTCTAGGCAATTCCAACTCTATCGTGACTCAAAAAATAATTTCCCTATTCACTCCAGTTTGGTCACCCAGCGTCTCTGACTGAGCAGTATGCAGGGAATCTTTAAAGTCAGCTAACTCATTACTCTTCCAGAAAATATGTTCCCAGTTACCTCCTTCTTCCCCATCAGATCTCCAACGTTTGCTGTCTACCTGAGGAAAATTTCTTTGGAGCCTGATTGCAGTATAAAAATATCTGTGTAAACACTTCCAAGCACAAAGATCCTAAATCTTCTAGATGCTTTGCATATTTGGGAGACATACATATATCTCCCATTATTTCTTTGTAAATTACTTATCCAATCTCTCTTCCTAGTTCTTACTAACCTCTTCTGAGTTATTCTTATAGTTGTCATGCAATATTTTATATGGTCTACTAATTATTTCTTTCTTAATGACCACTTCTGTTCTAGATTCTACTAAGAAGTCTACCAGTGCTGGTCTTCTGTTTAGGACCCCCCCCCCACTTCTTTCTTTTTGCCTGTACTCTATCAGTCCTTGATATGGAAGGCAATTTCTAACCTACAATTCAAATAAGTTCCTGGCCTCTTCCCATTCTATTACCTTCCCTCTCTAGTAATTTGCTCACAATACCTTGGTTCCTTTTGCCAGTTTTCATCAATATACCCCCTTGTCTGTTGTCTATAGCTCTAATTGCAGTCACCCTTATCAGCAGAATCTCCTTTCTCCATGCCCATATTGATTTAGTTCTTAGAATACCTTCTGCTACTTTATCAATATAACATTCTGTATGAGTATTGTTGTTCTCCCTAAAGTTTTACATCCAAAATCCCAGTCTCTCCCTGTGAGTTGAACTTCCTCCTGTTTCTTCATCATCTTTTTCCATTTTGAGTTATTGTTTTCTGCCTGTGCTATGTATAGGAGCCTTAACTGTGTTGCTCTGAAATACTCCTTGAAATCGGTTAATCCCAATTCACCCTCTTCTATTGGAAAAAGCTTATCCCACTTGGCTGTTACAATCTTCCCCTCCCAGATAAAATTCTTCAACTCTTTATTAGTTACTATCTATGATTTTTGCTCTGGTTAAAAAAAACAATATGCCTGAGCTATATATAAGCTAAAGGGACTAAAACATTTTAACTGCTTGTATCTTACTATCAATATCCATATAACAGCTTCTATTTTCTCAGTTTTTGTGTTATCTTTTGTTTGGTCTCTTCCACATATCCTTAGCTGCCACATGGGTATCATTTTTAATCCGTACTCCTAAATACTTCATTTTATCATGTCCCCATAACTATGGATATTGTTAAACATATTTGTATGTCGGTACATCATTTACCGCTATTGCTTTTGTTTGGTTTCATTAAATTTCTATCTTGAAAAGGTTTGAAACTGTCTCAATATGTTCCTCAGCACTGTAATGTCCATTTCTGTTTTTGTCAGGAATAAAATAATGTCATCTACAAATGGAGTCAGCTTCTCTTGACTATCTTACCAATTATATCCTTGAATTTCCAAGTCCCTTATTTTCTTTGACAATGGTTCTAAATATAATGCAAACAACAAAGGGGAGAGAGGACACCCCTGCCTAGTTCCTCTGCTCAAGCAGAAATTACCAAAGAGGACCTCACCCACTTTAATTTTTGCCTCTGATCCCTCATATATCCTCTTAATCAACCTTATAATTTTATCAGGGAATGCAAATGCTTCCACTGCACTGCTCCTAAAGTCCCAGCTTAGTCTGTCAAATGCTTTCTCTGCATCAACCCATTAACAACAGTAATATATTCTTACATTCTGCTTCCCTCTGGATCATCAGTGTTCTGTTAATGTTGCCAAATGTTTGCCTCCCCTCCCAAAGCCACACTGAACTATTTTGATCAATTCTGGCATTACTTTTGCCATTCTTTTATCCATTATAGACAATCACTTTATAATCCTGGTTTAGTATTGAAACGGGCCTGTATAAAGCTGGATCTGATGGATCTTTACCCTCTTTAGGTGTTACTGTTGCCATTCGTTTAGCCATTATAGACAATCACTTTATAATCCTGGTTTAGTATTGAAATGAGCCTGTATGATGCTGGATCTGATGCATCTTTACCCTCTTTAGGTGTTACTGTTATCACCGCTTTCTTCCAGGATGGTGGTGCTTATCCTCCTCTTAAAATACTGTTAAACAAAACTTTCCAGATCTTTACCAGTTTTTCCCTCCTAACCTCCAAACTTCCACAGGAATATCATTTATTCCTGGGGACTTTCCTGCAGATTGGTTATACATCACAATTTTTATCTCATCTCCTCCTATCCTAACTGTTAGTAATTGATGTTCCTCTACGCCTAGCCTGGGCATATTTAATTCTTCCATAAACATTTCCATTTGAACCTTTTCTTGATGTCCATATTTCTCTGCTTTATACAAATTTTCATAGAATTTTTGAAGTATTTCAAATACATCTACAAGATCCTTTGTTATCTTATTTGTTATAGGCTCCCTAAGCTTGGTGACATCCCTTTCTATTTTCTGTTGCCTGAGTTGTTGTGCTAAAAGTTTTTGTGCTCTAGGGTTATTATCAAAAACAGTTGCTTAACAGAACTATTTTGAAACTCATGCATATTATCATAGCAATGCCTTATTTTCTGTTTAGCATTCTGCAGCTGTTGCTGTATGAGATTCCCCCTGTTTTGCAACACTTTAACATTTGTCAGTCCCTCTAAGTAATTCTTGCTACTTCTTAACCACATCTCCCTTTCTTTTATTTCCATCCTATTTTTAAACTCCATCTTAATTTTATCCCACTCCCTAGCTATATTTTCAGAAGAAATGTCTATCTTCTCTAATAGCTCCTAAATAAGTTCCATTGCTCATTCCTTAAATGTCTCTCTTTTCAACAGATAGGTGGGAAAGCACCAGTGTCTTATTTTTATTTCATTGTCCTGTATTTTTATTTTAGTTATTATTGACGCAAGATCTGAAACAGTTATTGGGTGGGTATCCACACCTTCAATTAAATGCACATGTTCCTGTGAAATGTAGTTTATTGGCCCTTTGGCAGTTTTTCCATCTCTTTCAACTTACTGGTTTAAAAGCCCACGTCTGCACTTGTTTCCCATCTTTTCTGTATCTAGTCTAGTCCAGATACAGACTTGCTGTATCCAGTACTGTTTGTAAGCTTCTGATCCCCCCAAGCCTTTCTGTGTTGGAGGGAAGCCTTCTAACTTATCAGTGGGAGTGGTAAGGACTAGTTTGCCTATCTACCACAATAGTAGTTTCTGGCCCAGAAATTGTAGTTTATTGGCCGTTTGGGCAATTTTTCCATCTCTTTCAACCTTCTGTTTTAAAAGCCCATGTTTGCGCTTGTTTCCCACCTTTCCTGTAACTAGTCTACCCCAGATACAGATTTGCTGTATCCAGGACTGTCTGTAAGCTTCTGAGCCCCCCAAGCTTTTTTGTGTTGGAGGGAAGCCTTCTAGCTTATCAGTGGGAGTGGTAAGCACTAGGTAGCCTATCTACCACAAGATCCAGGTACAGAGTCTTAGTTTTAGCACTTGAATTTTCTTATTTGTGCTCAGCACTTGTTCAGAACTTGTTGTTAGCACTAAATAAGCTACAAATTACTACAGCACTCAACCTTCCTCTTTACCTAGAGGAAAACAGTTTTTGTACTTACTTTACTCACTTGCTCAGAGAAAAACAGCTCTTATATGCACTTTCCTCACTTGTCTAGAGGAAAGTAATTTTTTATTCAGACATGTCCGATGGTCAGCTCCCAGTTTTTTCTCCTGTCTATCTTATGAATCTGGGCATCTTGGGGCAATGTAGCAATTGCCTCATGTACACAGACAACCCTCTCCTCCTACCACCCAACACCACAACCTGTGAGAGATGCACTTATCTAGCCAAACTGGAGGTAAAGCTCTCTCCAACCAAGGCTGAACATGACAGTCAAGAAGAGAAGGTAAACACTTGCACCACACCACACTCATCACATAGTCCCACTAAACCTACACCACCAAACTCCACACATAGAAACACAAAAACATTCGCGAAGGCTCTCAATAATAATCTGCTCAAGCAACAGAGACCTCCAAAGCAGAAACGCAAGCAACCTCCACCCCCCAACACAACCCAAAATGACACACAGCTCACAGACTCAGTGTGCCAATAAACCAGAACCCATAAGGCAAAACAACATACCAAACACACTAGTCATAGATGACTCTATAGTTAGGCACACTGATGTCCCACTCACCAGGCTAAACAAGGAGAAGGTTACTGTCAGCTGCCTGTCGGGTGCCAGGATCTGCCACATAACCCACGCACTCAGGTCACTCCACAACAAGTACAAATATGACTCTGTCATTGTCCATGTTGGTGTGAATGACCTGAGATGTACCTCCCTGGACTACATGAAAAGAGACATGGAAGAGCTCTCCGACCTTGTAGCCCAGGCAGGTATGAACCTAGCCCTGAGTAGCATCCTGCCATCACCCAGAATGATACCGCAGTACAAGGACAAAATGATTGACTTCAACAATTGGCTAAGGTTCTGGTGTCATTCTAAGGGGATCCAGTATCTGTCTGCCTGGGATGACATGGTTGACAGACCACGATGCTTTGTCACAGATGGTCTGCATCTGTCGCCCCTGGGATTCTGGATATTGGCTAAGGGTCTTGCCACCCCTATAGTGCGTTTTTTAGGGAAGGTTCAAATGACAAATACACCACCATAACAGGAATAGGCAAGCAAAAACTGAGGGTAATGCTACTCAATGCTAGAAGTCTAAATCTCAAAATGCACTCACTCGAGGCACTCCTTAAAATGGAGAACATCAATATCTGTGCAGTGACTGAGACCTAGTTCAAGGCTGTAGAGAGCACCCCTGCATTACCAGGCTATAACTCATACCACACTTTTCAGCCATCTAACCTGGACCAGAACACCAAAGGCGGAGGTTTGTCCATATTCATTAAGGATATCCACACCTCCAGGCTAGTTGCGTAGTATAATGCATCCGAGGTTATCCAAGTGGAACTAACTCTGGGAAAAACTGCAATCCAAATTGTAGCTTGCTACAGATCCCCCAGCATGCCCTGGGATTCCCACTCCTCTTTTCTTGATATACAGGAAAATATTAGGGTTCAACCAAACACCCTAATAATGGGCGATTTCAACTACCCCACCATTAACTGGGAAAACTACTCATGTACCAACTCCTTCGCTCAACGCTTTCTGGAATTCATAAATTCCAATGTCCTGGATCAACTTATCCACACCCCCACTAGGTGCAACAATATCCTAGACCTAGTCATTACCAACATGAGTGAATGGTGTTCCACACCTGAAGTCAACTCCTCGTTGGTCAGATCCAACCATAAGCTAATCACCCTAGATATCCGCATCCCACCCCCACCCACCATTAAGGAAACCATGGTAAAAATTTCTCCAAAGCCAACTTTATGCTTCTTAAGACAGAAGTGGCAAACTTCATGACACCCATGCAGATAGACAATACAGTTGCGACTTCTGAATCCTACACAGATGCACTCTATAATCTCTTACACGAGTGCATGGATCGTGCTATCCCAAACAGAACCAAGACGCTATCCTCCAAAAAAAGGAATCCAATCTGGTGGTCCCCTGCCATAAACAAACTCTACAACAGAAGGAAGAAACTGTTGCAAAAGAGAAAAGAGAGTAAAATCCCATGAGTGGAGGAGCTCCCTGGTCAGCCTCAGTAAGAAGCTGAGATCCCTTATAAGATCCTCCAAAGCTAGCTACGAAAACAAAATTGCCACTGATTCTAAGGACAACCACAAAGCATTCTATAGCTATGTCAAGAATCTCAATGGCAACACTCAGATCTGCTCTGAGTTACAGCACAACAGCACGGAAATTACAGAACCAACTGATATTGCCAACATCCTGGCAGATAGGTTGAGTGCTAACTTTACCCCCCTGTTACCCCCTAAAGGGCCCATATCTATACAGGAAGAATGCAGAGTCCCTGTAATCACATCTATGCAGGTAAAAGCTGCACTCTCTAAAACCAAAAACACAGCATCCATGGGACCGGACAACATCTCAGGCTGCGTTTTACATAAACTTCAGAACAAACTGGCTCCCCACATGAGCACCATGTTCAGTCATAGTCTCATGTCAGGCTTTGTGCCCACTGAATTGTGCACAGCAACAGTTATCCCACTCCACAAAGGGGGAGCCACCACTGATCCTGGGAATTATCGCCCTATTAGCCTGATGAGCCTGGTCTGCAAGGCCATGGAACATATCATCATGGAACTCAAAAACAAAGACATTGGTAACCTCCAAACTCTAGACCCCCATCCAGTTCGGGTTTGTGAAAGGCAGATCATGCCTTCTGAACCTGATTGACTTCTTTGAGGCAGTCACCAAAGCCTTAGATGAGGGTAAGGTGGTTCACACAACCTATCTTGATCTCACCAAGGCTTTCAACAGCATCCTTCATTCTGGAATTATAGCTAAACTCACTAAACTAGGTATAAATCCCTACATCACAAGATGGGCTGCCAACTGGCTCACTGACAGCACCCACACTGTAAAAGTTGCAGACTCCAAATCTGACTTCAAACCAGTGACAAGTGGAGTACCATAGGGTTCAGTCCTGGGACCTCTCCTGTTTGGTATCTATTTCTCTGAAGTACAGGCTAACACAGAAGGCCTCTGACTAATGAAGTTTGCAGATGACTGCAAACTAGGAGCCATAGTCAAGTCCCCAAATGATGTGGACACCCTACAGAATGGACTCACTGAGACAGATGCCTGGTGTCAGAGCCATGGCCTCAAGCTCAGTGCCAAAAAGTGCATTGTTATCCCCTTTGGTAAAAACTCTGTACCCTTGAGCTACCACATAAACAGCAGTCTACTTAAAGCCAAATGTGTAATAAGAGACCTTGGGACCCAGGTGGACAGTAGTCTCTCTTTTGATAATCACATTGCCACAGTAGTCAGGAAATCCTTCTATGTGGCACACCTCATCACAAAAGGGTTCTCATCAAGGAAAGAAGAGGTCATTGTTCCCCTCTACTCGGCACTCATTAGACCCATTATAGAGTACAACACCCCTTTTGGAATGTACCTCACAAGACATCTGCAGCAGCTGTAAAGGCCACAGAAGTACCTCACAAAGAGGATTACTGGCCTCAAACAGATGCCCTACATTGACCGTCTCAAAAAACTCCAGCTTTACTCTGTAGCATATCGCCTACTCCGAGGAGATCTCTGCCTAACATATAAAGCTATGCTAAACCCAGAGCTGTTGGACACGCTACACCTAAATAAATCCCAATCCCTCTGAGCTACATACTTTAGGGACCTAAACTTTGTCACCACAATAAACAGGGCATGCTAGAGGGATAGATTCCTGTCCCATAGACTTCCTGTACTCTAGAACAAGCTACCCATCTATGTCAAGCAAAGTTTCTTATTAGCACTCTTCAAGAAAAATCTTGCTGAGTGGATGCGAAATAGGAAATACACCCTGGGGATCACTTCTGTGGCTCTGCTCAACAGGGGCACAGGAAATTAACTTTCTTAGGGTGGCGTAAGCCAGGGAACCTTGTTGGCTACGCTTAATTAGGCCCTTGGGCCGATAGCCTATTACCTACCTATGAACCTATGTATATTCTGTCTAGCCTAGCCCAGTTTTTGTATCTTGTGGAATAATATGTACATTCACTCCAAACTCCTAGTACTGAATTCACATCTTCCATGCCAAATGTTTTCATAAATTTAGCAGATAAACAATGACTGAGGATACAGCTGGTTAAACATGAAACCAAACTGTCTAAGATAAAGAATAACTAGATTTACACAATAAAACAAACTTTAATCAACATTAACCAAAGATAAACACAGGTAAGTGCATTCACGCCTACACTCTCGGTGCTTCAGCAGATCTAAAGACACTCAGACACAAACATCATTTAAATTACAAACAAGTCAATTACCAAACAAATTAACAAGTTAAAATCACTGCCTCAACCCACATGATTTCAGTATAGGTTTCAAGGGAACATGATCATTCAACCCCTTACTCATATTAGCCTGTAGTTAAAGAATCCACCGAATTTCTACACATTCTGTCTTGTTACGAATATCCCCACCTCTATTTCTCTATTTACATTCCTTAAAAGTTCTTATACAGACAACTTAAAACAATGCAAAGTCCCAGACTGCAGTGTATATCTGCTGCAAACATTTCTTTTATGAGATTAATTTATATCATACAAATGCTCACGTACCCGATCTTTAAAAGACCTATTGGTTTTAGCAAAATAGAGGCAATGGCATACGGTACAGACTGCAATAAACACAAGATCATGACTTCTGCAGTTACCAAAAAGTATAGACACACTTAGTATCTAGATGTACAAAGGTATTCGAGCAGCTAATGTGCTTACACATACTGCAGGTATTACATAGGAATGTCATGGATCTACTTATAGTAGGTGCATCCATACAGAGGCGGTCTATAACAAGAGGTTGTTTCAGGGATCTATTTCTCCTATAACAGAATCGCGGGGTGTCACCAATAATCTCCCTACAACGATTATCACTCATTAGAATATGCCAGTGTTTCCTGAAAATATTACAAATAGAGTTAAAATTATTTAAATGGGTAAGATTTATCCTAACAACATTATTAGCATTGCAAGAGACCACTACTCCCACGGAACCACCAACTATGGTTTGGTAGACCACCCCCTTTATTGTAATAGTATCCCTAGCCACTCCTATTACTTCCATAGAATAACCCCTTGAAACAAATTCATTGCTTAATTCAGTAAATGAACTCAACATATTATCATCTTGGGCATTCAACCTAGTATAGCGATAAAACTGCCCATTAATAACATTGCAAATAGTATGTTGGGGTTGCGTACTATTTCTGTGCAGGACACTGTATTTTTTTACATGGTTTCTTATAGACCTTAGTGTCTAAACCATTAATAGTTTTAAAAACCTGTATATCTAGAAATTCAATAACTCTATCTGAAAAACACATGATGAAACTCAAAAAATCAGTAGTTTGCTCCAAGTCAGCTAAAAAAATAATTTAAAATGCAAACAGAACCCATCCAAAAAAAAAAAAATAAAAAAATATCGTCCACAAAGCACCCATAATAGGAAATATACTTCTTCAAAAATTCCTTTCATTAAATATATATCAATTCTTTATAAGCAAGTACATACATTTCTTTAAAAATCTACCCTCCTTTGTTATATTTGCCCTTCTGGCCCCCCCCCACAAACACATATTCACTGTTGCAAATCAAATTCCAGTCCCCACCTCTAAGTAATATTAACTGCTGAAAGCTGATTATTTCTCCCAGAATTTTCTTAAGCTCCATTATAGCAGTTTTTGGTGGAATATAAATATATGCCAGTGAAATCATTCTCGCTTGTCAGCAGCCCCTTAGTACGATAATAGCGATCCCTGTTATTGTACAGCTACTGAGGATATCCATATCTGTTCCATAAGCATGATTTCCAGCTACCTGCTCAATAGCAATCCCTGTTATTGTACAGCTACTGAGGATATCCATATCTGTTCCATGAGCACGATTTCCAGCTACCTGCTCGATAGTGATCCCTGTTATTGTGCAGCTACTGAGGATATCTATATCTGTTCCATGAGCATGATTTCCAGCTACCTGCTGGATAGCGATCCCTGTTATTGTGGAGCTACTGAGGATATCCATATCTGTTCCATGAGCACAATTTCCAGCTACCTGCTTGAAAGCAATCCTTGTTATTGTGGAGCTACTGAGGATATCCATATCTGTTCCATGAGCACAATTTCCAGCTACCTGCTCAATAGCAATCCCTGTTATTGTACAGCTACTGAGGATATCTATATCTGTTCCATGAGCATGATTTCCAGCTACCTGCTGGATAGCGATCCCTGTTATTGTGGAGCTACTGAGGATATCCATATCTGTTCCATGAGCACAATTTCCAGCTACCTGCTTGATAGTGATCTCTGTTATTGTGCAGCTACTGAGGATATCCATATCTGTTCCATGAGCATGATTTCCAGCTACCTGCTTGATAGCGATCCCTGTTATTGTACAGCTACTGAGGCTATCCATATCTGTTCCATGAGCATGATTTCCAGCTACCTGCTCGATAGCAATCTCTGTTATTGTGCAGCTACTGAGGATATCCATATCTGTTCCATGAGCACAATTTCCAGCTACCCGCTCAATAGCGATCCCTGTTATTGTGCAGCTACAGAGGATATCCATATATGTTTCATGTGTACGATTTCCAGCTACCTGCTCGATAGCAATCCTTGTTATTATATAGCTACTGAGGATATCCATATCTGTTCCATGAGCACAATTTCCAGTTACCTGCTCGATGGTGATCCCTGTTATTGTGCAGCTACTGAGGATATCCATATCTGTTCCATGAGCATGATTTCCAGCTACCTGCTTGATAGCAATCCCTGTTATCATAGAGCTACTGAGGATATCCATATCTGTACCATGAGCAAGATTTCCAGCTACCTGCTCGTTAGCGATCCCTGTTATTGTACAGCTACTGAGGATATCCATATCTGTTCCATGAGCATGATTGCCAGCTACCTGCTCGATAGCGATCCCTGTTATCGTACAGCTACTGAGGATATCCATATCTGTTCCATGAGCACGATTTCCAGCAACTTGCTCGATAGTGATCCCTGTTATTGTACAGCTACTGAGGATATCCATATCTGTTCCATGAGCACAATTTACAGCTACCTGCTCGATAGTGATCCCTGTTATTGTGCAGCTACTGAGGATATCTATATCTGTTCCATGGGCATGATTTCCAGCTAATCCCTGTTATTGTGGAGCTACTGAGAATATCCATATCTGTTCCATGAGCACAATTTCCAGCTACCTGCTCGATAGTGATCCCTGTTATTGTGCAGGTACTGAGGATATCCATATCTGTTCCATGAGCATGATTTCTAGCTACCTGCTCGATAGCGATCCCTGTTATCGTACAGCTACTGAGTATATCCATATCTGTTATATGAGCATGATTTCCAGCTACCTACTCGATAGCAATCCCTGTTATTGTACAGCTACTGAGGATATCCATATCTGTTCCATGAGCACAGTTTTCAGCTACCTGCTCGATAGCGATCCCTGTTATTGTACAGCTACTGAGGATATCCATATGTGTTCCATGAGCACGATTTCCAGATACCTGCTCAGTAGCAATCCCTGTTATTGTACAGCTACTGAGGATATCCATATCTGTTCCGTGTGCATGATTTCCAGCTACCTGCTCGATAGCGATCCCTGTTATCATACAGCTACTGAGGATGTCCATATCTGTTCCATGAGCATGATTTTCAGCTACCTGCTCGATAGTGATCCCTGTTATTGTGCAGCTACTGAGGATATCTATATCTGTTCCATGAGCATGATTTCCAGCTACCTGCTGGATAGTGATCCCTGTTATTGTACAGCTACTGAGGATATCCATATCTGTTCCATGAGCATGATTGCTAGCTACCTTCTCGGAGAACACTGAAGGCATAACACAGAATCCCAGAGAAGTTTAAATTTCTTGAATTGCTTGTTCATGACTGTTCAGAGAAAAAAACACAAAATGACTGCTGGACAAGGACAGATCTTAATAAACATCCAAAAACTGATGGTTTATAAATTATGCTTGAATCAAATGATATGTGTTTGACTGCTGGCTCCTTGGAGATACTTTTGTTTTCCCTAGGAGTCTGTGAGAGCACTAGTGCTGGAAAGTAAAGATCAAACTTTTCTGACGATACTTTAACCTTTGTAAATATGGGTACTGTTACAGAGCAAAAAGCTAACTTTGCCTGATAGCTTTTTTTGTATAGTTTTTACCTTCTTTTTCTCTGCTCGGTTTCATTTTACCTGACTCTTTACTCAGACCATATACTTTGCAGCGTGCCTTATACACTTCTTATCATTTTACCTGACTCTTTACTCAGACCATATGACTCTTTACTCAGACCATGTGACTCTTTACTCGGTCCATATACTTCCCAGCGTGCCTTATACACTTCTTATCATTTTACCTGACTCTTTACTCAGACCATGTGACTCTTTACTCAGACCATGTGACTCTTTACTCAGACCATGTGACTCTTTACTCGGTCCATATACTTCCCAGCATGCCTTATACACTTCTTTTCTAATCGGTACTGTTGGTTTGCAGTGTATTAGCTACACATTCATTAACTTCTTGTAACTGAACTGTATGTTACCTTTTATTATGATGTCATTACAATAATTATTTCACTGTTATATACACTATGTTCTCTTTGATTATTACAAATCACAGTATTTTTAATTGTACTAAAATTAATTCTGCTGAAATTCTACATATTGTACTAACCTCCATGATCTGGATCATGCCTGTAAAGGGTTCTTGGACCAGTGACAGTTAAAAAATATAAATAAATGAATAAATAAATAAACAAATAAATACAAATCTATCCTGCCTTTTTTGTATAATTATAAAAAGTCATATATGTGCAATATCCCCACTGTTTGTGCCATATTATATGTACTGCCTCTCTCTGTGGACCCACCAGTAGCCCCTGGAAGGCTGATTGCAAAACCTAGGTAGGTCAGTAGGACACAACCAGCTTCATCTGGTAAAGAGGGACCCAAGTTATGTGTGGACAAATACACCAACAGTAGTACATTTTAGATGACCCTGTAATGTACAGGAATCTAGAGCAGACTGCACAGAAAAGGTGTACTGTTGGTAACATGATGCACCAGTTAGAAGCCATGCATCACAGTTTCGCACCTTCTGTAATGATCTATCTTAGTGACTGAAGTCCCGGTCACAATTGGGTGAATCTTAGTGACTGAAGTCCCGCTCACAATTGGGTGAATCTTAATGACTGAAGTCCCGATCACAATTTGGGTGAATCTTAGTGACTGAAGTCCTGCTCACAATTGGGTGAATCTTAGTGACTGAAGTCCCGCTCACAATTGGGTGAATTTTAGTGACTGAAGTCCCGCTCACAATTGGGTGATAACCTGACAGCTACCTTGAAACTGCATTAAGGCAAAACACTTCAAAATCTCTCTGTCTCCTTCTCATTAGGTCAGACAAGTGCACCAAAAGTTCATGTGTGCAAAAACACAGATGAAGCTCTCTTCCTTATTGTCTATAACCTGCTGTCTAAGACACTGAGGATCAAGGTACAAGACAAATCACTTAGGGGTGGGAATCCCTGATTGGTACAAATGCAGGGGAAGATAACCAGCTTTGGTTACTCTGGCATTTGATTTTGAACAAACACATATTAAAACTTTCACAAGGTCATCTGGGATGCCATTGCTTTAAAGCAGTGAGGATAATAAACCCCAAATCCACCCTGTTGAAAACCTCCACTATGTTGTTGTTGCTGTAGCTTTCATTTTTTCCTGGTTAGGGGTCGCCACAGCAGAACTCCGGTCCGCTAATGATTGGCAGTAGATATTTATGTACCGACTTGCCAGGCCTGACGCACAACCTTCAATAAAAGTACGCCCATCCGCGCATGTCTCCACACACAAGATGCTTTAGCTGAGATTCGAACAGGGCAACGTCTTACTGTGAGGCGACAACGCTACCGCAGCACCACCACCACAGCCTTGAAAACCTCCACTGTATCAAGGCTAATTATAATGCAAGAAGAGTTACTGTCCAGAGCTTATTTTATGAATATGAAAAATTTCCCTCCAGCAAGAAAAGCACACTGATTAAAAACTCCCCTAACAAACCTACACTGATCAAAATCTATAAGGTGTTGCATAAATGAACATGAGACAGATGTTATAATAACCTTAAATAATTCATGCTGTTGTTGTTGTTGTTTGTCTTTTGGCTTTTTACTGGTAAGGGGTCGCCACAGCGGACCTCCAGTCCGCTAATGATTGGCAGTAGATTTTTATGAAACGCAGTGGTGCCAGCTGGATGTCCAACCTTTAACAAAGGCATGACCATTTACGCACACATGTCTTTCGAACACCACCCAACTGTGCGGAGAACATGTAGACTCCACACAGAAGGCACTCCCAAGCCAAGCCGAGAATCGAATGGGAGAACCTCTTGCTATGAGGTAACAATGCTACCACCATACCACCATGGAATTTATAACCTTAATAATTCATAATCACGATTTAATGCAGAAATGAGTCTGTAGGAGGAAAGCAAATAAGACTCATTTCCTTCCTTTGCACAGCTAGTACTGCTGACTCTCTCTAGTACTTTGGAACGACCTGGTGAATAAGAATCCCAATAATTATAAACCAATCAGTTCTAAGAGAATTAACACATTTTATCACATACATAAATGCAACAGTGAGCCCATCTTACCTAGAGATTTGTCTTTAACTTGTTTGTTAAGCATCATCTCTGCCTCATGAAATGTAACCAGACTCATAACAAGCCTCTCCTTTTCAGGGACAACTCATCTAAAATGCCACCTTAACACCTAGCATAAGCCTCCAAAACTCTGCAAAATCAATTGAAAGAGCTTTAATAACCAAAGCTCTGATTCCATTTAATTTAATTTTGGAACAAGGCTCTCTAGCCAGACTAACAGCAGCAGATTTCTGTGCTTTAGGGGTGTTTTCGAAATATTTTAGGTTTAAAACCTATCCAGTAAGTTCTTCTTATTAGGTTCATAGGTAGGTACTAGGCTATCAGCCCTGGGGCCTATATCAGCCTAGCCAAAAAGGTTCCCTTTCTTTCTCCACCCAAGAAATGTATTTTCCTGTGCCCCTGTCGAGCAGTGCTGCAGAAGTGATCCCCGGAGTGAATTTTGTATTTCCCATCCAGTTGTCAAAGTTTTTCTTAAAGAGAGCCAATGAAGAGCTTTGCTTGACATGAATGGGTAGTTTGTTCCAGAGTTTGGGAAGTCTCTGGGACAGGAATTATTATTATTATTCAAAATGTTAAAGATCTAAGCAGTTATTCTCACTTTTAGCTGTATTAGGATAAGATCTAGAAATGCGATAGTCAGTTATAAATACATTTCAATGTTTTTTAACTTGGGATTTCCCACCTAGCCATTTGAGCACCTTCCTCAAATCAAGGCATTTTGAAAAAAGGTTCATGCAATTTTTTAAACAATTTTCTGAAGTGTGTGTAGTTGCATAATAGGAAGAATGACGGTAGTGTCCAGTAGACGATTCCCATATTATCCACCCAAGTTAACGTAATGTGGGTAACATGATCAGAAACAGTATGTAGGATATGCAACTTGTCTGACATGTAGACATTATCTGGTGCTATAAAAGCCTTAGTTTGATGCATGTATAAAGCTTGAATTATTTTAAACTCATCAAACACTTCATAAATACTGTGAGGTAAAATGTTTCATTGCCTTAACTAAATTTACAAAGATTCTTCTTGAAAGAGTGATCTGTACTGTTTGAAGTTGTACTCAGATTTATTAAATTTTGACCCAAAGGCTTTAGTTAATCCCTGGATATGTCAGAAGGAGGCACATTAACACGAACACTTAATTCTTTGCATTTAGTACTTTAAATGTAAATTCAGATTGTATAGTGCATTATCTCTTTGCATTTAGTTTGAACACAACAGATACGCCTTTATTCATTCACTTGTCTGTCAACATTTGTCTTTGTTATCATTAGCAATTTGAACTGTGTTCACGACATCATTGCTTCAGTCTCTGAAATCTACTGTGGTTAACAGACTCCACTGTACTTATTATATGCACTTCAGTCACGTCCTCCAGTGTCAGATCTACCTCTCATAACAGAGTGCCTCTCAATTAAACATTTATGATCCTATGCGCAGTTCTGATTCTTCCTGAAGAATAAATCAGGCTGCCAGATAAACAGGTGTGTGCTCTGTGCTTTAGTGTCATCATATCAGCACCAATTGACTGCTGAACTCCTTGATTTCCAATAAAATATAAACACCTTACATAGAGTCTTTGAGTCACAATACGCTTAATGTTTATTTTTCAAAAATGAAAGCTGACTTCTGTCTTCCTCTGTAAGACTAAAAAGAGTAAATAGTATACTAATCCTGTGACAAAAGGGTACCCTGCATACTGTATGTTTTCAGGTTTATTGGACAATCCACTTATATTGCCATACAACTAACAACATAGAATTTACAGCTTCCATTTTTTTGAAAAATTGTCATCAGACCTCAGAATTACTGTTGTTTGTAAAAAACATTACTCATGCCAACAATCTGAAAAAAAATGTACAAAATGGTGGTTGAATTGAGCATGAAAAGCTACATGAATAATTTCTAGAGTGAATTTGAGACTGTACTGCACATGAATTAGGAAAATACAAAAATAGGAAAATATATATATATACACACACACACACACACACACACACACACACACACACACACACACACACACACACACACACACACACACAAAAACTATGATGTTACTAATATGCAATACATGTTGTCGAGAGGAGGCAATTATGGAGAGAAATGAATAACAGAACTTGTGTCTCCACTTCTTATGCTTGAATAAAGTATCTGTGGTCAGCACTCATTTAGAAGTTCTCCAGCAAAACATTAGGTCCTGCATCAGTTTGGTTAGAGAGGGAACAGCCTATGGGGAAAAAACAGTCCAAGCCTTCCTCCTCTTACAAAAGTGCTAAGGGTACTTTTCCGGGGAGCATGGATCACTGGCACAGCATTAGAGCTTATCTGTATGTAAAAGTCTCTTGGTAAACATCCTAACCATGTGAATAAATCAGCAGAGTCATGCAACACTGAAAAGGGGCAAGTTACTCAGTTGGAGTATTCCAGTTAATAAATGCAAGTGAATGAATGAATAAACAAGGAAACCTTTCATAAATGCATGTATTTGTAATTTGCTCTCTACCTATATCTTCCATCTTGCAGATGAAAAAGTCAGACACTCCATCTTTTCTATTATGTCTACATTCTCTCCAGAAGCAAACCATAAACACCGGATAATCAACGTTCTGTATAAAGTAAGGAACTCACAACAGGTTGGCCAAGCATATTAAAAGCTAGACAACAAGTGAAATATTGACAATAAGGCATGCAAAGTGATCTGTCTTTGGAATCACTGAAGTAAAACTATTAATCAATCAGAAAATTTAATAAATGATTAAATATGCTAACCAGAGGTTCTTCTGCTCTATAGGACCAGCAACCTTAATAAATAAACTGTAAATAATAAATGTCATTGTTTTTGTCTAGTAAATTCAAACATATCTCTGTCAAAATGTGTTATTTCCAGCAATCTAGATCATGGCAATCAGACCTTGTCTATTGGAGTCAAGTATCCATCCCTGTTCTTATCTTAAAACCGTTTAATTTCCAGTAATCTGTAGTAGCAGTATCAGCAGGGGAGAGTGCTGCAAACAGCTTATTTACCACAAATATCACCCAAAGCTATGGGCATTTTACTACATGTTTTATTGCAGCTTGCAACATTTTCAGTAATATGCCACAATAATGAAGCCTACACTCTCTTTCAGCATTGTGCTGCAATCCAGTGGTCTTGCTTGGAGTCTGTATATCTCTAAATATATAACAAGCAAAAATAATCTCAAATCAGTATCCTGCTTAGAGTCTGTATCATTCTAGATTTATAAAAAAGCAAAAGAGAAGTCAATAGCCTGTCTTGTAGTCGTGTAAATAAGCACCCCAAACAGAAACCATGCAAACGTCACCAATACACCTAATAATAAAACAAATTTATTAGAAAGTTCATACATTTTTTAATAAATTTATTTTACCTTCACCCTAGTCATTGTTTGTAGATAGTGTTTGCAATGTTATTTTAATGCTGCAGATCAACCTTTTTATGTGATGTGATGAAGGAAAAGGGAATGTATAGACACAGGTTTGATCCAGACAAGCAGCACAAACAAGTTACCATCAGGAGTTTCTGGGCAGCTATAATAAATATAGCCTCCCTGTCCACTGTACACCACATATGAATAACACCTATGTAATACGGAACGTCACACCTCTAGCAGTTGACACACATCCTTATGTTCCAGAACATTTTCTGAAGAAAAAAGATAAAAAGCATACGCCAAACAAATATAAATAACTTGTGATCAATAAAATGTATTAAAAAGGTAAGAACAGCAATGCTATCAGTAAAATGTCTTCATCACAGTGATAATAGTTGATGCATGGCATTTATATCAGCACTGTAATATTGTGCACAAACACCCAGAATTATATTTTTTCACTAAAGATTCACGAACAAGTTTTCATATCTTGGAAATTATGCAACCTAGACTTATATCTTAGGATTCAAAGAAATGCTCACTGTTTCCATTAATTGCCCACCACAGGTTCATCCGTTAGCTCATGGTAAGAAAATGTGATTCTGTGACACTTATGGCTGCAGTGAGAAAGGCCTCATTATTAACTCATTAGCATGTCGCTGAATCAAACATTAATGCTGTTAGACATGGCTGCACTTGTGTTCTCCCTAGTGACCTATGCATCACGTTCGCAACGGCACCTACCTCACACTCATATACACACATTCAGGCACTCAGATATGCACAGATAAATGTACACACACACACACACACACACACACACACACACACACACACACACACACACACACACACACACACACATTCATCCACTTATACCCAGATACACTCAGCAAAACACTCTGTGATACTCACAAGCACTATCCAACATATACACATGCATGCACACACACACACACACACACACACACACACACACACACACACACACGTGCACACACACACACACACACACACGTGCACACACACACACACACACACACACACACACACACACACACACACACACACACACACACACACACACACACACACACACACAATCCAGCACACACATACAGTACATAATCCAACACACACACACAGACACACACACACACACACACACACACACACACACACACACACACACACACACACACACACACACACTCACTCTTGATTGCCTACCTAACCCCCTAGCGTGGCCACCCAGGCAAAAACACACTCACATATACACATACATACAACCTCATTTATTGCTGTACAGATACACGTGCACACATCTACACACACACAGGCACACTAATACTCGTCCATCCCTACATCTTGTCTGAACTTACCTGCACTTCAAGTACTCTTATTGAACTTAATGGATAACTACTGTGTATTTATGCTGGTCACTTTTCCCTCAAAGTAAAATTTTACTTGGCTGAGCAAATCTGGACCTGCTGCCATTTCTAGGAGACAGCAGTACATGGTTAATTAGCATTAGTCCTCTCCCGTGGACTGCTACATTAGTGTGTAACTTCATCCGTGGGAGTGGTCTCCCTACTGAGGCTCATATAAAGGTTAAACATCAGTGGCAGAGTAGAGTCTCTAAATTCAAAAGGTTTAGCACCGTGCAAAAACCTTCTGAGCTAATGCAGCTTTCTGAATCTGAGAGATAGTATCAGAGTGTGTTTATTAGCCGTATGAGCTGCCAAATGATAGTAAGAAATCCCCTTTTCACTACTTAGTTACTGAGATATTTACAGAAATGTGAAAATTACACTTTTTATATAATTAACATTAACATTGAATATTTTTTAAACTATGCAACTTGTATTGCAAATACTGTCAGTTTTCTTCAGCATCGTCACTCACACCTCCCCTTTCTACTCATCTTACCTCTGGATGCCTCTCACACCTGTTCTCTATCTTCTCCCCATGGTATCCCTTCTTGTAACTATTCTCACTTGCCTCTTCTAATGCCTTCATACCTCTCTATATAATGATATAATGCTATGCCTGTGGCGTAGGCCGTCTCAGTCTATATAATGATATAATGCTATGCCTGTGGCGTAGGCCGTCTCAGTCTATATAATGATATAATGCTATGCCTACAGCGCAGGCCGTCTCAGTCTATATAATGATATAATGCTATGCCTGTGGCGTAGGCCGTCTCAGTCTATATAATGATATAATGCTATGCCTACAGCGCAGGCCGTCTCAGTCTATATAATGATATAATGCTATGCCTGCAGCGTAGGCCGTCTCAGTCTATATAATGATATAATGCTATGCCTACAGCACAGGCCGTCTCAGTCTATATAATGATATAATGCTATGCGAGCAGCGTAGGCCATCTCAGTCTATATAATGATATAATGCTATGCCTGTGGTGTAGGCCGTCTCAGTCTATATAATGATATAATGCTATGCCTGTGGCATAGGCCGTCTCAGTCTATATAATGATATAATGCTATGCGTGCAGCGTAGGCCGCCTCAATCTATATAATGATATAATGCTATGCCTGCAGCGTAGGCTGTCTCAGTCTATATAATGATATAATGCTATGCCTGCAGCGTAGGCCATCTCAGTCTATATAATGATATAATGCTATGCCTACAGTGCAGGCCGTCTCAGTCTATATAATGATATAATGCTATGCCTGCAGCGTAGGCTGTCTCAGTCTATATAATGACATAATGCTATGCCTGTGGCATAGGCCGTCTCAGTCTATATAATGATATAATGCTATGCCAGCAGCGTAGGCCATCTCAGTCTATATAATGATATAATGCTATGCCTGTGGCGTAGGCCGTCTCAGTCTATATAATGATATAATGCTATGCCTGTGGCGTAGGCCATCTCAGTCTATATAATAATATAATGCTATGCGTGCAGCATAGGCCGTCTCAGTCTATATAATGATATAATGCTATGCCTGCAGCGTAGGCCGTCTCAGTCTATATAATGATATAATGCTATGCCTGCAGCGAAGGCCATCTCAGTCTATATAATGATATAATGCTATGCCTACAGCGCAGGCCGTCTCAGTCTATATAATGATATAATGCTATGCCTGTGGCGTAGGCCGTCTCAGTCTATATAATGATATAATGCTATGCCTGTGGCGTAGGCCGTCTCAGTCTATATAATGATATAATGCTATGCGTGCAGCGTAGGCCGTCTCAGTCTATATAATGATATAATGCTATGCCTGCAGCGTAGGCCGTCTCAGTCTATATAATGATATAATGCTATGCCTGCAGCGTAGGCCATCTCAGTCTATATAATGATATAATGCTATGCCTACAGCGCAGGCCGTCTCAGTCTATATAATGATATAATGCTATGCCTGCAGCGTAGGCCATCTCAGTCTATATAATGATATAATGCTATGCCTGTGGCATAGGCCGTCTCAGTCTATATAATGATATAATGCTATGCCAGCAGCGTAGGCCATCTCAGTCTATATAATGATATAATGCTATGCCTGTGGCGTAGGCTGTCTCAGTCTATATAATGATATAATGCTATGCCTGTGGCGTAGGCCATCTCAGTCTATATAATAATATAATGCTATGCGTGCAACATAGGCCGTCTCAGTCTATATAATGATATAATGCTATGCCTGCAGCGTAGGCCGTCTCAGTCTATATAATGATATAATGCTATGCCTGCAGCGTAGGCCATCTCAGTCTATATAATGATATAATGCTATGCCTACAGTGCAGGCCGTCTCAGTCTATATAATGATATAATGATATGCCTGCAGCGTAGGCCGTCTCAGTCTATATAATGATATAATGCTATGCCTGCAGCGTAGACCGTATCAGTCTATATAATGATATAATGCTATGCCTGCAGTGCAGGCCATCTCAGTATATATAATGATATAATACTATGCCTGCAGCGTAGGCCGTCTCAGTCAATATAATGATATAATGATATGCCTGCAGCGTAGGCTGTCTCAGTCTATATAATGATATAATGCTATTCCTGCAGTGTAGGCCATCTCAGTCTATATAATGATATAATGCTATGCCTGTGGCGTAGGCCGTCTCAGTCTATATAATGATATAATGCTATGCCTGTAGCGTAGGCTGTCTCAGTCTATATAATGATATAATGCTATGCCTGTGGCGTAGGCCGTCTCAGTCTATATAATGATATAATGCTATGCCTGTAGCATAGGCCATCTCAGTCTATATAATGATATAATGCTATGCCTGTAGCGTAGGCCGTCTCAGTCTATATAATGATATAATGCTATGTCTGTGGCGTAGGCTGTCTCAGTCTATATAATGATATAATGCTATGCCTGTGGCATAGGCCGTCTCAGTCTATATAATGATATAATGCTATGCCTGTAGCATAGGCCATCTCAGTCTATATAATGATATAATGCTATGCCTGTAGCGTAGGCCGTCTTGGTCTATATAATGATATAATGCTATGCCTGTAGCGTAGGCCATCTCGGTCATTATGGCTACATCTTATCCATTATGCTCTGTTAAGCATAACTCCACTTTTCCATCCATGTTTGACAATGTAAACTGCCTCTTAAACTAAATGTTGTAGCATATTCTTGCATCTGTAAATATATATATAATGTATTTGTTTTTTTAGTGTATCCTTGTATCTGTAATATATTTTGTTCATTTTTTGATCCTATTCACCCAGGGTCTGCCTGCAAATGGTCTATTGAGATCAGCGCACTACCCCGGTAAACAAGTATGTATAAATAAATAAATAATGTTTCCTATGATGCTTATGTGATAGTTTGTAAGTCACTTAATTATGCAAAAAATAATATACATACTGATATATACATATCTATAAATGCTATCAAGCAACTAGTAATATCGCTAATATAGTGTTTTATACAGACGTCTTCTGTCTCCAACTGTAACATTTCACAATATATCTGTAAATAAAATGCATCTATCTTAGTTATGAAAATATGAATGTCAGTATAAAAATATGAACAAGTGGTGAAAAAGTGATTAATATCTATTGCAAAATATTCTAGGTTATCAGTCTTTGTGCCATTTTGTTACTTACACCTCAACTTTTCTTATGCTATTATTAATTGATAAGCACTTACTTAAGGAGTTAAGAACCAGAAAATGTGAAGATAGTAAAATAAACCATGGGTGTTCAGTGGATGTATTAAATAAAGGTGCTATTGTCTACTTGTTTGCCTTAGACACACACACATGGAGCTAAATTCCACTTATCCATTTCACTTATGTTCATAGGCAAATACCAGACCAGCCACCCTTGCGGGTCATTTTAAGCCTAGATAGTTTCACTTTTGTGCTCAAATTAACCTATCCCATTTGGTTATAGATTGGTCTTACCCATCCCATGGTCAATAATTATACATTACCCCTAATGAAAATAAATGGGATCATACCATGGATCATCTGAGGGGACCAATACATTGGATAAAGCATTTAAGAGTTACCTCTGTCCATTAGTAGTACAGGGGGAAGTCCTGGGGTAAATTTTCTGTTTCCCATCCATAGATATAAGTTGCAGTTGAATATGGACAGAGATGAACTTTGTTTTATGTGTATGGGGAGTCTGTTCCAGAGTAGCGGTATCCGCTGCGAGATACACCTGTCTTTCCAAACCATTCTATTGTTGTTGTAGAAGAGGTTTAGATCCCTAAATTGAGTATTCCACTCACTCTTTGACTTGCTGATGTGCAGTAAATCTATCAGTAATGAGTCAGAGGATGCTTTGTGTGCCACGCAGGGGTCATCCTTTAGCAGTCAGTAGGATACTGAGTATAGTAACAGGGCTTTCAGTCTGCCCATGTAGCTCATGTTGTTTAGACCCTGTATCCTTTTAGTAAGATATCTTTGTGGGTGTTCTAGTTGTCGCATGTGTCTGGACAGATACAGGCTAAAAGGGGCATTATATTCAGTGATTGCTCTAATGAGGGCTGAGTGAAGTCACTTGCACTTGACTGTCTACCAGTATTGGTTGCTCACAAAGTATACAATGAACCATAACAATGTAAGAATAAAAAAGCCAAGCAAATAAACTTAGTAACTATAATGTGTCCACTTATTACAAATAGCCCTGGGTATGTTTTAATGATATCTACTGTTAGGAGAAAGCAAATTATTCATAGGGATTTTTGAAACATATATTCAAGTACTTGTAATAAATGAAAATGACTGTTTATTAAACAGAGTTTATTTGTAACAAATGAACATATTTAATTGTATTTGTCTGACTTTTCATTTCAAAGCATACAGCCTTCTTGGAGGTTTCTTTGCCAAAACATGTTGGGGGAGGGTGGGGGGAGGGGAAGAATTTTCCAGTAAGTTAGTAAGTGGCTGTGATGCTGCCCGCTATTCTACAAGTGACATTGACATGACAAACGTCCATTCAGCTACAAAAGTGAACACTTAAATGGCAGCAATCACTTTTAAACAAGTACAGGGTCATATATCGGGTGGCTGGTATGGGCCCCCATGGAGCTGTGGGCTCCAGAGAGCTGAGTGAAACACCCCTATTACAATCTGCAGTTGTGAATGAATGTGGTATATTGAATCCCTTCAGACTATTCAGCCATTCAACTTTTAGTGAGGAGTAAGTCAGATTCCTGGATCCAAGCTTTCAATTGTTTGTCAAGTTTCTTTCTAGGAAAAGAATTCCAGGGGGGTGCAAAACCATATTTCATATAACTCTGTAGCTTCAGACACAAAGACTTTTGAAAGTAAATGTATTTGTTTAGCTATGCAGGTAAGTTGTTTCAGTTCCAGGCAGACACATCACATCAGGAAGCTTATTAAAAAATACAGAGATAGTACACGTAGTCTAAACTCATGAGGTTTTTCTATACAGAATCGAATTTCTGTAGGCCACATGTGCTACATGACATGCCTAACACAGAAACTACCTCCTTAACTTTTAAAGGTGCCTACCCAATATCTAACATCTTGTGTAATGGGGTTTTTCACTGGAGTCTCCAGTCTGCTCACATATCTTAACAGACATGCAAGCAAATGAACTAGAAGTCCTCCAAGCTGCCTGCAATTGTCTGTTTGCATCTTGCAATGGGCTAGAATCTTGTCCAGGATTAGCTCTATGACTTACACCTGTTACTTGCTTGGATACGCTGTGGCTGTCCTGATACTATTTGGAAATTTACCAGTTTTAATTGCTTACACACGAGCACACACACACACACACACACACACACACACACACACACACACACACACACACACACACACACACACACACACACACACACACACACACACACACACACACACACACACACACGAGGAGGACATGCAGGGAGCAAGACATGGCAGAACACAGAGATCAGTGAAAGACTTTAGAATAGAGATGATAAAGTAGCTGCCCTTATGATGATATAACAGACTGCCTCCAAAAGTGTTTGAGAATATGGCCAGTGTGCTGGTAGATTCCATGACACAGAACTCCAACAGGCACTGGCCGATGCAGGGATGCCTGAGAACATATATCCCATGACACAGATCTCCAACAGGCACTGGCCAATGCAGAGATGCCCAAGAACTTAGATCCCATGACCAAGATCTCAAGCAGAAATTAGCCAATGCAGAGATGCCTGAAAACTTAGATCCCATGACAGAGATCTCCAACAGGCACTGGCATTACATACCTCTCAACCTCTTAGAGCACAAAATCTGGACAAAGCCTAAAATGATGGGGGAAAATAGGGATAGATTTAAATATTGCTCTTACAAACTTAGAAAGTTGATAGAATAGACAGGTTTTGCATTAGCATGAATTTTCCGAAGGATGTGGAGTCTTAAACTCAATGACTTCAGTTCTCAGCTATTTGCCAGAAAGGTACAGATTTTTGGAGGAGCACACCAAAAATATGGGGCAAAAATCTGGCCGTTCTGCAAAAATCTGTACAGTTGAGAGGAATGAGTGGCAAATATATTGATACCTGAGTGCTTAGATCCCTTGACAAAGATCTCCAACAGGCACTGGCCACTGCAGTGATGCCTGAAAACTTAGATCCCATGACAGAGATCAACAGTTACTAGCCAATGCAATGATGCCTTAGAACTTAGATACCTTGACAGAGATCTCCAACAGACACTGGCCTATGCAGGGGATGTCTGAGAACCTAGAATCCATGACAGAGATCTCCAACAGACACTGGCCAACTCAGAGATGTCTAAGAACTTAGATCCCATGACAGAGATCTCCAACAGGTACTGGTGAATGTAATGATACCTGAGAACTTAGATCCCATGACTATGATCTGAAGCAGACACTTTCCAATGCAGTAATGCCTGAGAACTTAGATCCCATGACAGAGATTTCCAGCAGACACTGGCCAACGCAGTGATGCCTGAGAACTTAGATCCCCTAACAAAGATCTTCAACAGGCCCAGGCCAATGCAGTGATACCTGAGAACTTAGATCCCATGACAGAGATCTCCAGCAGACACTTGCCAATGCAGTGCTGCCTGAGAGCTTAGATCCTCTAACAAAGATCTTCAACAGGCCCAGGTCAATGCAGTGATGCCTGAGAACTTAGTT
The DNA here is from genome assembly GCF_019279795.1 of Protopterus annectens. NCBI lineage: Eukaryota > Metazoa > Chordata > Ceratodontiformes > Protopteridae > Protopterus > Protopterus annectens. The sequence goes on along the minus strand of NC_056746.1, from coordinate 121,287,664 downwards.
CCCATGACAGAGATCTCCAGCAGACACTGGCCAATGCAGTGATGCCTGAGAACTTAGATCCCATGACAGAAATTTCCAGCAGACACTGGCCAATGCAGTGATACCTGAGAACTTAGATCCCATGACAGCGATCTCCAGCAGACACTGGCCAATGTAGTGCTGCCTGAGAACTTAGATCCCATGACAGAGATTTCCAGCAGACACTGGCCAATGCAGTGATGATTGAGAACTTGTAAAGCAAGTGTGGTACCACTGCACAAGTGAGTGTGAAGTAGGGTTCTTTGTAACTGCCTATTTATTTTCAGACTGGGTTGGGAAGTAAGCTAGCAGTCTGGCACATTGTGTAAGTTAATTTTATCTTCTGGAACTCTTACTGGCCAGTGGAGTTTCTAACTTCTTTTATCCAATTTTTTAAATATTGTGCAAAAGTCAGATACATGGCCAAATTGAAAGTTATGTATTCTTTAGGTGAAGAAGCTGTTTCATAGTTTTTTCTTTTTGAAATGTGGAGAAGAACAAGGCCTCCTCTCAATCAAATCTGACGTTTTTGTTTCCATTTAGTTTACAGTTTGAAATGCTAAAGTGGACAGTTTACATAACTCATTTCTCAGGTATGTGAAGAAAAGCAGACAGCATAATATCAAGCCGTAGGTCCAGTTCGGCTTCACTGTCACTGCAATGGTAGCGTTAGGAAGTCATAATAATATCGCTGAGGTCACATTTCAGAGTATGTATGTCATATCTTAGAGCTTTATTTCATCCTTGTTCATATGAGCATCTGCCATTTACTTATATATTCTTGACTCATGTTGAGAAAAACAAAACCTGAGAAGAAAAGCACTGGGAACATAGTGACTTGCCATTACCTGAGTATCTCAGATAAAATAAAAAAGAATAACAACCTGGTATAACAAAATAAGCCTTCTACGAGTACCGAAAAATAAAAAAGAAAAACAACCTGGTATAACAAAAATAGCCTTATACGAGTACCCGTAGAAGGCTTGTAGCCAAAGCTCTAAGTATTGTTCTTGGTATAACAGAATAAACCTTAACAGCTGCTAGCCTGTTTACCATGTTTTTATTAATTTATTTCAGATAAGAGACTTTGCCCCCATTTTGTTATTTACTTCATAGATGAAGGAATAAGAAGAAAAACTTCCAGGTGAAATAAGTTAACAAAAACAACTTTACTGCCTTCAAAAAGTAAGATAAATGTGTAGTGAGTTTTTAATATAACCAGGGAGTATTCACAAGTGTTTAACTCATCTAGTCTGTGCCACCCCTCGCGTTTCCAGTCAAATCACCATCTCTTGGTTAACGTTGAAGACTTTGGAAACATGAAAAGATAAATCATTTTCTGCCTTGTGACATTGCAGTCTGTGTTCCTTTATGAAGTAGCACTTCTTGCCACAACTCACTGTGACTACTTTAAGTAGGAGAGGAACAGAATGCCCTCCTAAAAATGGATGAAAACATTTAACCTTTTGTTTGTAATTTACCCATTCACTATAGCCTACACCAGAGCACTGTACATAGCTAGAAATCCTGTACAGACCAAATTCAGCATCCGGTCCAAATCTTGTGGCAATCAAGAAGTTTCTGACTCCATCTATAAATGTAATGTTGACACTAAGGCCTCTGTGGTTTTGTTGTCCCAGAGAGCACTGTGTGGTCAGGCCATAAATTCATTTCCTGCATCTGTTTTATTTTTCACTGATTTTTTCTTTTTTTTTTTTTTTGCAGTTAAGTTTAATCAAACATTTCACAAAGCAGATTTTATAGTGGTAAAAGTTCTACTTGGAAAGAGGATGTCAACACAGAACTGTTCTGCTTCTCTGCTTTAACTTCTGCTTTTTGTATCATAGTGAAACAGCTACAATGCCATTATGTGCAGATTATTTATTTTGGTTTTAACTTTTTTTTCAATTAGAAGTGATTGCTTAATATTTTTGTATATTCCAGTTTCGATAAACCTGCTAGTCTACCTGCCCCACCTGGATGCACTTATCATGTTTCCATTCCATGTTTACCTGTAGTGACACCACTGTGTCCACCCCCAATGCAATTCAAAGACCTCCCCCCCATTGTCTTGGTAAATGGCAACACCTGCTTCAGCGTCTAGTTCTTGACTGTCCCATTTTCCACTTTTTAGTGATATTGTAAAGTTATGTCAGTAAACAGCTGTCGACACAAAAGTTTAGGTTGAAATTCAGAAAAAAAAATGGTAATCCAGCCACATGGAAAATTAGTGCGGTCAGAGTTGTGCAGTGCAGTCCAAGAGCAATTGATTATGTAGCAGGAGAGTAACATTTAATGCGTATGCCAGGGATAGGGCTGCATAAGTTAGCAGGAGAGTAACATTTAATGAATATGCCAGGGATAGGGCTGCATAAGTTAGCAGGAGAGTAACATTTAATGAATATGCCAGGGATAGGGCTGCATAAGATAGCAGGAGAGTAACATTTAATGAATATGTCAGGGATAGGGCTGCATAAGATAGCAGGAGAGTAACATTTAATGAATATGCCAGGGATAGGGCTGCATAAGTTAGCAGGAGAGTAACATTTAATGAATATGCCAGGGATGGGGCTGCATAAGTTAGCAGGAGAGTAACATTTAATGAATATGCCAGGGATAGGGCTGCATAAGTTAGCAGAAGAGTAACATTTAATGAATATGCCAGGGATAGGGCTGCATAAGTTAGCAGGAGAGTAACATTTAATGAATATGCCAGGGATAGGGCTGCATAAGTTAGCAGGAGAGTAACATTTAATGAATATGCCAGGGATAGGGCTGCATAAGTTAGCAGAAGAGTAACATTTAATGAATATGCCAGGGATAGGGCTGCATAAGTTAGCAGGAGAGTAACATTTAATGAATATGCCAGGGATAGGGCTGCATAAGTCAGCAGGAGAGTAACATTTAATGAATATGCCAGGGATAGGGCTGCATAAGTTAGCAGGAGAGTAACATTTAATGAATATGCCAGGGATAGGGCTGCATAAGTTAGCAGGAGAGTAACATTTAATGAATATGCCAGGGATAGGGCTGCATAAGTTGGTGATCTGCTTACAAAAGGAGCACAGATTGTGTAAAGTAGTAGACAATGCTAGAATAGGTCACATGACTTAAGAGAAACATATATTTAGGGCGCTTAAGACAATGATCAGAATGTGAGCATCGAAGCATAGCTGAGAGAGTACAGACAAGGACTGCACAACAAAGTCCCTAATATGTTTTATATTACAAATGGGAAGAAAATTGGTAGATTGGAGGGTCAGAAAGTGGGGAGAGTAAAGTACAGTAGCACACAGAGGGACAAGGGGAAGGGAAAATTGATACATATAGAGCGTGGATGCAGTAATGATATATATGGGGGTGGAAGCAGGATTGGTACTCACAGGGGGTTGGAAGTAGGAATTGTACACATGGGGAGGAAGCAGGATTGGTACACAAAGGGGGTGGAAGTATGAATGGTACACATGGGGGTGGAAGCAGGAATTGTACACATGGGGGTGGAAGCAGGATTGGTACTCATAGGGGGTGGAAGTAGGAATTGTATACATGGGGATGGGAGCAGGAATTGTACACATGGGGGTGGAAGCAGGATTGGTACTCATAGGGGGTGGAAGTAGGAATTGTATACATGGGGATGGAAGCAGGAATTGTACACATGGGGGTGGAAGCAAGATTGGTAGTCATAGGGGGTGGAAGCAGGAATTGTACACATGGGGAGGGGGTGGAAGCAGGAATGGTACACATGGGGCTGGAAGCTGGAATGGTACGCATGGGGTAGAAGGAATGGTATGTATACGGGGGTGGAAGCAGGAGTGGAACCCATAGGGGTGTAAGCCGGAAAGCAGGAATGGTAGATGTTTTCACTGGATTGGTGCTCATTTCTTGAAAGAAGGATAGAAAGGGAAGGTAGCATGGCAAAGGTGAGGATAGGAAGAAGGGTATATGGAGTGCAGGAGGAACAAACAAATTGACATATGAGACAGGCAGTGGCAGATGAGGGGTGTTAACACAAATGAGGGACACAAAGGAGAGGCACAGACAGACAGACAGACATGAGAAAGACATTTGCTGATTGGAAGGGCTGGAGAACAAGCTGGGGAGGGGACTGACACACTAGGAAAGGGGGCAGCATGATGGTGGTTAGGATGAGGCTGAGGAGTGTACGCAGGTGCACCTAACCAGGTGTCGGTCTCTTCTCTGACTAATCTTATGACTGGGGCCAAACTAATAGTTAATCAGTGGTAGGGCCCATACAGCTGTGTGGTAGGACTCATACAACTCTGTGGTAGGACTTACACAGCTCTGTGGTAAGGCCAATACAGCTGTGTGGTAGGACCTATACAGCTGTGTGGTAGGGCCCATACAGCTGTGTGGTAGGACCCATACAGCTGTGCAATGCTGTATGTTTCACAGGGATGGTCTTGAGGGTCCCAGTCCATGTGTCGAGCTGCAGGTCCACCAAAGTCCTCAATGGTCCATCCACATCATGGCAGGTTACCCAGTAGGTGTCCCAGTGATATTCCCTGACAGAAAGCTTACAATTAACCCACCAGAAAACAAGCTCCAGCAAATCCTCCAGTACTCCTCCACAGAATGACCTTTGCCACCTTGCAGAGCACTGGGGACCCACTGGGGTGTGGTGAATGCTGACTTATCACATCTAGGTCTCTGTCTGAGACTGCACAAAATATGAATATAAATGGAGAGAAATAAAACAGAAAATAGCAAATATGGTTAAAAAGGTAGCTGCAATAAAGAAAAAAGCCAAGCAAAAGTGATGATCACTTCTTAAAAACCCAAGACTTTGCACGTACTCTACAGCCCCTAGTTAAATCCCATAACACTTTCATAACAATCAGCACTCTTTTCTTACCCCATCTTTAATTAATTCTGCTGACTTAGCCTAAAAGACCTCTGACATTTCCCACAGCTCCCCTTTTCATCTATATTGATATCTTTCTCTCTACTCCTCTTACCTCTCTTCTCATCCTTTTTTCACCCTTTTACCCCAATGTACCTGTTCCTTTATGTCTTGATTCTGCTCTCACTTCAGAGGTGTGACTCATCCTTACCTGTATATAGTGATACAAACATTTACAGAACATACTTGTTCTACTGTCATAATACCTGCTGGTGATTGCTTGGGCACGACCCATTTTCAGCAGAGGCCTGGGGAGAAAAGCTCCATTTGCTTACATTGCATCACACTAAATTCCAGTCAAACACAGAGTAGGTGCATTTCTATTTACATATAAAGACAAACAGTAGTTACATTTATACATATACATTCTAAGATTTTACAGAGGTGGGAGGTACAAACTGGCAGCTGAAACTGAACTCTTAGAAAACCAGGCTTAATTATTATTGCTCCATAAAGAGCAAACTGCCCCACTGTTTACTATGGGACTGATTAATTCTGACATTACTTGCTCATATTGTGTTTAAAAACAAGCATCAAACACTGTTTACTTCTTTTAGCACTAACTTACAATGTTATAAAGGACATAGAGAGCTCATGTATACATTAATCACTTTTGATGGCTCCACATTAAATGCTACTTCAGATTTTAAACTGAAGGTTTTTGTTACATTTTTTCTTTTAGGCAGTGAAAGTCTGATGTGCACACAATGTGCAGGGGCCGAGTCTGATAGTGCACACAACGTGCACGGGCCAAGTCTGATAGTGCACACAACGTGCAGGGGCCGAGTCTGATAGTGCACACAACGTGCACGGGTTGAGTCTGATGTGCACACAATGTGCATGGGTTGAGTCTGATGTGCACACAATGTGCAGGGGCCGAGTCTGATATGCACACAACGTGCACGGGCTGAGTCTGATGTGCACACAATGTGCAGGGGCCGAGTCTGATAGTGCACACAACGTGCACGGGCCGAGTCTGATAGTGCACACAACGTGCAGGGGCCGAGTCTGATAGTGCACACAACGTGCATGGGTTGAGTCTGATGTGCACACAATGTGCACGGGTTGAGTCTGATGTGCACACAATGTGCAGGGGCCGAGTCTGATGTGCACACAATGTGCACGGGCTGAGTCTGATGTGCACACAATGTGCAGGGGCCGAGTCTGATAGTGCACACAACATGCACGGGCCGAGTCTGATAGTGCACACAACGTGCACGGGCCGAGTCTGATGTGTACACAATGTGCAGGGGCCGAGTCTGATAGTGCACACAACGTGCACGGGCCGAGTCTGATAGTGCACACAACGTGCACGGGCCGAGTCTGATAGTGCACACAACGTGCACGGGCCGAGTCTGATGTGCACACAATGTGCAGGGGCCGAGTCTGATGTGCACACAATGTGCAGGGGCCGAGTCTGATAGTGCACACAACGTGCACGGGCCGAGTCTGATAGTGCACACAACGTGCACGGGCCGAGTCTGATAGTGCACACAACGTGCACGGGCCGAGTCTGATGTGCACACAATGTGCAGGGGCCGAGTCTGATGTGCACACAATGTGCAGGGGCCGAGTCTGATGTGCACACAATGTGCAGGGGCCTAGTCTTTTGCTTTTTTTTTTGTTTTAAAGGTTGCAGTTGTGTAATTTTACACTCTCAGACTGCTTTCTTAGTTAGATGCCACACTTCAACAGATCCTCATGGCCTTAATGCTTTATTTTTAACCTTTATCACTGTATTTCCAGCTTAGCAATTATTTTATGTTTTTCATCCTGCTTAGGTTTACACTTGTATATCTATACACGTGTTCATTCATATTATGATTTGTTTTTGACACACAAACCTGATGAAGTATTTATTTGATACGCAAGTGATCTTTGTTAATATTTATACTGGTAGATGTCTGCTGGTAGATCTTTTTGTTAGTCAGTCAGTCATTTTTAGTTAGTTTTTTCTTAATAAAGTTTTGATTAGTTGGTTAGCCTATACAAAGTGTTAATAATTTGTCTCTAGCTTTCTAGATTCAGTTTTAGTTACCACAGTCTCTGATTACACTATGGTGTTAAGGGGGAAGGGGAACTTGGCTAAAGGAATGATTTTAATGCTTTTATTGCTCTTAACAGAACCACCATCTGTAACTACTCCCTTGTTCCAAACAACCTGATTATATATAAGGCACATTTTGATGTTGTTGTGTCTTTCGGCTTTTCCCGGTTAGGGGTCGCCACAGCGGAACTCCGGTCCGCTAATGATTGGCAGTAGATTTTTACATGCCGAGTTGCCGGCCCTGACACACAACCTTCAACGAAGGTACGCCCATTCACACATGTCTCCACACAGAAGACGCTCTAGCTGAGAATCGAACAGGACAATGTCGTACTGTGAGGCAACAACGCTACCGTAGCTAGGCACTTTTTGATGCTTTTCATTATACTCAGCTTGGATAACTTGTTTGTGCATTTCAATAAAGGATATTCTAGTGGATTTCAAGATGGTTGCAGTCCTAGGAACACTGTAGTTCCTTGGCTCCTGCAGGGATTTCATTAATCTATTCAAACTAGTATAGAGTTTAACCAAACAAAGAAAATATTACTATTCTAATGTTATAATCTGCACTCCAGATACTTTAAACCTGGGAAAAACAAATTCCATGAGCTAAAAAGAGGAAGATTTTGTTGGATTCAGCCTGAGATTGTTGCCTGATAAAAGCCTGCTATCAGCCACGTGTTGTCTCCTGATATACATTACACTAAGAAAAGGAAATCCTAAAATAAAAATGTCACTTGAAGCTGAAAATGTGGATACTCAAACTACCAAAACAACATTTTTGGTGGTCACATCACCTGAAAAAGATGTTTTATCCAAAAGACCTAGATCTGGGGAACAACAAGATACGTCTAAAATGGCAAATAAAAACCAAAACAGAACAACTTACAAGCTCTGAAGAATTAAAGACGGCCCTTCAACCAATCCAGATACCTATACAAAAATGTTCTGATCTGCTTCATACATTCAGGGACTCTATTAATCAAATTGCCAACAGAATGGAAAAAATTGAAGCAAGACAGTCCTAGAGAACGAAATTACACTGGATCATCGACAGAAGGAATCGGCGGTTAACTCTAAGCATATACAAGAGATACGACAAAAAATCCTCGACCTTGAAGCTAGATTCAGATGTAATAATATAATTATTAGAGGAATCCCTGAACAAGTTGAACAATCCAAACTCAGAGAAACTATCCAACAGATCTTTGCCTTACTCTTAGAAAACACGACTGAAACAAAGCAAATAACTATTGAAAGAGTTCACCGTGTAATCCACTTTCCACAAATCACTGAAAAACCTCGGCAGGTCTATGTTAAAATATTAAACTATCAAAATGTTCATAAAATCCCTCTCAGCTGTCAAAAAAATATCTTACATGGAATGGCAACAAAATCTTCCTGTCACAAGATGTTCCTTTACAAATAAAACAGGAGAGGCAAACATTATCACCCTCCTGCACCTATTTATCAAGAAAAACATTAAGTTCCAAATGAGATATCCTAACATACTTTCTTTTCGACATAATGGTGCTAAGTATACCGCATTGATAGTTAAAGAGGCAAGGAATGGGTTTTTTAAATACCTTTAAAGATCTGCCTGATGATGCAACCATCAATCGCTGACCGTATCTGGTGCCTGTCGTTTGAAATATTACCTCGCTTGATTTTCTCCTTATTGGCATGTCCAACATTGATGGACATGATATCATTTTAAATTTTTTAAGATAATGAACTCAGCTGATGGGCCCTGTCATCCTTGGGTCTTGGTTTCTGACCTGAATATTTTTTCTACACCTCTACATATGTGCACCCAACTTCCACCCATGCTCCCAGTGACCTCCAGTCTCTTTAACCTATTAACTTATCAAGATACACCAACTTAAAGGGAAATGGTCACTTTTTGAGCTGCTGGTGATGTAACAATGGCTGAACACTACTGTGTTCTCTGGAAAGACCCACCAAGGAAGTTTAACTCCCTTCCAGAGAAGAAGAAATACCGTCAATCTTGGAAATTAAAGCCAATCTTCATTTAAGCCACAAAGTGCACCCAAGGACTCCTATACAAAATAGACTTACATCAGGTAATTCCTATAAAATAAGTTAACTTCACATCTATCTCTGATCTTGCCTGCTTATTTCTAAAAGTAATAATTGATAAAACATTGTTTTTTCTCCTGATCCATAATAAAGGCTTTTAAGATTTCCAAGGGTTACTGTTTCTATGGGAAGTGGATCAAGGGAATGAGGCAAGAATCTATTTATTCTGTTGATGGGGATCTATGGGGGAAATATTGAAAATGGAGATAAGAAATGATAGAGAAACTGAGACTGTAAGGCTTTTTTTATCTTTCTCACAGTGCCACTTGCATGTAACCATAACCATGTATGGCATGTTAGGTGATTTAATCTATATAACTATTTGAATCTGTATGCCAACTGTTTATGTTTATTAGGAACCTTCTTCTTTATAGTATTTGGATCCTGAATTGTGATAATAGGACAACAACATTATATACTGCAGGTTTTATGTTGTTATTTAAGCTATACTTTACAGTAAACTCTCAGTTAACCCACAGTTATGGGGATTGGTAAATGACAGATGACTGTAGTTTCTGGTTGTTTGAGAGTTACTATTAAAAATAGGCCTGACTAATACTGTACCCTTTACTATTTGTTTGGTTTGACTTATTCTCAGGTTGGGGAAAGAGGGAATGTATTCCTCTCTTCCTTTTTAAAACTCTAAAACTCTGAAAATGTAAGGTATGTTTCTGAATGGCAACACATGAAAATTACACTGTATTTCTTTGATTTTTTTTCTGGTTGCTTGAAAGTTCTGGTTGTTTGAGTTCTGGTTAACTGAAAGTTTACTGTATTAAGATATTGGTTTCTAGACATCTTAAATTAGCCTATCTTTACCAATGACACAGTACACTGGTTTATTTACCAGTGACACAGTATACTGGGTTATTTACCAGTGACACAGTACACTGGTTTATTTACCAGTGACACAGTACACGGGTTTATTTACCAGTGACACAGTATACTGGTTTATTTACCAGTGACACAGTATACTGGTTTATTTACCAGTGACACAGTATACTGGGTTATTTACCAGTGACACAGTACACTGGTTTATTTACCAGCCACACAGTATACTAGTTTATTTACCAGTGACACAGTATACTGGGTTATTTACCAGTGACACAGTACACTGGTTTATTTACCAGTGACACAGTATACTGGTTTATTGACCAGTGACATAGTATACTGGTTTTTTTACCAGTGGCACAGTATACTGGTTTATTTACCAGTGACATAGTGTACTGGTTTATTTACCAGTGACACAGTATACTGGGTTATTTACCAGTGACACAGTACACTGGTTTATTTACCAGTGACACTGTCTTTGTATTAATAGATATTACTAGATATGAGAAGGTTGACAAACCTGTAACCTGCAATGATTACTGTTATCTAATGGGGTCAGTTTAGACGCTCACTCTCTCTCTCTTTTTTTATCATCGAGTTCAGATTGAGAATTTGCTTTTTGACTACATGATAAATGTCATTTATATATTTAGTATTTCTTCTTGTGACAAAATATCCCTTGCTTCTGTTCTACGAAGATTTCACCCACCTGTTGAGTTATTCTTGAGAGTTGATGTACCTGCCTACATTGAGAAATATTTATGATAGAGTGGGATAACACTTTTTAAACATATTATCTGTTGACAACCTTCAATCTAGTATAGATAAAGTGGTAATAACATTTTAACTGCGAGACTAGAAATGGTTCCTTACAAAAATGTCAGATAGTTTTAAGATAATATTCATATTGACTCTCGGTGATCTGAAATCTCTGCCACATGATCTATGCAAGTTTGCTTATGATATTTATTTATTTGTTTATTTATTTACATTTGTTAACTGGGTAGTGTCCAACTGGGCCAGTAGCCCGTTTTCAGCGGAGACCCAGAGAGAAAAGCTCTAGACAAATTAACAAATTATAAGCAAGATTATAAGCACAACAATTACTAGGAACACAGTAGTTAATATAGCATAATACCACAATACAGTAACGTAACAGTACATTAATACAATATTCATAAAAACAAATAGTTCAAATTACAGCAGTACAAATGAGTTTATCAGAACTCTAACTGCCAACAGCTGTAGTTGTTTGAGGTGAAAGATAGTACAGCGTTGAGATTATCCAGGTGAAGTACAGGGGCAGAGCCATGTGCTGGTGAGATATTAATTTAGGCTTTTTTTGAAAGAAGAGAGGTTAGCATTTCTTTTTTGGATGAGCTGAGGTAGAGCATTCCAGACCTTGGCTATGTTATTGGAAAAGAAGGAATCACCATGATAGTTGTATGACTGGGTCATTTTTAGCAGTAATTTGTCAGGGGATCTAAGGGACCTGTAGTTAACATTGGGTTGGACCAGGTTAGAGAGGGGAGGGCAGTTATTTGGGCTGTGGAAGACTTTGTGGACAAAGTAAGCTGGTTTAGAGTTAACAGGTTGGGAAGTCCCAGCCAGCTGAGGTGCTGGAGAGTACAGCAGTGATGTGTTTTGGGGGGGGATGATTGGCTGCAAACAGAGCTATTGTGTTGTAGCAGGATTCTAGGTTATTAAGGTCAGTCTTGTGTAGGTTGGTGAAAATATCTGAACAATAGAGGAGGGTGGATGGTAAGTGGAGTCTAGCAGTGGCTAGTCTGGCTTGGTGAGTGAGGTAGGGTTTGGCCCTGTAGAGAGTTTATTGTTTGACATGGACTTTTTTGATTGTTAAGGAGATGTGTGTATCAAATTTTAGTCTGTTAGCGAATGTAACTCCTAGGAGTTTGGTCTGATTAGCTGGGTCAATTTTTGTTCCATTGGAGGAGTAGATGCAGAGGGGTAGCAGGCTGAGCTTGGATGATATGTTAGTGAAAATCATGAACTTAGTCTTATTTGGATTTAGGATGAGTTCATACTTGTAGAAAAACATGTCTATGTACAGAAAGGACGTTTGCATTTTATGATGAAGTTCTTGGGGAGAAGGGGCTGAACAGATAAGTGAGAAGTCATCTGCATATTGGATGATAGTTGCCTATTGGGTGGCAGAATTTAGGTTGTTGGTAAATATGATAAAAAAGAGAGGCCCAAGTATGGATCCTTGGGGTACTCCAGTATATACAGGCAGTAGAGGCGAGAGATTCTTTTTCCATTCAGTAGCCTATTGATGGTTTGAAAGGTAACTGTGGAACCAGGTTAGTGATGAGGAGTTGAGATTGCAGTTTGCAAGTTTGTTGAGTTGGTGAGACACAATATAATGATAGGCTGGTTTAAATACTGAGTTTGATTACTCTGAACATGGACTTTAAATATATATATATAGATATATATATATATATATATATATATATAAATATATATATATATATATATATATATATATATATATATATATATATATATATCTATATATATATATATATATATATATATATATATACTGACCCTCTCTCTATCAGTTTAGGTTTATAATTTTATATGCATGTTTGATACCGCCATGAGAATGGACCAATCTACTACACAAACTATAATCTTGGTTCAAATAGCTATGTTTCAATTTTAGTATTGTATTTCCAACTGTTAATTTTTATGTTTTTCCTCCTTTTGTGTGGGATATATGGCATAACTTTGTTGGTGTGAAACGTTAATTTTTTTTACTGTTGCATAGTAATATTTGATAAGCAAAATATTTTATTAATGCTGGGCGTGCAGCATCAAAGCTCATACTTGGAATTATATGTTAAGATTATTCCTAACATAGCACTGGCTGCTGGACAGATACCAGGCCCTCCATGTGAAACATACTTATCTTTCTTAACCAAATTCCTTTTTTATAGCTGTTATCCATACTTCTTCGCTTCTCTGTCCCTTCCTCAGCTGTTTATACTTTATACTCGCTTACCTGCTAGAAGCCAACTGTTAGGTTTTAATGTTGTTAGGGAAAGTTAGGCCAATCTTATTCGACTTGTATAATATTTTTATTTTAAAAGTGGGTTTGCAACAAAAGTATGTTAGAAATGTTCTTCATGTAGATTTGTGGCAAGATTTTTTTCTCTTCAGTCTCTTATAAACACTCTGTACTACTTGCCATGGCTAAGTTGGTGCATAGTTAGGCACAGGGATAGTGACAGGAAAGTTAGGTGCTATTTGCACCAAGTATGATTAAGTGCCCTTTCTTTACTTATTCAAGACTTATACAATTTAACTTACACATTAATTTTCAGTGTTTACAAATCAGGATACAAATGTGGATAATTGATTCGTGGAACATAAAGGGGATCCAAAATGATGAAAAAAGAAAGTTCATTTTTCATTTAGCCTTTAAATCTAAAGCAAATGTAATTCTAACACAAGAGATACACATGCTTTCTGAACAATGGTGGTATGATAAAGGGAAGAAGTGGATTAAAACAATTATAGCAACTGGTAAAAAAACAACTAGTGTGGGAGTAGCAATTATTATTAAAAAAACTTTCATGATAACATTTTCCATTTTGATGTGGATCTAGAAGGTAGAGGTTGCTACATAATAATTAATAGTCTAAACTTTAATAAACCAATATTAGTATTAAATATTTCTGCCCCCTGTTCTAGACAACAAGAATCTTTCATGTATTTATATAAACTTTTATATAAAATTTTAACTATGTACCCTAACTATTACTATATTATAAGGGGGATCCCATGTCAGATACGACCGATACCAGAAGCTCAAACACCTTCATCATCAGAACAATTATCAGGCTACTATAACTATCTCAGAGCTTAAAAAAGATTTCAACTTATTTGATCCATATAATTCTCAAAAGGGAAACCAATCAAAAGATTAATATAACTTTTATTTTTATTGCCGCAAAGCATGGTCCAGCCTGGATTTCTTCCTAATTTCATGTGTATTTTTAAATCTGAACATTGATTTTCATACACAGCCTAATTTTTTTTCATATCACTCAAAAATCACACTTACTATTAATAATTTTGCTAAAGTTAATATTAAAAATAAGGGTTATAACTGGACCTTAAACCCTAATTTGTTACTAAATAAGGATATTATACAAGAAATTAACAACTGTTGGATGAGCTACTACTCAGTTATAATGGTATTCTATATTTTAAACTATTTTTCATACTTCAGTTTTCCTCCTATTACTTGGACTCCTCTCCTACTCCTTCGCCTTACACGTGCATTTCTTCATTCTCACCTTAGATTTCTTCTTTTCTTCTTCTTTAAGACATTCAACTCCATCACATCTATAATTGTACATACTGCTTTGAATTCTCTATTGCTGAACATACCTTTCCAAAAAAAAATGAACTTTGATTACATGATTAGTCTTGATTATTATCGCGTATATATATATCTCCTGATCTTATGTACCTTAGTAATTTCTTGGACTGTGAATTTTATGCATCATAAACTGTATGTAACTGGAGCTTTTCTCCTTGGGTCTCCACTGAAAATGGGTTTCTGGCCTCAGCTGGACTAACCCAGTTAACAAATGTCATTAAATAAATATTCATCTACCATTTGACATTCAATAGGCCTCCATAAAAGTCAAAATTAGAGGAATCCTTATTAATAAAGCGTCATATTATAAGAAAATTTATAATGCTAGGCAATCCTCAATTAAAAAGAAAATCAGCAATTTGGAAATGAATTACAAATAAATTACAGTCAAGAAACTGAAAGACATTTAGATCATATTTGGAAAGAATTATATTTATTAAACACACACCATTTAGTTTTCCAGGAAATAAAAACTATAGCCTATTACTCAGAATGGTCTTAGATGCCCTCTAAGTTTTTGGCGAGATTGATAAACCAAAGGAAATCAAACCCTAATATAACAGAGGTAGTATATCAAGGAAAAACATACTACACGAGTCAGGAAATAATCAAGTTATTTGTAGATCTTTATTCCCAGTCTTACAATGCCCAAACACCTTCATCATCAGAACAAGAGCTAGATCATTTTCTAAATCAGCTTAAATTCCCCAAAATTAATCAAACTCAGCAAGAATCTCTCTTATCTCCTATCACCTAACAAGAAATAATAACAGTCATAACTCACTTCAATTCAAGCAAAGCCCTGGGTCCAGACGGATTTACTGCAGAAGTTTACAAAACTTTTAGCCAAAAAATCTCAAAAAATTTACTTATTCTATTTAATTATGTAAAAGATAATAATATTACAGATAAACATCTTATTACATCCAAAACAATATTTATCCTCAAAGAACATATATATCTTAAAAATCCTTGGAACCATAGACCTATTTACTTGATTAACCTGGATATAAAAATGTTTGCTTTAATAGTGGCTAACAGATTAAAACCCATTACCCCTAGTATTATTTTACCTAACCAATCAGATTTTATACAATACAGACAAACTTGTGATAATACTCTTACACTAGATGCTATGATAAACGTTTCCAATCAAAATCAAATACCACTAGTTGCCCTTGCAATTCATACCACCAAAGCTTTTGGCAGACTAAATCTAAGATTTCTTCTCTCAGCCTTACCTTACGTTGGCATACCTCCTAACTTCATTCATTCTATTAACACACCAATGCTTATACAGCATTATATATTAATAGGATCTCCTCTCCGCAGATTGCTATTAAGAATTTAACAAGACAAAGTTGTCCATTATCTCCTTACCTTTTTAATTTATACATTGAGCTTTTATTTTTGCTCATGATGCAAAAAACTTCCATCATATTCCAGTTTGAAATATCTGGGAATATAGTTTCACCAAGATTCAGAGTCTGGATAGGACTTTTTTATAATTATGTTAAAAGTTTTAACTTTTATCCCAAAACTCTTCCCTTTCTTAACAAAGAGAACATGAAGAACATCAAATACACATATCCCTAAAAAAAAATTACTCAGTTTTTAAAAACTCATGGATACCTTCAATTTATCTGATGCCTTTAACATTCTACAACCATTGCACCTTAACCCAAACCTTAAACCTAACAATAAAATGCTCAACCTTAACAACTTTCTTCTCCTAAAACAGAAATGTCCGCTAGACCTATACCCCCTTAGAAATCACTCTATCATACAGATGAGGAAGCATTTAACCTTCCTAAAAGCAATACCATAATTTTGAGACAGATTAATGAATTAAGTGCCAAATTCCTGAGAAACCTTAAACGTAAAGAAAATGATATTAATACATGTAAAATTATTTGGAACCTTCTACTAATAAAAAAGACAATGATCTCAAATACATATATACTTAGAGATATGTCAATCAAATATCAAAATGAAATCTTTATCTCTAAATACTGGACTGAACTGGACCCAATGATTACATTTAATCAAAACATTAAATCCATTCAAATAACTACAAAATCAATCCCCTTTAAAAATTTTAAATACACAAAACTAATGATTTTGAATAACTCCTACCTTTCTCCAACTGTCTTAAATAAGTTTACCCCCAAACATCTCCAGTCTGTAAATACTGTGATTCTCAAAAAGTGGATCTCTTACTTATTTTTTTGGAGTTGTAAATGTTCCTTTAAACTCTAGTGCTCCTTAAAAATCAAATTACAAAAAATTGGCTACAAGAAGTCTACCCTTTCATGAAAATTTGCTACACTGCATATTCCTCTCCAGGCTTAACAAAATTATAAATACATGTACTAATCACTCTCTTCACTTTAATTAAATATTATATTTCATTGAATTGGAAAGACAAATCTGAAATCTCTTGGAAAGGGTTTAAAAAATTGCTATCAAGTATATAACAGCTCATAAATACCTATTGTACAGTCAAAAATCACATCTGCCTTTTCTAGAATACTGGAATTTACTATATGACCACTTTTTAAATTAATCATAGTACTTATTTCTATATTCTTTAGGATTGGAATCCCACTTCATTTTCTGTAACTTAATTGTTTCTTGATTTTTTTCTGTCAGCTCCTCCTTATAAGGGCCTTTTGTCTTATAAACTAATTCAGAATGTCTAAATCAGAAGTACCCAAATGTTTATTTCATATGAGTAGACAGCACCTTTATATATATATATATATATATAGTTTGTATATAGCTTATAGAATGTAAATTGCATATTGTTATGTACTAGGAATTGCTAGTTAATGATGCCTATATAATTGATGATATATGTCTTTTACGTGTGTTAACTATGATGTATTGATAAAACCTAATAAAGATTTTTGAAAAAAATAACGGCTATTCCATTTTTAACTCCAATGCGGACTCCCTACTATTTTCTGTTTGGTTACTTTGTAGAATGGATTTTATATTCATATTTTACAGTTCGATTTTTATTAAGTGTACTAAGTGCATAACATAATTCAGGAAGTGAACATCAAACCTTCCACACTGCGAAATTTCTGTCTGGTTTGTTTTGGACCCAGTATAGGTTCCATACTGTGTTTTTCCTGAGACTTCAAGGGATACCACAGATTTATCTTTTTACTAAAGAGAAAGCACATGTGCAACTTACTTTATTTTATTTTGGAGTTTTTCTCTATGGGCCTCTACTGAAAATGGGTTATTTGTGGCATAGTCAGAATTTCTCAGTAAAGAAATGCAAATAAATAAATAAATAAATAAATAAATAACTACATACTTACATATACATGTGTGTATATATATATATATATTCCCCTTCACAAGATCAAATGGATGGAAGCTCGAAATTCATAATCTCGAGAACAGAATCTCGAACTTCCATTCACTTGAAATTGTGAATGGGAACCTTAGGTTTTAAAAAATAAAAAGTTAAATACCTTATTGCAGGGGGCCAGGTCCCCCTGTACCTTAGCAGTTTAAATGTGAATGTTCCGTGACCGCACTATAGAGGAGGAATGGAAAATCTTCCATTTTGCACTTATGCGTATAGCGCGTAATGGGAGATTTCCCTTTCCAACACTATAGTGCAAACTCGGAGTAGGTATACTTAAGTTGGGGATGTGTGGGGGGGGTGCAGGGGGCAAAGCCTCCCTGCAAAAACATTTGAAAGGTGTTAATTTTTTTTTGTCCCTTTCATATGTTCGAGTTTCTCTAAATTCGAGATTCTGGTTTTGAGTTTAGAGACATTCGATCATATGAAGGGGAACCATATATATATATATATATATATATATATATATATTTATATATATACACTCATAAATAAATACAGACATAAATTTATAAATAAATAAAAAAGACTAAGTAATTTACTAGGCTGTGGTACCTGGTTTGCAGCACAGTGCCTGGAAAGTGTCAAATGCAATCAGGTAGGTAATGGCAACAAAATAATATACAGACCTTAAAAACACCTACTACTAAACTAAATGGACTACATCACAGAATATGATGGGTGGTACCTGCTACTGGTGTGTAAGGCGGTGGCACAGTGACTGAAATGTCAACTGGTGCGATTGCAATGGACCTCAAAATTAGGTAGAAACAACCCACTGCAATGAATTGCTTAACTCTAAGGACATTATTTGCAGGTGGCATATACTATATGGTTAATGCTGGTATACCTGACACAGGTATACTGTGTGGTAAATGTTGGTATACCTGGCACAGGTATACTGTGTGGTAAATGCTGGTATACCTGGCAGAGGTATAGTATATGGTAAATGCTGGTATACCTTGCACAGGTTTGATATACCTGGCACAGGGAGGCAGCTGATGAAGTATTATGCATCTCAGAATGCTGACATGAATACCCATGGATTCACATAATGTCTGTGGTAATACCAATACTACAACCTGATATTTATCAACCCACATGCATCATTGCTTGGCAAACTGGCATTCACATGGTCTTTATATGCTAAGCATACCTGGCACAAGTAAGGACAATGGGATGAGCATATAAACAGAATATAAATTCCAATCTGATGAGGGTAGTGGTTATTACCTGCATGGTAACAGCTGTATAAGAACAAAAGCAGAGACCTCCACCTTTAATTACAATGCCACACCAATGGTCAGCCTATTCTGCAATACCTAGTCACTCTTGGGTATACTTGGCAGTAGGAGGGATAGTAACACAGCTGCACTTGCAAATACAAGTTTTATGACTCAGAAAGAGCAGCAAAGCAATAAGTAATGGGGAACTTAATTAACAGCTTTAAAAAATCAAGAGCAGCTAAGCAGATGAATCAGAGAAATACTTACCTTAACACCTGGACAGGTATGCTGGGAACTTAATTAACAGCTTTAAAAAATCAAGAGCAGCTAAGCAGATGAATCAGAGAAATACTTACCTTAACACCTGGACAGGTATGCTGGGGAACTTAATTAACAGCTTTAAAAAATCAAGAGCAGCTAAGCAGATGAATCAGAGAAATACTTACCTTAACACCTGGACAGGTATGCTGGGGAACTTAATTAACAGCTTTAAAAAATCAAGAGCAGCTAAGCAGATGAATCAGAGAAATACTTACCTTAACACCTGGACAGGTATGCTGGGGAACTTAATTAACAGCTTTAAAAAATCAAGAGCAGCTAAGCAGATGAATCAGAGAAATACTTACCTTAACACCTGGACAGGTATGCTTGCCTCCTCTGGCATATCATCAAATTCTCCCATATCTTGTCAGTAGAGCAACAGTTATTACACTCACTTTTGGTGCAGAAGGCTATGGTTTCTACTCCTGCACTAGGTAGATTGATAGGTGACACAGCACTGCAACATAAGTGGGGTGAGGCACTCTTGAGAGTGTCGTCCTTTGGATGAGACATAAAACTGAGATCCCATCTGCTTGAGATGGTGGTAGCTCATGTGGATGTAAAAGATTTCATGGTACTTATCAAAAACTAACCCGGTCAACAAGAGACAAATAAATAAATAAATCAGTAGTCGAGTGCTGTAAAAATGTATAAATTAATAGGAAGCAGTGCATGGGCATAACCACACTTACAGATGTACAATTAGCCTGGTTTTGAAAAGCTTGTTATCAAATAATCACACTCCCTAACCTCTTCACATTGGTACAGAAATTCAGGGTTGTGCTTCCACAGGTAACGGTTACAATGCCTGCACTGCTTGCAGGAATGGGTGATGCCTGTTGCATGTCTCTCACTATTATAGAAAGACAGTGCCAAGCATCCAGGTTATATGGCGGGTCCTCATATGAGTCACACAGCAAGTGCTATAATTGTTGCAGATGGAACAGGTGGAAATAAATTTTTATCCCCTGCTCTGACTATGCGGGAGGCCTTCCAGAAATTATAGCCTCTTGCTAGGTTGACATCATATGAAAAATGGTAACAGAATTACACTGATGCACATTGTGGGAACTTTGTGATGTGCACCAGCTGGCACCACAGAGGCATGATGTAGCCTATTGCCACAAATAGGTTCATAGGTAGTTATTAGGCTTGCAGTCTAGGGGACACTGAGAATCCTAACCCAAATTCCCAATTGTCCCCAAGCACTGTTTGGTTAAGTGCCTTTTTCAAGGTTACACAGTAAGCAACCATGGTGTGAGGGAATCAAACCCTGTACCATAGGAACTACAGCTAACAGCCTTATCCTGATGTGCTAAATATCAGACTAAACAATGAGCTTGTTCAATATTTGAACCAGGGACCTCTCACACCTAAAGTCAGAATATTCTCCAAACTATACCTACAGATGATTAGAGTGACTATAACTGATGTGTGGAGGGAGGAAGAGGCACAGTTGTAATACATGGTACCACATTTATATTGTGTGCCACCACTCCAACATGCTACAAATAATGGCACCAGCATGTCATCATAACCATACGCACTGCTGAGTGCTACCACTCCAACATGCTACAAATAATGGCACCAGCATGTCATCATAACCATACGCACTGCTGAGTGCTACCACTCCAACATGCTACAAATAATGGCACAGCATGTCATCATAACCATATTCATTGCTGTGCGGATTGTAACAGTCTGTGGGCTTTGGGTGTCATAGAAATGCCTAGACATGTGCAGACTGCTTTGCCAGTGTTGGCCCCATAATGCACGGTAAGTCAATTAACACCAATGCACTGCTTGAGTGACTCAGAAATCTTTAAACCACATTTGCTTCATTAGCATAATTACTGTACTGTGAACTCAGCAGCAGCACAATATAAACAACTTGTGCCACTGAGGTGTTCATCACACTAACAAGCTTTCTAGAACATAGCAAGCAGACTGTCAGGAGAGATTTTTGAACTGGATATTTTAAATTGTATTTGTTCTGTGTGTAACCTATTTCCTGCAATGGTGCTGAAGCACTGGGATATGGGATTGTCACAGGTTTGTGTCCTCCTGTCTTCACAAGTGCAGTCGTTGTGGGGTATTCAATAATGGGAAGGATAACATGTGATGTCAGTACAGTATAGCAACCTGATAGTGGTGGTGGACTAACCCTGATGCAGTGCAACTATCAACAACAGTTACTATGGAGGGCACATCACCACCCACATACACTGCAGTGTTGCATGGGACTCATTTCTGCCTTTCCACTGGGTTTTAAAGGACAGGTCATGTCTGGTGCTCCAAAACAGGGAGCACCCTTGTCACTTGCTCATGCACTAGCAGTGGGAAGTGGTGCCATCAGAGACGGGCATTAGGAAGTGCATGCCAGTTCACACTTAGTGCCTCAACTAAGTGTCACAGTGGGGATAAATCAACAGATATGCATATCAGTGACTCAGGCCAAGATGGATGCTGCCAATGCCATGACAGAGATGATTAGTATAATGTGTACATGTGTGACAATATACATCAGGCCAAGAAATGATTGGATCACTTGCTTGGCTCACTGGATACACACTTTGTAGCCATTGCAGCTTCCATGGCATATTTTGTCCCTACATACCAGGGATAATGCTACATCTGTTGCCACTTTTCCTATGCTCTCACTATGGGTGTGCCAAAAATGATGATCTCATAGTATCACCTTCTCCACAAGATGTACAGGTACTTAGGCTGGTGTGCCATGATGGGGGTCATCCTCACAGATATGCTACCATTATTCAATATGCTGAAGACTCTTCCCTTATATGTTCATTCCCAACTCTTCCCAAACTCCAGGAAATAACACAAAAGTCCTTCCTTGACACAAAAAAATATATTTCTGTTCATCAGCCTAAACAAAACAAAACGGATGATCTTTACTAAAGGCAAATTACAAGGAACTCAACCTCCCTTCAGAATCTTTTCATCTAACAATACCAAATTCGAAGCAGTAGAACATACTAAACTTCTTGGGGTAACAATCGATAATTCTCTAAAATTCAATAAGCATTTAGCATAAACCATTAAAAAAGTGCACATAAAACTAGGTGCCCTCTACAGACTAAACCATTCCTCACCAATACCACCAGACAGGCCATAGCCAAAACCCATCTCCTCTCCACCCTACTATATGCATCCCCCATATTTACTAATGTCAAGAAACAGACCTAAACAAACTCGATGCTTCCTATAACAAAATAGCTAGATTTAACCACCCAAATAGAACTCATCGCTGCTCTGCTCTACAAGAACTAAACTGGCTTAAACTTCCCAGCGTCCTCCACCTACACCAACTAACCATCACCCACTCCGTCATCCACCAACCAGACACCTCCCCAGCTTTCAAAGACCGAGTACAGCCATACACCAACAATAGAACTTTGAGATCCTCTGAAAAATTACTACTAACAACTACAAAACCCAACAATAGCTTTGGAGAATCCCTATTCTCACACAAAATATCTAAGATCTGGAACTCCATCCCACAACTAATTGTAAACACCAGCAATAGTAATATTTTTAAATCACTCCTCAAAAACCACCTAACCAACAACTGGATGTGCTCCTGCTCTTCCCCTGGGTGGCCAAACACCTCTTCCTCTATATGACCTCTCATCCCACCCCCAGTCTTTCCAGTCCAGACTGTATTCCTAGCAACTAAGTACCAACTTCTAATTTCATAGTATTGATATCAAATAACTAATCTCAAGTTTTTCTGTTTCTCTCTTCCCACAGAAAGGCTTTTCAACTATGATAGCATCTGGTACACTACTTTTGGTCAATAGACATAGTGAGAATGTTATAAACAAAAACACACATACGCTCTTGTATAATACACAAATTGATTCTTTTTTTTGTTGATGAATTGTCTTTTAAACACAACTCATGTCTTGAATTGTTTTAACTGTAATAAAATTTGTATTCTTTATCAGAATATTTCAATTGTTTGTACTCCTTTTGTATATTTTGAACATTTGCATATGTTTGTACTTTCTGTAAGATATTTTTCGATAGCCATTCGATGTACAACATGGTATTGTTCTCCCTGTGCTTCCACTGAAAATGGGCCACTGGTTCAGTCAGACTCTCCCAGTAAATGAAATAAATAAATAAATATGTCCCACATGGTTGTCATCCATGTGGCATGGGCAGACAGTCACAGACACACTGTTCCACATCATCCCTGCTGGTAAGAGTCAGTGGCTATGCCATTTATGGGATAAGTGGTTCACCGGCTGGATTGTATTCACCTGTAGAGCCACAGCCACTATCACATCTGCACCCATTCAATGCTTTACCATTTGTGACATCTGTGTCCATTGGCACCTGTACTGTACAACCACTTAACTTATATGGTCATCTATCCCATCAGGAAGCTCCATCACCTCATTTCATAGTATACCCAAGTCTCCTCAATCTCTTAGCCATATTACACAACATCTGTAATTCCTCCTCAGTCTCCTAATGTACCTGTTGCTGATCCCTGCCTCTTATATGCAAAATACAACTGTGGCCTGTCCTTGCCATTGTATTGCATGGGTTAAGTAATATCTGATGCACAGTCTGGCCACTCACTACACTGTAGGTACAGTAATGTCTGATGCACAGCATGGCCAGTCACTACCTTGTAGTTGTGGTAATGTCTGATGCTCAGCATGGCTAGTCACTGACCTGTAGGTATGGTAGTGTCTGATGCACAGTGGGCCAGTCACTGACCTGTAGGTACAGTAGTATCTGATGTACAGCATGGCTAGAAACTGACCTGTAGTTACAGTAATGCCTGATGCACAGCATGGCCAGTCACTGACCTGTAGGTACAGTAATGTCTGATGCACAGCATGGCCAGTCACTGACCTGTCAGTACAGTAATGTCTGATGCACAGCATGGCCAGTCACTGCCCTGTAGGTATGGTAATGTCTGAATCTCAGCATGGCCAGTCACTGACCTGTAGGTACAGTAGTGTCAGATGCACAGTGGGCCAGTCACTAACCTGTAGGTACAGTAATGTCTGATGCACAGCATGGTCAGTCACTGACCTGTAGGTACGGTAATGTCTGATGCACAACATGGCCAGTCACTGCCCTGTAGGTATGGTAGTGTCTGATGCACAACATGGCCAGTCACAGACATGTAGGTACAAT
The DNA here is from genome assembly GCF_019279795.1 of Protopterus annectens. Lineage (NCBI taxonomy): Eukaryota > Metazoa > Chordata > Ceratodontiformes > Protopteridae > Protopterus > Protopterus annectens. The sequence goes on along the minus strand of NC_056746.1, from coordinate 121,263,226 downwards.
AATGTTGGATGCACAGCATGGCCAGTAACTGCCCTGTAGGTAGGGTAATGTCTGATGCACAGCATGGCCAGTCACTGCCCTGTAGGTACAGTAATGTCTGATGCACAGCATGACCAGTCACTGACCTGAAGGTACAGTAGTGTCTGATGCACAGTGCAGCCAGTCACTGACCTGTAGGTACAGTAATGTCTGATGTACAGCATGGCCAGTCACTGCCCTATAGGTATGGTAGTGTCTGATGCACAACATGGCCAGTCACTGCCCTGTAGGTATGGTAGTGTCTGATGCATAACATGGCCAGTCACTGACTTGTAGGTACAGTACTGTCTGATGCACAGCATGGCCAGTCACTGACCTGTAGGTACAGTAATGTCTGATGCACAGCATGGCCAGTCATGGCCCGATAGGTACAGTAATGTCTGATGCACAGCATGGCCAGTCATAGACCTGTAGGTAAAGTAATGTCTGATGCACAGCATGGCAAGTCACTGACCTGTAGGTACAGTAATGTCTGATACACAGCATGGCCAGTCACTACCCTATAGGTATGGTAGTGTCTGATGCACAGCATGGCCAGTCACTGACCTGTACATACAGTAATGTCTGATGCACAGCATGGCAAGTCACTGACCTGTAGGTACAGTAATGTCTGATGTACAGCATGGCCAGTAACCACCCTATAGGTATGGTAGTGTCTGATTCACAGCATGGCCAGTCACTGACCTGTAGGTACAGTAATGTCTGAGGCACAGCATGGCCAGTCACTGACCTGTAGGTACGGTAATGTCTGATGAACACCTTGGCCAGTCACTGCCCTGTAGGTACAGTAATGTCTTGTGCACAGCATTGCCAGTCACTGCCCTGTAGGTACAGTAAAGTCTGATGCATAACATGGTCAATCACTGACCTGCGGGCATGGTAGTGTCTGATGCACAGCATGGCCAGTCACTGCCCTGTATGTACAGTAGTGTCTGATGGACAGCATGGACAGTCACTGACCTGTAGAAGCAGAAATTTACTGATGAAATGCATGGTCAGTCACTGACCTGTAGGTACAGTAATGTCTGATGCACAACATGGCCAGTCACTGACCTGTAGGTACAGTAATGTCTGATGCAAAGCATGGCAATTTACTGACCTGTCGGTACAGTAATGTCAGATGCACAGCATGGCCAGTCACTGACCTATAGGTATGGTACTGTCTGATACACAGCATGGCCAGTCACTGACCTGTAGTTATGGTACTGTCTGATGCACAGCACGACCAATCACTGACCTGTAGGTACAGTAATATCTGATGCACAGCCTGGCCATTAGGTATGGTAGTGTGTGATTCTCAGCACAGCCAGTCAGAGCCCTGTAGTTATAGTAATGTCTGATGCACAACCTATCCAGTCACTGACCTGTAGGTAGGGTAAGGTCTGATGCAAAGCATGGCCACTCACTGACCTGTAATTACAGTACTGTATGATGCACAGCATTGCCAGTCACTGACCTGTAGGTATAGTAATGTCTGATGAACAGCTCAGCCAGTTACTGACCTGTAGGTATTGTAGTGTGTGATTCTCAGTGCAGCCAGTTACAGCCCTGTAGGTACAGTAATGTCTGATGCACAACATGGCCAGTCACTGACCTTTAGGTACAGTGATGTCTGATGCACAGCATGGCCAGTCACTGACCTGAAGATACAATAATGTCTGATGTACAGCATGGCCAGTCACTGACATGTATGATGAGTAATGTTTGATATACAATATGGCCAGTCACTGACTTGTAGGTATCGTAGTGGGTGATGCACATTATGGCATGTCACTGACCTGTAGTTATGGTAATGTCTGATGCACAGTATAGTCAGTCACTGTCCTGTAGGTATAGTAATGTCTGGTGCACATCATGGCCAGTGAGTGACGTGTAGGTACAGTAATGTCTGATGTGCAGCATGGCCAGTCAATGCCCCGTAGGTACAATAGTGTCTGATGCACAGCATGGCCAGTCATTGACCTATAGGAACAGTAATGTCTGATGCGCAGCATGGTCACTTACTGACCTGTAGGTACAGTAATGTGTGATGCAAACCATAGCCAGTCACTGACCTGTAGGTACAGTAGTGTCTGATGCACAGCACAGCCGGTCACTGACCTATAGGTACAGTAATGTCTTATGCACAGCATTGCCAGTCACTGCCCTGTAGGTATGGTAGTGCATGATACACAGCATGGCCAGTCACTGACCTGTAGGTACAGTAATGTCTGATGCACAGCATGGCCAGTCACTGACCTGTAGGTATGGTAATGTCTGATGCAAAGCATGGCCATTTTCTGACCTGTAGGTACAGTAATGTCTGATGCACAGCAGGACCAGTTCCTAAACTGTAGGTACAGTAATGTCTGATGCACAGCATGGCCAGTCACTGACCTGTAGGTACGGTAATGTCTGATGTACGGCATGGCCAGTCACTGACCTGTAAGTACAGTAATGTCTTATGCACAGCTCAGCCAGTCACTGATTTGTAGGTATGGTAGGGTGTGATGCTCTGCACAGCCAGTCACTGAGCTGTAGGTACAGTAATGTCTGATGCATAACATAGCCAGTCACTGACCTGTAGGTACAGTAATGTCTGATGCACAGCATGGCCAGTCACTGCCCTGTAGGTACGGTAAGGTCTGATGCACAGCATGGCCAGTCACTGACCTGTAGTTATGCTACTGTCTGATGCACATCACGGCCAATCACTAACCTATAGGTACAGTAATGTCTGATGCACAGCTTGGCCAGTCGCTGACCATTAGGTATGGTAGTGTGTGATTCTCAGCACAGCCAGTCAGAGCCCTGGAGGTACAGTAATGTCTGATGCACAACATGGCCAGTCACTGACCTGTAGGTACAGTAATGTCTGATGCAAAGCATGGCAATTTACTGACCTGTCAGTACAGTAATGTCAGATGCACAGCATGGCCAGTCACTGACCTATAGGTATGGTACTGCCTGATGCACAGCATGGCCAGTCACTGACCTGTAGTTATGGTACTGTCTGATGCACAGCACGACCAATCACTTACCTGTAGGTACAGTAATATCTGATGCACAGCCTGGCCAGTCACTGACCATTAGGTATGGTAGTGTGTGATTCTTAGCATAGTCAGTCAGAGCCCTGTAGTTATAGTAATGTCTGATGCACAACCTGGCCAGTCGCTGACCTGTAAGTATGGTAGTGTCTGATGCAAAGCATGGCCAGTCACTGACCCATAGGTACGGTAATGTTTGATGTACATGGCCAGTGACTTACCTGTAGGTGTGATAGTGTGTTATGCACAGCATGGCCAATCACTGCCCTGTAGGTACAGTAATGTCTGAAACACAGCATGGTCAGACACTGACCTGTAGGTACAGTAATGGATGATGCACAGCACGGCCAGTCAATGACCTCAAGGTACAGTAATGTCTGATGAACAGCTCAGACAGTCACTAAGTTGTAGTTATGGTAGTGTGTGATGCTCTGCACAGCCAATCACTGAGCTGTAAGTAAAGTAATATCTGATGCACAGCATGGTCAGTCACTGACCTGTAGGTATGGTAATTTCTGATGCACAACATGGCCAGTCACTGCCCTGTAGGTAGGGTAAGGCCTGATGCAAAGCATGGCCACTCACTGACCTGTATGATGCACAGCATTGCCAGTCACTGACCTGTAGGTATAGTAATGTCTGATGAACAGCTCAGCCAGTTACTGACCTGTAGGTATTGTAGTGTGTGATTCCCAGTGCAGCCAGTTACAGCCCTGTAGGTACAGTAATGTCTGATGCACAGCATGGCCAGTCACTGACCTTTAGGTACAGTGATGTCTGATGCACAGCATGGCCAGTCACTGACCTGAAGATACAATAATGTCTGATGCACAGCATGGCCAGTCACTGACATGTATGATGAGTAATGTTTGATACACAATATGGCCAGTCACTGACTTGTAGGTATCGTAGTTGGTGATGCACATTATGGCCAGTCACTGACCTGTAGTTATGGTAATGTCTGATGCACAGTATAGTCAGTCACTGTCCTGTAGGTATAGTAATGTCTGATGCACATCATGGCCAGTGAGTGACGTGTAGGTACAGTAATGTCTGATGTGCAGCATGGCCAGTCAATGCCCCGTAGGTACAATAGTGTCTGATGCACAGCATGGCCAGTCATTGACCTGTAGGAACAGTAATGTCTGATGGGCAGCATGGTCAGTTACTGACCTGTAGGTACAGTAATGTGTGATGCAAACCATAGCCAGTCACTGACCTGTAGGTACAGTAGTGTCTGATGCACAGCACAGCCGGTCACTGTCCTATAGGTACAGTAATGCCTTATGCACAGCATGGCCAGTCACTGCCCTGTAGGTATGGTAGTGCATGATACACAGCATGGCCAGTCACTGACCTGTAGGTACAGTAATGTCTGATGCACAGCATGGCCAGTCACTGACCTGTAGGTATGGTAATGTCTGATGCAAAGTATGGCCATTTTCTGACCTGTAGGTACAGTAATGTCTGATGCACAGCAGGACCAGTTCCTAAACTGTAGGTACAGTAATGTCTGATGCACAGCATGGCCAGTCACTGACCTGTAGGTACGGTAATGTCTGATGCACGGCATGGCCAGTCACTGACCTGTAAGTACAGTAATGTCTTATGCACAGCTCAGCCAGTCACTGAATTGTAGGTATGGTAGGGTGTGATGCTCTGCACAGCCAGTCACTGAGCTGTAGGTTCAGTAATGTCTGATGCATAACATAGCCAGTCACTGACCTGTAGGTACAGTAATGTCTGATGCACAGCATGGCCAGTCACTGCCCTGTAGGTACGGTAAGGTCTGATGCACAGCATGGCCAGTCACTGACCTGTAGTTATGCTACTGTCTGATGCACATCACGGCCAATCACTAACCTATAGGTACAGTAATGTCTGATGCACAGCTTGGCCAGTCACTGACCATTAGGTATGGTAGTGTGTGATTCTCAGCACAGCCAGTCAGAGCCCTGTAGGTACAGTAATGTCTGATGCACAACCTGGCCAGTCCACTGACCTGTAGGTACAGTAATGTCTGCTGCACAGCATGGCCAGTCTCTGACCTGTAGGTACAGTAATGCCTGATGCCCAGCATGGTCAGTCACTGACCTGTAGGTATGATAGTGTCTGATGCACAGCACAGCCAGTCACTGACCTGTAGGTAGGGCAGTGTCTGATGCTCAGCATAGCCAGTCTCTGACCAGTAGTTAAGGTAATGTTTGATGCACAGCATAACCAGTCACTGACCTGTAGGTACAGTAATGTCTGATGCACAGCTTGGCCAGTCACTGACCATTAGGTATGGTAGTGTGTGATTATCAGCACAGCCAGTCAGAGCCCTGTAGGTACAGTAATGTCTGATGCACAACCTGGCCAGTCCACTGACCTGTAGGTACAGTAATGTCTGCTGCACAGCATGGCCAGTCTCTGACCTGTAGGTACAGTAATGTCTGATGCACAGCATGGTCAGCCACTGACCTGTAGGTATGATAGTGTCTGATACACAGCACAGCCAGTCACTGACCTGTAGGTAGGGCAGTGTCTGATGCTCAGCATAGCCAGTCTCTGACCACTAGTTAAGGTAATGTTTGATGCACAGCATAACCAGTCACTGACCTGTAGGTACAGCAATGTCAGATGCATAGCATGGCCAGTCACTGACCTGTAGGTATCGTAGTGTCTCATGCACAGCATGGCCAGTCACTGCCCTGTAGGTATCGTAGTGTGTGATTCACATTATTGCCAGTCACTGACCTATAGGTACGGTAATGTCTGATGCACAGCATGGCCAATCACTGACCTGTAGGTACAGTAAGGTCTGATGCACAGCATAACCAGTCACTGCCCTGTAGGTATAGTAATGTATGATGCACAGAATGGCCGGTCACTGACCTGAAGGTATGGTAATGTCTGATGAGCAGCATGGTCAGTCACTGACCTGTAGGTGTGACAGTGTTTGATGCACAGCATGGCCAGTCACTGCACTCTAGGTAGAGTAATGTCTGATGCACAGCATGGCCAGTCACTGCCCTGTAGGTACGGTAATGTCTGATGCATAGCATTGCTAGTCACTGACGTGTAGGTACAGTAATGTCTGATGCACAGCTTGGGCAGTCACTGATCTGTACATACAGTAATGTGTGATGCACAGCATGGCCAGTCACTGACCTGTAGGTAAGGTACTGTCTGATGCCCAACATGGCCTGCCACTGCTGTGTAGGTACGGTAATGTCTGATGCACACTATCACCAGTCACTGCCGTGTTGGTATGGTAGTTTCTGATGCACAGCATGGCCATTCACTGCATTGTAGATAAGGTACTGTCTGATACACAGCATGGCCAGTCACTGACCTGTATGTACAGTAATGTTTGATGCACAGCATGGCCATTCACTGACCTGTAGGTACAGTAATGTCTGATGCACTGCATGGTCAGTCACTGCCCTGTAGGTACGGTAATGTCTGAAGCACAGCATGACCAGTCATTGAGCTGTAGGTATGGTAATGTCTGATGCATAGCATAGCCAGTCACTGACCGGTAGCTAGGGTAGTGTCTGATGCACAGCATGGTCAGTCACTGAGCTATAGGTATAGTAATGTTTGATGCACAGCATGGCCAGTCACTGACCTGTAGATACAGTAATATGTGATGCTCAGCATGGCCAGTCACTAATCTGTAGGTACGGTACTGTCTGATGCCCATCATGGCCGTCACTGACCTCTTGGTACGGTAATTTCTGATGCACACTATCGCCAGTCACTGCCTTGTAGGTATTGTAGTGTCTGGTGCACAGTATGGCCAGTCACTGACCTTTAGGTATGGTAATGTCTGATGCACAATATGGCCAGTCACTGACCTGTAGGTACAGTAATGTCTGATGTACAGCTTGGCCAGTCACTGCCCTGTAGGTACAGTAATGTCTGAGGCCAGCATGGCCAGTCACTGACCTGTAGGTATGGTAGTGTCTGATGCTCAGCATGGCCAGTCACTGTCGTGTAGATACAGTAATGTCTGATGCACAGCATGGCCAGTCACTGCCCTGTATATATTGTAGTATCTGATGCACAGCATGGCCAGTCACTGACCTGTAGGCACAGTAATGTCTGATGCAGGGCATGGCCAGTCACTGACCTGTAGGTATGGTAATGTCTGATGCACAACATGCCCATTAACTGACCTGTAGGTGTGATAGTGTGTAATGCACTGCATGGACAGTCACTGCCTGTAGGTACAGTAGTATCTGATGCATAGCATGGCCATTTAACTAACTGTAGGTAAAGTAATGTCTAATGCACAGCACGACCAGTCACTGACCTGTAGGTACAGTAATGTCTGATGCCCATTATGGCCAGTCACTGACCTGTAGGTGCGGTAATGCATGATGCACAGCACTGCCAGTTAATGACCTGTAGGTACAGTAATGTCTGATGCACAGCTCAGCCAGTCATTGACTTTTAGGTATGGTAGTGTGTGATGCTCTGCACAGCCAGCCACTGAGCTGCAGGTACAGTAATGTCTGATGCACAGTAAGGCCAGTCATCTGACCTGTAGGTGCAGTAATATCTGATGCACATCTCAGCCAGTCACTCACCCTCTAGGTATGGTAGTGTGTGATGCTCACCATGGCCAGTTACTGCCCTGTAGGTATGGCACTGTCTGATACACAGCATGGCCAGTCACTGACCTGTAGGTACAGCAATGTTTGATGCACAGCATGTCCAGTCACTGACCTGTAGGTATGGTAATGTCTGATGCATAGCATGTCCAGTCACTGACCAGTAGGTACGGTAATGTATGGTGCACAGCATGGCCAGTCACTGCCCTGTAGGTATCATCATGTCTGATGCACAGCATGGCCAGTCACTGACCTGTAGGTACAGTAATGTCTGATGCATAGCATAGCCAGTCACTGACCTGTAGGCATGATTGCATCTGATGCTCAGCATGGCCAGTCATTCACCTGTAATTACGGTAGTGTCTGATGCTCAGCATGGCCAGTCACTGCCCTGTAGGTACAGTAATGTCTGATGCACAGCATGACCAGTCACTGCCCTGTAGGTATGGTAATGTCTGATGCAAAGCATGGTCAGTCACTGACCTGTAGGTGTGATAGTGTCTGATTCTCATCACAGACAGTCACTGACCTGTAGGTACAGCAATGTCTGATGCACAGCATGGCCAGTCACTGCTTTGTATGTACAGTAATGTCTGATGCACAGCATGGCCAGTCACTGCTTTGTATGTACAGTAATGTCTGATGCACAGCATGGCCAGTCACTGCCCTGTAGGTACAGCAATGTCTGATGCACAGCATGGCCAGTCACTGCTTTGTATGTACAGTAATGTCTGATGCACAGCATGGCCAGTCACTGCCCTGTAGGTACAGTAATGTCTGATGCACAGCATGGCCAGTCACTGCCCTGTAGGTATGGTAATATCTGATGCACAGCATGGCCAGTCAGTGCCCTGTAGTTATGTTAGGATTTGATGCATAGCATGGCTAGTCACTGTCCTGTTGGTATGGTAGCATCTGATGCATAGCATGGCCACTCACTGCCCTGTAGGTATAGTAATGTCTGATGCACAGCATGGCCAGTCACTGACCTGTAGACATGGTAATGTCTGATGCACAGCATGGCTAGAAACTGACCTGTAAGTACAGTAATGTCTGATGCACCACATGGCCAGTCACTGACCTTTAGGTACAGTAATGTCTGATGCAGAGCAGGGCCAGTCACTGACCTGTAGGCATGGTAGTGTCTGATGCACAGCATGGCCCGTCACTGCCCTATAGGTATGGTAGTGTCAGAAGCAAAGCATGGCCAGTTACTGACTTGTAGGTACAGTAATGTCTGATGCACAGCATGGCCAGTCACTGACCTGTAAGTACAGTAATGTCTGATGTATAGCATAGCCAGTCACTGACCTCTAGGTATGGTAATGTCTGATGCTCAGCATGGCAGTCACTGCCCTGTCGGTATGGTAGTGTCTGATGCACAGCATGGCCAGTCACTGCACTGTAGGTATGGTAGTGTGTGATGCACGGCATGGCCAGTCACTGACCTGTAGGCATGGTAGTGTCTGATGCACAGCATGGCCAGTCACTGCCCTATAGGTATGGTAGTGTCTGATGCACAGCATGGCCAGTCACTACCCTGAAGGTATGGTAGTGTCTGATGCACAGCATGGCCAGTCACTGACCTGTAGATACAGTAATATGTGATGCTCAGCATGGCCAGTCACTAACCTGTAGGTACGGTACTGTCTGATGCCCACCATGGCCGTCACTGACCTCTTGGTACGGTAATTTCTGATGCACACTATCGCCAGTCACTGCCTTGTAGGTATTGTAGTGTCTGGTGCACAGTATGGCCAGTCACTGACCTTTAGGTATGGTAATGTCTGACGCACAATATGGCCAGTCACTGACCTGTAGGTACAGTAATGTCTGATGTACAGCTTGGCCAGTCACTGCCCTGTAGGTACAGTAATGTCTGAGGCCAGCATGGCCAGTCACTGACCTGTAGGTATGGTAGTGTCTGATGCTCAGCATGGCCAGTCACTGTCGTGTAGATACAGTAATGTCTGATGCACAGCATGGCCAGTCACTGCCCTGTATATATTGTAGTATCTGATGCACAGCATGGCCAGTCACTGACCTGTAGGCACAGTAATGTCTGATGCACAGCATGGCCAGTCACTGACCTGTAGGTATGGTAATGTCTGATGCACAACATGTCCATTCACTGACCTGTAGGTGTGATAGTGTGTAATGCACTGCATGGACAGTCACTGCCTGTAGGTACAGTAGTATCTGATGCATAGCATGGCCATTTAACTAACTGTAGGTAAAGTAATGTCTGATGCACAGCATGACCAGTCACTGACCTGTAGGTACAGTAATGTCTGATGCCCATTATGGCCAGTCACTGACCTGTAGGTGCAGTAATGGGTGATGCACAGCACTGCCAGTTAATGACCTGTAGGTACAGTAATGTCTGATGCACAGCTCAGCCAGTCATTGACTTTTAGGTATGGTAGTGTGTGATGCTCTGCACAGCCAGCCACTGAGCTGCAGGTACAGTAATGTCTGATGCACAGTAAGGCCAGTCATCTGACCTGTAGGTGCAGTAATATCTGATGCACATCTCAGCCAGTCACTCACCCTCTAGGTATGGTAGTGTGTGATGCTCACCATGGCCAGTTACTGCCCTGTAGGTATGGCACTGTCTGATACACAGCATGGCCAGTCACTGACCTGTAGGTACAGCAATGTTTGATGCACAGCATGTCCAGTCACTGACCTGTAGGTATGGTAATGTCTGATGCATAGCATGTCCAGTCACTGACCAGTAGGTACGGTAATGTATGGTGCACAGCATGGCCAGTCACTGCCCTGTAGGTATCATCATGTCTGATGCACAGCATGGCCAGTCACTGACCTGTAGGTACAGTAATGTCTGTTGCATAGCATAGCCAGTCACTGACCTGTAGGCATGATTGCATCTGATGCTCAGCATGTCCAGTCATTCACCTGTAATTACGGTAGTGTCTGATGCTCAACATGGCCAGTCACTGCCCTGTAGGTACAGTAATGTCTGATGCACAGCATGACCAGTCACTGCCCTGTAGGTATGGTAATGTCTGATGCAAAGCATGGTCAGTCACTGACCTGTAGGTGTGATAGTGTCTGATTCTCATCACAGATAGTCACTGACCTGTAGATACAGCAATGTCTGATGCACAGGATGGCCAGTCACTGCTTTGTATGTACAGTAATGTCTGATGCACAGCATGGCCAGTCACTGCTTTGTATGTACAGTAATGTCTGATGCACAGCATGGCCAGTCACTGCCCTGTAGGTACAGCAATGTCTGATGCACAGCATGGCCAGTCACTGCTTTGTATGTACAGTAATGTCTGATGCACAGCATGGCCAGTCACTGCCCTGTAGGTACAGTAATGTCTGATGCACAGCATGGCCAGTCACTGCCCTGTAGGTATGGTAATATCTGATGCACAGCATGGCCAGTCAGTGCCCTGTAGTTATGTTAGGGTTTGATGCATAGCATGGCTAGTCACTGTCCTGTTGGCATGGTAGCATCTGATGCATAGCATGGCCACTCACTGCCCTGTAGGTATAGTAATGTCTGATGCACAGCATGGCCAGTTACTACCCTGTAGGTATGGTAGTGTCTGATGCACAGCATGGCCAGTCACTGACCTGTAGACATGGTATTGTCTGATGCACAGCATGGCTAGAAACTGACCTGTAAGTACAGTAATGTCTGATGCACCACATGGCCAGTCACTGACCTTTAGGTACAGTAATGTCTGATGCAGAGCAGGGCCAGTCACTGACCTGTAGGCATGGTAGTGTCTGATGCACAGCATGGCCCATCACTGCCCTATAGGTATGGTAGTGTCAGATGCACAGCATGGCCAGTTACTGACTTGTAGGTACAGTAATGTCTGATGCACAGCATGGCCAGTCACTGACCTGTAAGTACAGTAATGTCTGATGCATAGCATAGCCAGTCACTGACCTCTAGGTATGGTAATGTCTGATGCTCAGCATGGCAGTCACTGCCCTGTCGGTATGGTAGTGTCTGATGCACAGCATGGCCAGTCACTGCACTGTAGATATGGTAGTGTCTGATGCACAGCATGGCCAGTCACTGACCTGTAGGAATGGTAGTGTCTGATGCACAGCATGGCCAGTCACTGCCCTATAGGTATGGTAGTGTCTGATGCACAGCATGGCCAGTCACTACCCTGTATGTATGGTAGTGTCTGATGCACAGCATGGCCAGTCACTACCCTGTAGGTATGATAGCGTCTGATGCACAGCATGGCCAGTCACTGCTCTGTAGGTATGGTAGGGTCTGGTGCACAACACGGACAGTCACTGACCTGTAGGTGTGATAGTGTCTGATGCTCAGCACAGCCAGTCACTGACCTGTAGGTACAGCAATGTCTGATACACAACATGGCCAGTCACTGCCTTGTATGTACAGTAATGTCTGATGCACAGCATGGCCAGTCACTGCTCTGTAGGTATGGTAATATCTGATGCACAGCATGGCCAGTCAGTGCCCTGTAGATATGTTAGGGTTTGATGCACAGCATGGCTAGTCACTGTCCTGTTGGTATGGTAGCATCTGATACATAGCTTGGTCACTCACTGCCCTGTAGGTATGGTAATGTCTGATGCACAGCATGGCCAGTCAATACCTGTAGGTATGATAGTGTCTGATGCACAGCATGGCCAGTCACTGACCTGTAGACATGGTATTGGCTGATGCACAGCATGGCTAGAAACTGACCTGTAAGTACAGTAATGTCTGATGCACCACATGTCCAGTCACTGACCTTTAGGTACAGTAATGTCTGATGCGCAGCATGGCCAGTCACTGACCTGTAGGCATGGTAGTGTCTGATGCACAGCATGGCCAGTCACTACCCTGTAGGTATGGTAGTGTCTGATGCACAGCATGGCCAGTCACTGACCTGTAGACATGGTATTGGCTGATGCACAGCATGGCTAGAAACTGACCTGTAAGTACAGTAATGTCTGATGCACCACATGTCCAGTCACTGACCTTTAGGTACAGTAATGTCTGATGCGCAGCATGGCCAGTCACTGACCTGTAGGCATGGTAGTGTCTGATGCACAGCATGGCCAGTCACTATCCTGTAGGTATTGTAGTGTCTGATGCACAGCATGGCCAATCACTACCCTGTAGGTATGATAGTGTCTGATGCACAGCATGGCCAGTCACTGCTCTGTAGGTATGGTAGGGTCTGGTGCACAACACGGACAGTCACTGACCTGTAGAACAAGTAATGTCTGATGCACAGCATGGCCAGTCACTGCTCTGTGGGCATGTTAATGTCTGATGCACAGCATGGCCAGTCACTGACCTTTAGGTACGGTAATGTCTGATGTACAGCATGGCCAGTCATTACCCTGTTGGTATGTTAGTGTCTGATGCACAGCATGGCCAGTCACTGCCCTTTAGGTACGGTAATGTCTGATGCACAGCATGGCCAGTCACTGCCCTTTAGGTATGGTAATGTCTGATGCACAGCACGGCCAGTCACTGCCCTTTAGGTACTGTAATGTCTGATGCACATCACGGCCAGTCACTGCCCTTTAGGTACGGTAATGTTTGATACACAGCATTGCCAGTCACTGCCCTGTAGGTATGGCAGTGTGTGATGTACAGCATTGCAGTCACTGCCCTGTTGGTACGATAATGTCTGATGTACAGCATGACCAGTCACTGCACTGTACTGCAAAGCCTGGGTGTGTTATTGCATGTGTCACTTTTACTCTTTGTTTTTCCTATTCTGAGCTATAATTATGTACCAGATATCACCTGATTGCTAGTGCTGTGTTGTACTTTTTAAAACATCTGAATTACAATTTACTAAATGACATATGTACACATACATTAATGGAGAAGAAGTGACACCGTATGATATCTTCATCGTTTTCTTGCAGTGTACATCCCCTCAACCTTGAATCAGCATCACCTGCAACTGGATTAGTCAACATCTACACATCTGGCACCTCATACACTGCTGCTTCTGGCTTGTTTGGGCCAGCCGTAGACATTCCTTGTTCAAGCTGTCTGCACACTAAAATGTTGTGCTGCATTACCCAGTCAGCAAATATTTGTGTAGCATACTATAAAACAGCCCATGTCCCTGACATTCGTGGGGACATTGACTGCATGCACATTATAATCAAGACCACACATGTTCTTCCTCATGCTGCAACATGATGTCAAGGACCTGGTGCAGTATTCCTGAAGTAGATGACTGTAAAACCCTCACCATGTCTCCTGATGGTTACTGGAAGGTCCTTGTAGCAAGGATGCTGAATGCTACATATACATTAGTGTCCACAGAGATGGATATTCCATGCATCTCTCAGGATACCAAGAAGGATGATACATGTCTGCAAGCTCCAGTATGGTACCTCTGGCTACATAATGGAAGTCAACTACATCCCTATCATGGAGGTGATGGCATGTTATGCACAGCTGGATGATGTGCAGTGTAGAGGGTGATGATGCTTGGCATTGTAATCACTCGCTGCAAGAACAGTCCCTATGAAAGGTAGTCTGTATCTTTCTGGTCATTGTGCAGATGTTAGTCATAGTAACTTAAGGTGGTCTGTCTCTTTCTGTTCATTGTGCAGAAGTTAGTCATAGTGACTTAAGGTGGTCTGTCTCTTTCTGCTCATTGTGCAAATGTTTGTCATAGTGACTTCAGGTGATCTGTCTCTTTCTGCTCATTGTGCAGATGTTAGTCATAGTGACTTAAGGTGGTCTGTCTCTTTCTGCTCATTGTGCAGCTGTTAGTCATAATGACTTAAGGTGGTCTTCCTCTTGCTGCTCGCTGAGAAATGTCAGCGTACAAATTCACCATCAAAGCACCTCATCTTATAATATTTATTTGTTTCTGAATTACTCCACCATGTTGTTTATCCCAGTTTGCAGGTTTGTTAGCATATTTTGGCACATATTTCTACATCATTATATGGTCATCTGCCATACTTCCACATCATTATATGGTCATCTTATCATCTGCATTTGAGGTTCAGTGCACAGTTTTCCTGAAATGACCCCACCCTGCATGCTAATGCTCATGGCACCAGTTCATGTTATGCAATAATTGTTTCTAAATCCCATTCCTAATCTTTGTATTTATACTCACTTTTTAACTGATGGTTTCACAGAGTCTGTACTTTGAGGCATAGGTAAACCTCTCAATGTCTTCACTCAGGAATCAGGAACAAAGAAAAAAACAATGGGGTGACAAAGGCTCAAAATCAGGGACAGTTTGTATATATTACTCTAATTCATATAACAACTTAATAGAGCAACAGGTTTTGCATTAAGATGCATTTACAGAAATAAAGCTAAGGACACCTATGGAGCTGTAATGTCTGGTATTATTGACTGACTTAGTAATTTACCAGAAAATCAAAACTTTATGAGGGACAGGGTATAAATATGAGCCTAAAACTAGGGACATCCTGCAAAATCAGTGATAACTGAGATATATAGCCACAGGTAATTATAGGTTCATAGGTTCATAGGTTCATACTAGGCTATCTGCCCATGGGCATTTATAAGCCTAGCCCATAGTTATGTGGCTTTCACCACCCCTTTAGTTTGAATAAAACTATGCCTATTATTTTGCTGTGCCTCTGTCAAGCAGTGACACTGAAGTAATCCCTGGGGTATATTTGCGATCTCCCATCCATTGGTCAAGATTCCTCTTGAACAAGGCCAGCGAGGTGCTCTGCCTCACATGTACCGGGATTTTGTTCCACAGCATAGGGAGTCACTGGGTTATGAATCTGTCCCTCCAGCACGTTCTATTAATAACCGTGTCAAGGTTTAAGTCTCCCGCCCTTGTGGTTCTGAGGGAATCTAGATTTTTTGAGGTGAAGCATATTCATCAAATCTGGGTTTGACATGGCCTTATATGTCAGGCACAGGTCACCTCTGAGCAAGCGGTATGAGACTGAATAGAGCTGGAGTTCTTTCAGTCGGGCAGCATAAGACATATTTTTGAAACCCTTTATCCTTTTGGGGCCTTTCAAGCTGCAGCAGGTGTCGGGTCAGATACATTCCGAACGGGGCATTGTACTATCATAGGTCTAATGAGTGATGAGTACAGGGGGACAATGACCTCCCTTGATCTAGATGTGAATCCCTTCATGATCAGGTGGACAATATAGAAGGTTTTCCTAACTACTTTAGCAACATGAGTGTCAAACGAAAGGCTACTGTCAACCTGGGTCCCCAGATCCCTGATGACTTCTTCTGTGCTCAGTGGATTACCACCTATATGGTAGCTAGGGGTAACCTTGTTTTTCCCGAAGGGTATAACTATGCATTTCTTGGTGTTTAACTTTAGGCCATGGCTCTGGCACCAGTTATCCGTTTCTGTGAGGCCCTTCTGAAGGATATCTGAGTCAGATGTGTTTTCGACTATGGCGCCCAGTTTGCAGTCATCTGCAAACTTTGTCAGCCATAACCCTCCTGTGTTTGCTTGTACTTCAGAAAAGTAGATGCCGAACAAGAGTGGACCCAGGACTGAGCCCTGTGGGACGCCACTTGTGACAGGCTTTGAGTCTGACATGGCTCCAGCAACTCTGACCCTGTGGGTTCTGTCACTTAGCCAGTTTGCAACCCATCTTGTGATGTATGGGTTCACATTCAAGCTGATGAGTTTTTCGATGATACCTGAGTGGGGTATTGTGTCGAAGGCCTTTGCCAGGTCGAGGTAGGCTGTATGGACTGCCTTTCCCTCATCAATGGCCATGGTGACTGTCTCGAAAAAGTCAACCAAGTTTAAGAGGCATGATCTGCCTTTGACAAAGCCAAACTGGGTTGGATCCAAAGTCTGCAAGTTCCCTATGTCTTTATTTATGAGTTCCATTATGATCCTCTCCATGGCTTTGCAGATAAGGCTTGTCAAGCTAATGGGGTGGTAATTTCCAGGGTCGGTGGAGGCACCGCCCTTGTGAAGTGGGACCACAGTCGCCGTGCGCCACTCCTTGGGTACGTATCCTGAGGTGAGGCTAAGATTAAACAGCTGTCCTAACTGTGGGTTTAATTCCTCATTGAGTTCGTGGAGCACACAGCCGGGGACACCATCTGGTCCCATGGATGCTGTGTTTTTTGCCTTTGTGAGAGCAGTTCTCACCTGGGCGTTGGAGATGTTTGGGGGGCTACAATCCTCTGGTATAGATATCTCTCCTTTTGGGGGGAGGGAGAAGTTTGCACTGAACCTGTCAGCCAGTATGTTGGCAATGTGTGTAGGTTCAGTAATCTTCACATCATTTTGAACTAATTCTGAGCATATCTGGGAGTTTCCTCCTAGGTTTCTAACATAGCTAAAGAAGGCCTTATGATTGTCTTTTGAGTCCTTGGCGATTTTTCTCTCAAAATTTGCCTTGGATGATTTTATGAGAGCTCTTAGTTTTTTACTTATAATGATCAAAGGTGTCTTACCTTTCAAGGATTTTGCTCTATCTTGTAGTAGCTTCCTCCTTTTGTTGTAGAGCTTGTTTATGGCTGGGGTCCACCAGACTAGATGCTTGCCTTTGGTACAGAGAGTCTTAGTTTTGCTTGGGATTGCCTGATCCATGCAGTCCTGTAGGTGCTGGTAGAAGGCATTTGTAAGTGATTCAGCGGTTTGAGTAATGTTTACCACCGGCTCAGGGGCCTTAAAGGAGACCACACTAGTTTTTAGAAGTGTGAAGTCGGCTTTTGAGACGTTTTTCACTGTGGTCTTTTTTATTTCAGGTGGGGGCGGGATGAGGACCTCCAGCGAGATTAGTTTATGATCTGATCTCACCAGTGAGGGGTATACTTCCGGTGTTGAACATTTTGATCCCATGTTCATGATAATGAGATCAAGTATGTTTTCTCCTCTTGTGGGGATGGTGACTAGTTGTTCCATGGCATTTGAGTTTATGAACTCCAGGAATCTTTGGGTTAGAGTGTTTGGGCTTGAGTAGCGTTCCCAGTCTATATTAGGGTAGTTGAAGTCACCTAGTATGATGGTGTTTGGTTTAACCTTTCTGTTGAATGCATGTATAATTAAGAGGGAAAACACTGATCAATCAATATTGTGAATGTAAAACATCTGTTCAGAAAATGAAGCAGATGCATGTACTGACATCTCCTGCTAGTATGAATTTAAATAATATTTAGCACAAACTTCTGTGTCTTTTCTCCCAGGTTGTCTGTTCCTAGAACTGTGATTCACTGTGACTTAATGACTGCAGAGTTCTGCAGTTCTCAAATCTGGATCTCACACCAAAGTAGCACAGCTGCATGCAGCAATACTAAACATAACATTTTTGGATAAGACTTTGTCCTTGTCTGTTCTGAATTTTATGTTACTTTCTTTCTCCCTGTTGCCACATGTCACATATTTTACTGATGATTAGGTCATTAAAATGTTTTCTTGCCCCTACCTTTAACTGCTAGACATCCACTTTTCATTAAACAGGCTTCTGAGATATGACTTCCAAATGCAAGATGGCTTTGCATGAGAGGCGTGCATTGTCTGGTCATAGTCATTTCACTTCTGTAAGGCTAAACTCTGTGTCTTTAATTTCTAGACCAAATCCTCCAGTTCATCCCATTGGAAGGGTAGTTACAACCAAAAGTTTAAAATCCAGAACTCTTTTGGTATTTCTTTTATTCCTTAAGCTACTTAAACATTTTTACTGTGTCTTTATCTGCTTTCACTTTGCTAAAGTAAAGACGGCCGACATTAGAACAGCTCTAAGTCTTTTAGGTTGCTCACCACCTTATTGTCTACTACCATGCCAGATACATTGTTGTAGCCCAAGTGGGCTTCATGCAAACCCCACTTCTCATCTAATGCCTTTCATATCAAATAACTTTTCAAGATTTACATCTTGTACAACCCTTTCTGCTTGACTCTGTTTCAAAGGAGACACATACATTTAAACCACCATGGCAAGAAGGCACACTCCCTCTTTATCTTTTTATCTGTTTATTTATATAATTATTCATTCTTTCATTCCTTGTTGATTGGGTGACTGTGTTGGTCCTTGGATCCTTTCCAGCCATGAAATCTGTACAGACGATACAAAAGTCCAAGCAAAATATTCAAACACAATATTTCAGCGATTACACATACACAAAATTTGGTTATATAATTTTTGCATGGACTAACACCTTCTGCTGCCAAACAATTTAAAAC
This sequence comes from Protopterus annectens, assembly GCF_019279795.1. Lineage (NCBI taxonomy): Eukaryota > Metazoa > Chordata > Ceratodontiformes > Protopteridae > Protopterus > Protopterus annectens. Next base: position 121,244,407 of record NC_056746.1, on the reverse strand, counting down.
TATTTAAAGGACAAATGATTCATGTATATGAATGCATGTGCCTTCTCAGAAAATATCCTACAGGAGAGAAATTGGACTCATGAGATGAAACAGAAGCATGGCTTGAGAGCTGAAGATGAAGTAGAACGTTATGAAAGAAGCAGAGAAAGCCAAGAAAAATTAGTGATTAGTGGAGTTAGGTATAATCATTCATTGATTAAACATGAATATGTTAGTACACTACCGCTAAACAATGAAGGATTATAAGTTAAAAGTATATATTTACAGTAGACAGAAGTCCCTCTGTTATGCGATACACATCTTATTTTGTATTCATTAATGTCTCAGGTACCTAGTCACTTTGGCCTTAATAATGAAGGTAGAGTACATTTTAGCTTTCAGTATAGAACTTAACATTTTAGGTTCATAGGTGTTTACAAGGACCTTTTTAAACCTAGCCATGCATCCCAAATCTCTGACAAGTTCTGGTACCCTTGATAAGTGTAAGCAGGGTCTTGGGAGATGAAACATTTATAAGCAGGGGCCTGGGAGATGAACCATTTACAGGTTGTCTGTGTCCATTAGAGACATAGGTGCCAAAGCAGGGAAGAATGTCCTGTTCCCAATCCAGTTGTCCAAGTTACACTTGAATTGGGCTAGCGAGGACCTCTGCTTCACATGGATGGGGAGCCTGTTCCATAGAAGGGGTAGTCTCTGGGATACACACCTGTCTCTCCAGCAGGTCCTATTTATATCACAGGCAAGGTTTAAGTCTTTAGAACAGGTAATTCTGGTGCTGTTTGTTTTGTGGATATGCAGGAGGTCCATCAGAGTGACAATGTCCTGTATGCCAGACATAGATCACCCCTCAACACCATGTAGGAGACAGAATACAGGGATAGGGCCTTGAGGCAGTCTGCATAGGACATATTACTTATGCCCTGTATTCTTTTAGTGAAGAACCTCTGTGGGCATTCCAGTTGTTGGATATGCTGGGTTAGGTACATACCAAAGGGGGCACTAAACTCCAAGATAGGTCTGATGCATGCAGAATACAGTGGAACAATGACTTCCATGGACTTACCTTTGTTTATAAGTTGCGCAACATAGAATGATTTCCTCACCACTGTAGACATGTGATGATCAAAGGCTAGATTACTATCTATGTGTATCCCTAAGTCCCTGACTACTGGGTCAACTCTAAGGGATGTGCTGTCAATATGATAGTTACTGGGGGTGGCTGACTTCCCAAAGGATACTATTAGATATTTCTTGGCATTTTAGTGTCCTTTGGGAAGTCATATTTTCAGAAAAGAAAGGACGGTATGGATTCGTCATAGACACACTACTGTAATGCTCATTGCAACAACTCATCTACAAAAAGCATTTTTATACCAGTTCATTGTTTATCCCATGGGTTTGCAGAGCATTAAACATAAGAAAAACATGCATTTCTGTTTCTGCATATGGTTAACCAAATCCTGATGCATTATTTTGTCCCATTTCGGGCAACATTAAAAAATTAGCTACATTTCCTAAATGCTGTCTTTTACAATGCTGAGCAAGCAGGCTGCTTAAATCTTTTTTTATATCTTTGAGGTACTCTGACATCCACAGATGGAACCTACCTTGCAATCCTTCCTATGTATAATAAAAGGAGGGGGATTATATGTACCTTTTAAAAGATACAGTGCTACTTCTGAATTGCAGTCACAATATTTAGATAATCTCTGAGACACACAGGTGTTATCCAGCAAAGGTATTGGAACAAGCCCTGTGCAGAGGCAAAGGGGCTAATCAAAATAATGGTGCAGTTATGAAGAATGAGTCTATGTTAGTGGAGGACAAAATATGTTTTTCGTGACAGAATTTGTTCCATGCATTAGTAAGGTGATTAAAAGTATCAATGAAGCCTAATTCACTGAAAAGAATCAAACACTGAACTACAAGATACAGCTTGTGGCCTATCAAACACTGAACTACAAGATACAGCTTGTGGCCTAGCAAACACTGAACTACAAGATACAGCTTGTGGCCTAGCAAACACTGAACTACAAGATACAGCTTGTGGCCTAGCAAACACTGAACTACAAGATACAGCTTGTGGCCTATCAAACACTGAACTACAAGATACAGCTTTTGGCCTATCAAACACTGAACTACAAGATACAGCTTGTGGCCTAGCAAACACTGAACTACAAGATACAGCTTGTGGCCTAGCAAACACTGAACTACAAGATACAGCTTGTGGCCTATCAAACACTGAACTACAAGATACAGCTTGCGGCCTATCAAACACTGAACTACAAGATACAGCTTGTGGCCTATCAAACACTGAACTACAAGATACAGCTTGTGGCCTATCAAACACTGAACTACAAGATACAGCTTGTGGCCTATCAAACACTGAACTACAAGATACAGCTTGTGGCCTTAATCCTCTATGCTAAACTGCCAGACTGCTTCCCCCAAAGGGGCACCATTTATTATGACCCGCCCCAGGTCTTCTTTGCCTATCCAGGGTTTACCTAAACTACTGCCCAATTATGGCTGACTGTACATTTTTTTAAATTGTTCATCTTCTTGCATGGTGCCTTGTCCAATGCCTTGTTAATGCTTAAGCAGACCACAGAGCACATATTTAACCCCTTTCTGATATAGGTTCATAGGTTACTACTAGGCTAACTGCCCTTGTGGGCCATTTTAAGCCTAGCCGATTACCCCATGTGAGAATCAAACCTGCACCTTATGTCTATAAGGTAAACACCTTAACCATTAGGCCACCCTCCATTTTTTATCAAAGATGTTTATTTATTTAGATTTAAACCTTGCACAATGTGTTCTCTAGTGAAAAAAGCAAAGTCCTGTACAAACCAACCAAGAAAGGAAGTCATGCTCTTTTTTCAGTTATGCCCATCAGTTTGTCTTCAGCAGTGGCTACACTTTATCAGTCTCTTGGCCTTCAAAGGGCTTCCTTTTTATGTGTTTTGCAAAAAAACATATATTAGGTTAGTCTGAAATGTCCAATGTGTTGTGAATGTACATTGTTTTGCACTGAGATCTGTGAACCATTGACTTCCAAATGTTTTAAAATTCCTTTCTCCATCATTGACTCCATAACTTTCCCACAACTGGAATCAAACTGACAGATGAGTAACTTCCAGCATATTCCACATTTATATTTTTGTGAAGAGAGGAACTGCATCTGTCATCATCAGCTCTTCAGGAACATTACCCACCTGCCACCATCTGTTAAAACATTAGTGACATAAACAGTTCTTTCCTCAGTTTTTGAAGAATTCAGTAATAAAATCTATTATACTGTACTGACTTTCACACCACTAGTTTCTGCAATGAGATGGCGTCAGCCTTTTTCATTCATTTAGGGTTTTACAAGTTGCCTATCGTAATGTAAGAGGAGGTGACCTAGTGAATAAAACAAAGATGATCAAATATGACTGGATTAATTATTTTAGAGCTGACAAAATGCCAGGATTGAATAGTTCCAATAGTATTAAGCCCATATTGAAAAATAGACATCAATACGTATATACGTAGTATTTGTTTTTATTTTTATCATAATATTTAGTATAATAATGCTATAATTATTAGTAATTCTTATAATAAGTAATATATTCTTTATTTATATTTGTATTTTATTATAAGTTTATTTTTATTTGGTCCTGGGTTTGTTTTTATGTGTGTGTGTGTGTGTGTGTGTGTGTGTGTGTGTGTGTGTGTGTGTGCGTGTGCATGTGTGTTCCTTTTAATATGCTGTTTTATTTTAACTGTACCGAGCGATTTAATAACCCATGTCATTTTAAGAATGTGTATGGTTGGCTGGTATACATATTTAAACACTGTGAAGGTAATGACGTGTGTAACTGCATTGAGAAAGAGTCATGTAACTTGAAAGCTTTGCTGTGTCTTATTATTTTACTCATTAAAATAGTGTTTGGCTTTGAGCTTGTTATTTTTCTTGCACATCAGTAAATCTAAGAAGACTCCACCCCCCCCCAAAAAAAACAAACAAACAAAAAAAGCAGTGACAAGGTCTTTTTATAGCACCAAGCTTCAGCCACTTTGAAGTAAGCAATAATTTGTGAATTTTTAATTTTTTTTCCACCGCTTCCTCATTTCACATTCTTTTTAAGACCTTTCAGGCACACGAGACCAATGGAATTCCACACATCTGCATTGTCAGTGGAGAAATCCATTGGCATGAGCAGTCTGGAATATGCAGTCTTTCTGTGGTATGTCAGTGGCAAGATTTTGATGTCCTGCTGTAGACATAATCTGTTTCTATAGTAATGTGTTTGGAACAGATGGAGAGCACATGTTGTACTGCAACATACAATTTGTTCTCTCAGTTTAATTTCACCAAGACTTTTGGGTTTCTAATACCATGAAGGGAATGGGCCCCATTCCTAAATCAAAGTACGATTAAAGTTTGTGAAATTAGTGTGGTTTCATTCTTTGATGTTATCCAAAAATCTTCTTTGCAGAACCTGCAATGTGCCCAGACTTAACTCGTTCTGCAGGTCATATAGAGTTACATGTATCAGTAACAGGTCATACAGAGTTACAATGTATCAGTAACGGGTTCACTTTATAATCTTGAAATTCTGAAATACCGAATTTCAGAATATCGAGATCATAAAGCCGAAACACCACAAATCCCGAATGCCCATAACCGCAAAATTCAAAATCCCGACACATACATACACACACTCACATACACACAACTGCCCCCCCACACAAACAAAACTAACCTACACTACTACCCCCACACCCCCCTACTTATATATTCTAACTCCGAGTCCGCACAATCACACACACAAAGGCAACTCACATCCATACATTTCACAGCCCCTTGCACACACACATCACAACCAAAACACACACTACCATACACTACAGCACATAACCTACACACTCATACAAACTTACCTGCACTTACATCCATTCATACACCACAACACCAGAAGCTCCAAACTTCAGGATTTCAAATTTCATGCTTCTGGTGTTTCGTGATTTCGAGCATTCGGGATTAGAATCTCGGAAAACTGAAATTTGGTATTTCAGTTTTTCGAGATTCTAAAGGGAACCCATCAGTAACATATCTAAATAAGACTGCAGATCCTTTTTATAAGCTCCGTTGCTCCTACTAATATTGGAACTGTCTGGGTATCGTCCTTCCACATTTCCCTTATTTCTGCCTGCAAATCCTTGTATTTCATAACTTTGTGTTCTTTGATGCAGAGCAGCGGATGCGAATAAATACTGAAATTCAAAAAAAGTTACAGCTGCTTATTACCATATGTCTAATTTACTGAATTTGTTAGCTGAGGTTAGCTCTTTTTCATAGCAAAGCCATACATCATACAAAATTGATAATTTTTTTGTCACACTTGTATTATTTTAAATCTGTGTGTTTTAATGAATTTGTATTTTCTAAACCCTTAAAGCCTACAGTCATTCAGAGAACAGTAGAGTCATCTTCTGTAAAGTATCTTGCAGTACCTTGCATCACCAACATGGGTGACCAGTGTTCCACACCAGAGGTCAGCTCCTCGTTGGTCAGATCCGACCACAAGCTAATCACCTAGACATCCACATCCCGCTCCCATGCACCCATTAGGAAAACAACCGTAAAAAATTTCTTCAAAGCCAACTTCACGCTTCTTAAGACAGAAGTGGCAAACTTCACGACACCCATGCAGATGGACAATAGAGGTACAACTGCTGAATCCTACACAAATGCACTTTATAAGCACTTAAACGAGTGCATGGATCGTGCTATCCCTAACAGAATCAAGATGCTAGCCTCCAAAAACGGAAGCCAATCTGGTGGTCTTCTGCCATAAACAAACTCTACAACAGAAGAAAGAAACTGTTGCAAAAAAGAATAAAATCCCACGATTGGAGGAATTCCCTGGTCAGCCTCAGTAAGAAGCTGAGATCCCTCATAAAATCCTCTAAAGCTAGTTATGAAAACAAAGTTGCCATTGATTCTAAAGTCAACCACAAAGCATTCTATATCTATGTCAAGAATCTCAATGGCAACATTCAGATCTGCTCTGAGTTACAGCACAATGACACTAAATATACAGAACCAACTGATATTGCCAACATCCTGGCAGATAGGTTCAGTGCTAACTTTACCCCCCTCTCACCCCCTAAAGTGCCCATCTTTATACCGGAAGAATGCAAAGTTCCTGTAATCACAGCTGCAAAGGTAAAAACTTCACTCTCCAAAGCCAAGAACACAGCATCCATGGGACCTGACAACATCCCAGGCTGCCTTCTACATGAACTACAGAATGAACTGGCACCCCACCTAAGTACCATGTTCAATCATAGCCTCACCTCAGGCTTTGTGCCCATTGAATGGCGCACTGTGACAGTTATCCCACTCCACAAAGGGGGGGGGGCACAACAGACCCCGGGAACTACCGACCCATTAGCCTGATGAGCCTCGTCTGCAAGGCCATGGAACGTATCATCAGGAACTCATAAACAAAGACATTGGAGATCTCCAAACTCTGGACCCCACACAGTTTGGGTTTGTAAAATGCAGATCATGTCTCCTAAACCTGATAGACTTCTTTGAAGTAGTCACCAAAGCCATAGATGAGGGTAAGGTGGTTCACACAGCCTATCTAGATATCGCCAAGGCATTTGACACCATCCCCCACTCTGGAATTATAGATAAACTTACTAAACTAGGTATAAATCCCTATGTCACAAGATGGGTTGCCAACTGGCTTACTGACAGAACCCACACAGTGAAAGTAGCAGACACCAAATCAGACTTTAGACCAGTGACAAGTGGAGTACCACAGGGTTCAGTCCTGGGTCCTCTCCTGTTTGGTATCTACTTCTCTGAAGTACAGGCTAACACAGAAGGTCTTTGGCTAACTAAATTTGCAGATGACTGCAAACTAGGAGCCATAATTGAAACACCTAACGATGTGGACATCCTACAAAAGGGCCTCACTGAGACAGATGCCTGGTGTCAAGGCCATGGCCTGAAGCTCAATGCCAAAAAGTGCATTGTCATCCCCTTTGGTAAAAACTCTGTACCCATGAACTACCACACAGGCGGTAGTCTATTTAACACTGAAAGTTTGATAAGAGACCTTGGGACACAGGTGGACAGTAGTCTCTCCTTTGATAATCACATCACCACAGTGGTCAGGAAATCCTTCTATGTGGCACATCTCATCACAAAAGGTTTTTCATCCAGAAAAAAAGAGGTCATTGTTCCCCTCTACTCAGCACTCATTAGACCCATTATAGAGTACAACGCCCCTTTTGGTATGTACCTCACAAGACATCTACAACAACTGGAAAGGCTGCAAAAATTTCTCACAAAGAGGATTACTAGCCTCAAACAGATGCCTTACGCAGACCGGCTCAAAAAACTCCAGCTTTACTCCGTCGCATATCACCTACTCAGAGGCGTCTCTGCCTAACATACAAAGCTATGTCAAACCCAGAGCTGTTGGACATGCTCCACTTACAGAAATCCCAATATCTCTGAGCTACACGCTCTAGGGACCTAAACCTTGTCACCACAATAAACAGAACATGCTGGAGGGATAGATTCCTGTCCCAGAGACTTCCCATACTCTGGAACAGACTGCCTATCTATGTCAAACAGAGCTCCTCATTAACACTATTCAAGAAAAATCTTGATGATTGGATGGGTAATAGTAAATTCACTCCGGGGATCAATTCTGTGGTTCTGCTTGACAAGGGCACAGGAAAATAATTTTCTTGGGTAGCGAAAGCCAGGGTACCTTTTTGGCTAGGCTTGTATAGGCCCTAGGGCCAATAGCCTAGTACCTACCTATGAACCTATGAACCAGTAGTGTTACAAAATCTATATTTGTATGGACTGAGGTCAGTCATTATGCAGTCTATTTTTTTAGGGTTTTAAACAGATGAAGTTCCCATCACCAAAGGTAATGCCTCAGCTTACTGCTTCGGTGTCATCAGCTGGTAGCCTAGTATATGGCACATACAAGAGCAGCAATAATCCATGCTAGTATCATGTGTGCTACTTCATAACTGTATGTCACCTGACTTCATAATTGTATGTCACCAACTTCATAACTGTATGTCACCAACTTCATAACTGTATGTCACCTGACTTCATAACTGTATGTCACCTGAATTCATAACTTTATGTCACCTGACTTCATAACTGTATGTCACCTGACTTCATAACTGTATGTCACCTGACCATTTTGTTCTAAAAGGAGTTGCATGGGTCATCCTGACATGATTTCTAGTCAATAAATATAAAAATGCTTAGTATTCTTTTTCACGATTTGAGGAAATATTTGAATTAATCTTATTTGTGGAATCATTGGAAATAGTGAATACATTTTCATACAGGAACTAGATAACCTTTAAAAAAATGTAGTTTGCAGCATTTGTGTCTTAGAGTTCTGCATGTAATATTTTGGCTTTACCCAGCAGTCCCTGTGCCCCAGCCAAAGCCCCTTGGGAAAACATTATGCAGTATTCTGATTTCACCCATCTTGACAAAAAAACATAACCAAAGCTCCTGATTACAGATGAAAGTCAATAATCAGCTTTGATCTTTATTAAGTACATCTGGTACTAAGAGTGCCTAACCTGAGCTGGATCTAGCTTAATCCAAGTCCAGCATCACAAATCCTCGGTGCTGACTAGCTGACATAAACATGATAAATCCAGACATAGATGCAGGGTACCAACAAGTATTGTGAGAACAGTGAGTAGAAATTGTTCACAGAACCAGAAATCAGCATCCCAGTATTACCTGTGATGATTGGGGAGAGATGGGCGAAGGCTGCCAGCCTAGTCAAATAGAATTTGATAAATAATTATAGCAACTGTATAAAGAAATGTAAAATACAGGCTTGTGTTTTTAAATGTAAGAAAACACTGTAAAATGTGAACTTCAAGATTGTTGCAACATTGCCATCTACTGTAAGGAAAACCAAGCCAAGTATTTCAAATGTGTCTTTTTTAAGTTGTAAAGATCTTATAAATCTCTTTAATGTTAGAATTCGGCTCCAAGGTGGCTGGATAAAGATTTCATGCCCATTGTCTTAAGGCTAAACTTTATGACCAGAATTTAGATGTGGAATGTGTTTTATTGCTCTGGTTTCTGCTAGAATGTATATGTGAAATGCCTTGTATTGTTGTAAGTTTCTGAGTAGGTGTTAGATTGCTAAATAATGTAGGTGTTAAGATGATGCAATATGAATACTGGGAAAACCTAAGTGTCAAAAATGATGTAATTTTGGGAGGGCCTTAGAGACATGTTTGTTAGTAAAGTTTAAATACTATTTCTCATGAGAGACTAGAGAGCATTTTGACTCTGGATATCCAACTTATCAGTACTCTGCCTTGCGCTCACATGTAAGTTTTAGCACTGTGATTTCTTGTAGGAATAGTTAAAGCTAGTAAAGATTAATTAGGTATTTTTTCTTTGAAATCAGACCTGTTCTACTGTATTATTTTAAGTTTCTGTGTGATCTCTGAACTCTTAGATATCTCTGTGGTGTGGTAGTTTTGTCTTGTGTTTTAATCATTTATAATTAAATATTTTTAAAACATTCTACCTATGGCTGCTTTGTGTAGAGATAAGCTTTAGAGTACATTGCATATTTATAGAGGTTATTGTAATAGGCCACTCTAAAGTAAGCCTTGACTGTTAGTCATACTACCATTGGATAATAATACTGCACAGTAATAATTGGACACCCTTTTAAGGGCCTTTTAGTAGCTGATATTATTAACTGGGTGGTGCAGTAATTACTACTGTATAGTCTGGGTAAAGGAGCACAACTGGTGAATCTGTGCCAGCCTTTCCTAGGAGTGTCTGTGAAGTTGTATAAATACTTATCTCAAAGTGTGTGTGTGTTGTGTCAGCTACTTGGCAGGGACACAAAGCACTGGTTGGACAGAGAGGGTACTGGAGGTTATAGCTTGCCCAGTTAGGCTGAGACCTGGACCCTATAACTGTGCCAGTGGGGAATCTTATTGGGGACCTGGTGAGCTAGGGAGGAGCCAGCCCTAGACTGACTGTGGTCTCTGTGTGCACTTAAGGGAAATTGTACTTTACTGTGTGTATTAGTTATCCTTTCCTCTTCTATGAGATGACCTCCCTGGTGTTAGTGGTGAGGATTGAGGCTCCTTGATTGCTGGGCCAGGGCACAGTCGAAACAAGTGTTTGGCAGTGGTGGGATCTACTTCACATACTAATTGGCTTGTAGTGGTGTGGGTAGAGCGAATTCCTGTAGCTTATGTACAGTGCTCTCTAGAAAATGTTTTGTACTCTAAAACAGCCACTCAGTGTATACTCAGAGTTCAGATCACAATTGTTTTATTTCTTTTATTAGCTTAGTGTTAGTCAGGGTGAGCAGGCAGCATGTCAACAGAAAAGTATGGAAAGCTGACAAGGAGCCAGCTGGCGGAGATGTGCCAGGTTAGGGGACTGGTGCATGGAAACGTGACTAAAGCAGACCTGATTGCAGCCTTGGTAACAGCTGCATCAGAAAACAGCAGCCTGGAGGACAAGCAGACTGACAGTGGAGCTACAATATCCTTGGAGAATGGACGGATCAACCTTTCTGCAGTGGACTTAAAAATCCAGCTGGAACTAAAGAGACTTGAGTTGGAGGCCAGGCGTATGGAACTAGAAGCAGCCGAGAAAATGAGGAGTCTACAAGCTGAGGAAAATGAACGGCAGAGAAGGCATGAGAGGGAAATGCTGCCTCTTTGCCAGAGTCATGGAGGTAATGGGGAAGGGAGTAACCAGACCCCAGAAGCACAAAAGGTCAGTAAATTTCTTCCACAGTTTAAAGAGGGGGATAATTTTGATAGCTTCATTCATATGTTTGAGCGGGTATGTAAACAGTATGAAGTTGACCAAAGGCTCTGCGTATGGTTTCTGACCCCCTTACTCCATGGTAAAGCTATACCTTCTTTAGCAAAAATACATGACACTGACTGTTTTGATTATACTGCTGTAAAAAGACATTTATCAGAATGTTTTAAGCTAACACCTGAAATGTATAGGAAAAAGTTTTGTGAGCATAGACACAAGGCAAATGAAAATGTATGTGAATATGTTGTTGAACTGAGCACTTATTTACATAGCTGGGTGAGTGGATGTCAGGTCACCCCTTTTGAAGGGCTGGCAGACCTTTTGGTAAGGGAACAAGCCCTTAACACTTTGCCTAAGGACATGAGGATCTGGTTAACTGATAAACAGTGTGCTACATCAGAGGAGTTGGGGAAGAAGGGAGACCTATACCTAGCAAGCAGGGCAGCCCTGCACAGGAAAGGGACCCCCAGTACTGCTCATGGGTCTAAAGGAACCCATGGTGGGCAGCACAGACTGCCCCAACAGAATCCGCCAGTAGCAGGGGAAAACACTAGTCCAGGTACACATCCAGGAGCTAGGGTTAAATGTTTTGAATGCAACCAGTGGGGCCATGAGCCATACAGATGTCCATGGAGGCAAGGTGGGGAACCAAAGGTGAGGGAGCCAGTAAGTGGGAAAGACAAAATGCCAACAGTAGGTTGTCTTGAGACAACAGGGGTATGGAACTACCATTATGCAGATGCCCTGAGAGGGAAGGATTTGGATGAGGCAGTACTATGTACTTATGCAGTTACATGCAATGAGGCTAGGAGACAAGCATGTGGGTTTGGTAGCCTGGTGGAGACCCAGACAGACTGCATACTTGCAGCTAGGACTGCTGAGGTGGTTACTTCAGGGAGTGAGCTACACTGTAGCAGTGAGACTGAATGTGAGCCACAGCTGCTTGTGGGTACTGATGTTCCCTTGGACAGGGTAACTGCAAAGGAAGAGGTGAGTAGTAGTACCCAGGTTGACAGTGAGGCACCACTGTCAGAGGATGCCAGATTTCCTGTGGAAAGGGAGCTGGGAAGGGTTACAAGGAGAGACTTGAGATAGGATCAGCTCTCAGACCCTACATTGCAAGACCTGAGGCAGGTAGCTGGGGAGGCACCTGATTCTCAAGGGAAGGGGGAATCTGTATACTGGAACATACTGGATTTTTAAAATCCCTCTGCTCTGGCCAAAAGCCCCTAGCTCTCCGGGTGGTGTGTGGTCCCTTCTAAGTCCTGTGTGGAGACACAGCCGGTCCCTCTATTTGAAACCCTGTAAGGCTAATGATAGCCTACTGAATAGTAGGGAAACTTAATCCTAGAAGCCCCACAGGATCTACCTGGACCACTACATTCAGCCTCACAGTCTTCTAAGTCCTGTGTAGAGACACAGCCGGTCCCTCTATTTGAAACCCTGTAAGATTAATGATATCCTACTGAATAGTAGGGAAACTTAATCCTAGAAGCCCCTCAGGATCTACCTGGACCCTCTACATTCAGCCTCACAGTCTTCTAAGTCCTGTGTGGAGACACAGCCAGTCCCTCTATTTGAAACCCTGTAAGGCTAATGATATCCTACTGAATAGTAGGGAAACTTAATCCTAGAAGCCCCTCAGGATCTACCTGGACCCTCTACCTTCAGTGTCACAGTCTTCTAAGTCCTGTATGGAGACACAGCTGGTCCCTCTATTTGAAACCCTGTAAGGCTAATGATATCCTACTGAATAGTAGGGAAACTTAATCCTAGAAGCCCCTCAGGATCTACCTGGACTGCTACATTCAGCCTCACAGTCTTCTATGTCCTGTGCAGAGACACAGCCGGTCTCTCTATTTGAAACCCTGTAAGGCTAATGATACCCTACTGAATAGTAGGGAAACTTAATCCTAGAAGCCCCACAGGATCTACCTGGACTGCTACATTCAGCCTCACAGTCTTCTAAGTCCTGTGTGGAGACACAGCCAGTCCCTCTATTTGAAACCCTGTAAGGCTAATGATATCCTACTGAATAGTAGGGAAACTTAATCCTAGAAGCCCCTCAGGATCTACCTGGACCCTCTACATTCAGCCTCACAGTCTTCTAAGTCCTGTGTGGAGACACAGCTGGTCCCTCTATTTGAAACCCTGTAAGGCTAATGATATCCTACTGAATAGTAGGGAAACTTAATCCTAGAAGCCCCTCAGGATCTACCTGGATCCTCTACATTCAGCCGCACAGTGTAGGTGTTATCCTACAGTATATGTATGATTTAACTTTAGCCTTGTGAGTGCGATAACTTTAAATTACTAGTGACTGCATTAAATTTTAAACTATCTTGTAAGGGCCAGCACACCCGTGGACCTACCCCTCCTACCATCTCTTTATTAACTTATCCCCCCTCCACCTACTATCCTAGTGGAATTTGTGTTTTCCTTACGTAATCCACTAGAGGACAGCAGATCTTAGGCTTTGGAATACCATCTCTCACTGGTTGTATAAACCAACTAGCTCTGTAGACCAGCTAGACTCTGATATCAGTGCTTGTACTCTCTATTTATGTACTTACCCCCCACCCCATGAGTGCTTTACAATGGGAATTATCCCAGGTAAGTCTGGAAGTTTTTACTAAATAGACACCTTTGACTATCACCACTTTTTTGCTACCGGCCCCCTCTATTATCCCTCTGTATAAACTTCCTTTCCTGCCTTTGACACTTTCTATAAAAATCTCTCTCTCTGTTGTAAAACTATCTTACATAACTATCCCCCCAGCACAGCTATACCTTTGTTCTCCTTTTTTTCTCTGCTACTTAGTAATAGCTTATGTCTCTTACCTTTCCTATGCCTGTAGAACTCAGTCTCTCTCCATAACTGATTGCCTCTCAGCCACTCTCAGCTGTAACCCGCTCCGTTCGCCCTACGGGCTCACTCTGCTCCCCTACTCTACCCCCAATTCCCACCCACCCCCCAGGGGTCCTACACTTATACTTCCCTAACCACACCCTCTCTCTCTTCCACCCAATCCCATACTTCACCCTACCTCATATACTTTAGCCACACCCCTACCCTCTAACAATCATTCACAATAAGCCACTCCTTAGGGTACCTCTACCATATCCTCCTACTCTTAACTCTTATATCTTAGTACCCCCTCTCTTCTCTTCTTGTATCCTCTTATCTTCCTCTCCTCCACATCTTACTCCCTCCTTTTATCCCTACACTCAAGTTCTTATTTTATTATTTCCTCAAAGATGCCTCTCCCCAATCTAGCCAAGCTAACACTTACAGTTACACTCTTAACTACCCTCTTCTCAGCCTACCTTCTTACCTCCTTTGAAAAACTGCACTATTTCCAGCTTATCCATTCCCACAAACAAACTACAATTTACACACACATATCCCTAAATAGACATTCTAACATAACTTCCACTCCTAGTTACCTACTACCTAAATACCACAGACTCTCCCACATTAAACATAACCTACCTTCAGAAAAAAATTGAAAATTCAAACTTACCTTAGAAACAATTCAGTAACAAAACTAAATAATCCCTCCTTAAAAGATGATGACATCCACCCCAACCCTGGCCCTACCAACCCTAAAATCCAAACAACTCACCCTAAACTCAATAGCTCTCTCCTAATAGGGCATCTGAATATCCAAAGCATCAATAATAAAGTACCTCATCTTCATGCCCTCCTAGATATTCACTCCTTTGATATCCTCTGCCTCACTGAGACTTGGTTAAAACCAAAAATGAAAGACAATGAAATTATTCCCCAAGGCTATAATATAGTGAGACTAGACTGAACAAAATGTAAAGGTGGTGGAGTAGCAATTCTATTTAAAAATGGACCACATCTCTATCCTACCATCCTATCCAACCCAGGATAGCAACGCAGAAGTTCTCATAACTAAGCTCCAAATCAACGCTAACAAATCTTTATACATTATCTGTATTTACATACCACCTGGCAATAATATAACTACATTAGAGGCTTTTCTTAGCTGGGTGTCTTCTACTTACCCCCAAGAAGCAATAATACTAGGCGACTTTAAAATTGACTGGAAAAGTGTTAGTGCTGAAAATCCTACCTCTCATATCAACCTCCATGGCTTTACCTAAACCATAACCTCTACAACCAGAATTAACAAACCTAATAAAAGAGAGTAGCTTAGACTGGATACTCATAAACAAAGTAAAACAAACTTACAAAGTAGGAACCCTGCCAGATGATGTAAGTGATCATTCTTTGACCTACATCACAAGAGAAAAGAAAGACTTTCCAAACCCCCCCACCTTTAGGATAGCACGCTCTACCAAACACTTTAACACAGAATTATTTCAAACTGAGCTCAGAGCATGCAACTGGAACCCTTTAAAATCCCTTCCACTTGAAGAGGCTGTAAAGTATTTTAACACTACATTCTTATCTATCCTGGATAGGCATGCTCCTAAACGTTCCATCAGAATGAAGTCCAACCCAGCCCCATGGCTCTCGAATGAAACTAGAAATCAAATTCTACTTAGGAACAAAGTCTGGGCCAAATGGAGATCTAATAGAAATAGCTCTGATCATCTCCATTTTAGGCAGCTTAGAAATAGTACAAAAAAGGCAATACTTATAGACAAAAAAAAAACTACTACTGTAAACTTCAACAAACTCATCAAAATAATCCTCAAAAGTTCTGGTCTTGCATAAATAAGCTCCTTTTCCCAGGTAACTCCCGAACACCCACCCCACTTGATGCAGATCCAAATACTCCCCATCAAACTGCCAATACCTTTAACTCTTTCTTCACTGAGACTATACAATCTCTAGCTAGTCATCTTATCTCTGAAAACTCCAGCCTTCCCATCGACTTACCACACTTTTCCTCTAACTTCAAACTACAACCCATCTCTACTTCTCTCATCTATAAATTTGTTCATAAACTTAAGCCATGTACTCCATCTGCTGACAAACTTCCTTCCCAATATCTCCAAAAGGCAGCCAAAGTAATTGCCTACCCTATATCTATACTTATAAATAGGACAATCCAAGAAGGAACCATCCCAGATATTTGGAAAATCTCCCATATTATCCCCTTACATAAAGGTGGGAACTCTAAGGATTACTCTAACTATCGGCCAATTGCTCTCTTATCACCCTTAGCAAAAATTATGGAGAAATGCATTCACCAACAACTTTTATATCATCTCTCTCTACATAACTTAATAGCAAGCTGCCAACATGGCTTTAGGCCATCACATAGTACCACTACTGCCCTCCTATCCTTCACAGATACCATCAATAGAAACCACAACAAAAACCTCCTCTCATCTGCACTCTTCATCGACCTCTCTAAAGCTTTCGACATGATTAACCATACCCTCCTAATCAATATTCTTGAATCTCTCTCCTTTGATTCTCTGGCTATTAAATGGTTTAGGTCGTACCTCAGCAATAGGCAACAGGCAGTTCTCTGGGAAAATCAAATTTCTTCCTTTTTACCTGTCACCATTGGGGTCCCTCAGGGCTCCATTCTTGGACCACTTCTTTTCTCTTTATTTATTAATGATCTCCATGTAGCAATTCCTCAAGCCACCTGTATTCAATATGCAGATGACTCCACACTAATATGCTCAGCAACCTCTCCATCTGAACTATATTCTCTTACTCAAAATGTTTTCAACACTGTAGAAACATGGTTTACCAACCGTTGCCTCCTTCTTAATGCCAAAAAAACAAAACTCCTTCTCTTTACACCCACTACTAGGTCCACCCCTTAGACTTCTTAATCTCTTCAAATAATGGCACTGTCATTTTCCCTGACTCTACCACCAAACTTTTAGGAATAACCATTGACAATAATCTCTCATTTGATCACCATATAAACAACACCATTAAAATAGTCAACAGAAAAATAGGATCCTTATACAGAATAAAACCTTTTTTAACCTCAACAGCCAGAGCCAAGATCGCTCACTTCCATCTAATCTCAACCCTTCTGTATGCCTCACCTATGTTTACCAACCTTAAGAAAACTAACCTTAACAAATTAGCAACTTCCTACAATAATATTGCCAGATTCGCTACTGGCAATCCCTTCAGAACTCACCACTGCTCTAACCTTAGGCAACTAGACTGGCTGGAATTCCAAAACCATCTGATAATCCCTCAACTCACAATTGCCCACAAAATATTTCACCAACCCAATAATACCCTTATACTCTCAAAACTCTTAATCCCATATAATAATCTGAACTCCTTACATTCTTCTAGCAAACTCCTTGCTAGCTTAACAAAGTCTAATAATACAGCTGGTGACTCTCTGTTTACTAACACAGCAGAAAAAAACTGGAACCTGTTACCCAATGAACTAACACTAATTACATCCTTGCCACTCTTTAAACAAAAACTTAAAAAACACCTCCAAATGCACTGGCTATGCCCTTGTAGTAACCCTGACTAACAACCATCTTCACCCCTGTTTCTTCCTCTTCAAACTAAACTTCCAAACATTTAAATACTTAGTCTTGTAATTAAGACTGACACTATTTAAACTCTAATCAACTTATTGCTTAAATCCTTCAACCTGATGTGAACTATTGTACATAACACTTACTGTATTATATCTGTTTTAGCCTTCTTAAGCAATATTATGTTCACTGTTACTTTTCTTAAGTGCTTTGATCTCTGAAATGTAATAACTACCTGTTTTATTTGGTTTATTAATACTATATTTACAATGTAACATTATTTTTTTTATACTTTTTATACTTTTGTATATCTGTGTGGAGCTTTTCTCCCCGGGCCTCTACTGAAAATGGATATATATCCAGCTAGACTAGCCCGGTCAACAAATGTAAAATAAATAAAATAAATAAAGGGTTACTGTACAGAGAGTGGACCTCTGAGGGAGGGCTAGAAGGTGAGAGAGTACAGCAGTTGGTAGTGCCTAGAGCTTACTGTCTGGCGCTTCTAGCCATAGTCCATGATATTCCCTTTGCAGGTCATATGGGCATAAAACATACAAAGAGGCATATTATGCAAAACTTCTATTGGCCTGGAATTTCCAGAGATGTAACAGGGTACTGCAGGACCTGTGAGCAGTGCCAAAAGGTAGGCAAGGTAGGAGACAAGGTGAGAGCTCCTTTGATGCCTTTGCCTGTGATTGAGGTGCCATTTCAGAGGGTTGCTATGGATATTGTGGGTACTCTGAGTACCCCAAGTTCCACAGGGAAAAAGTATATCCTAGTGATTGCAGATTATGCTACACGATACCCTGAGGCAGTGGCTTTGTCCTCCATTGAGGCCGAGAAGGTGGCAAATGCTTTGTTAGAGATTTTCAGCAGGGTAGGTTTCCCCAAAGGAAATACTGTCTGACAGAGGTGCCAATTTTATGTCAGAATTGCTGACTTGTCTGTGGAAGTCCTGTGGGGTGAAGCACATGAAGACCACCCCCTACCATTCCCAGACTAATGGTCTTGTTGAGAGGTTAAACTCTACAATCAAGTCCATGCTACAGGCATTTGCAGATCAGTTTAAGAGGGAGTGGGGCAAATATTTGCCCCATCTGTTGTTTGCTTACGGGGAGGTTCCGCAGGAATCCACAGGTTTTTCACCCTTTGAGTTGCTGTATGGGCATAGGGTGGGGGACCTCTAGATTTAATTCGAGATGAGTGGGGAGGTGAGTGTGAGTCTCACAAGGAGTCTGTTATGGCATATGTCCTGAACCTCAGGACAAGGCTCAGGGAATGCATGGGCCTGGCCCAGGAGAACCTGGCAGAAGCCCAACAACAGAAAAAGGTGTGGTATGACAGGAATGCTTGAGCTAGAAAGTATGCTGTAGGGCAGCAGGTGATGGTTCTCATTCCTGTCAGACACAACAAGCTGCAAGCAGCTTGGGAGGGACCCTACTAGGTGGTAAGAAAGGTAAGTGCTGTTAACTACATGGTGGAAGTGCTAGGCAGATGGCAGGGACACAAATTGTACCATGTTAGCATGATGAAACCTTACTATGATAGGGAGGCCCTTGTGCTGAGCATTTTCAGTGGATTGCAGGAGGAGTCTAAGAGAGATATTGTGACTGAACTCTTCAGTGAGGTTTGGGCTGACACCTTGATGGAAGGGGTAGCAATGTCCCAGCAGCTATCTCCTACCCAGGTTCGAGAAATCCAACCAGTGTTGCAGGAGTTTGGGGGCATGTTCACCGGGAAACCAGGGAGCACCCACCTGGTGCAGCACCAGGTGGATACATGACCCCAAAGGCCTATTAGGCAGGTCCCTTATAAGGTGCCTGAGAGAGTCAAACAGACTCTGAGGGAGGAGGTACAGGAGATGTTGGAACTAGGGGTAATTCAAGAGTCCAACAGTCCCTGGGCCTCACCAGTGGTATTGGTGCCAAAGAATGTGGCAGCAACATGTTCTGTGTGGATAACGGGAAATTAAATAGTCACACAGAGTCAGATGCTTACCCCATGCCTAGGACAGATGAGGCCCTAGAGCAGCAGGGTGGGGCTAAGTATCTTACAACCATTGATCTTACCAAGTGTTACTGGCAGGTGCCTTTGACTCCCATTGCTAGAGATAAATCAGCCTTTATGACTCCTTTTGGCTTGTATGAGTTCACAAAAATGCCCTTTGGGATGAAGAATGCCCCAGCGACTTTCCAGAGGCTGGCAGATCATATCTTAGCAGGAGCAGGAGGGTTTGCCCTTGCTTACATGGATGATATTGCTATCTACAGCCATTCCTGGCAAGAGCACCTTCAGCATGTCAGGGAGGTGCTGGGCAGACTGCAGAGGGCAAGGTTGACCATTAAGCCGAGCAAATGCCAGGTGGGTATGGCAGAGGTCTCCTACCTAGGACATAGAGTGGGGAGTGGTAAGATAAGGCCAGAACCTGCCAAAGTGGAAGCTATTCAGGCATGGCCTGTGCCTGTTACCAAAAAGCAGGTGAGGATATTTATGGGGACAGCAGGGTACTACAAAAAGTGTGTTCCCAATTATAGTACCATAACTGCTCCTCTCACAGACCTGACAAGGAAGAATGGGCTAGATAAGGTAGTGGGGACCCCAGAATGTGAGCAGGCATTTCAGAAGCTTAAGGAAGCTTTGGGAGGGCCCCCTGTGTTAGCCAGTCCAGACTACAGCAAAGAATTTTTTGTGCAGGTGGATGCTTCAAACTATGGGGTGGGGTTGTACTTAGATTTCTTCAGAGAGAGAAGAGCACACAGTGGTTTATCTCAGTCATAGGCTCAAACCCAGGGAGGAATGCTATGCAGTGGTAGAAAAGGAATGTCTAGCCATAGTGTGGGCACTACAAAATCTTCAGCCTTAACAGTATGGAAGAAAATTCACTGTGATGACAGATCACAACCCTCTAACATGGTTAAACAGAGCCAGTCAGCAAAATGCCAAGTTGCTAAGATGGAGTCTGGGGTTGCAAGCATATGATATGTCAGTGCAGCACCACAGTGGGAGCAGCAATGTCAATGCAGATGGGCTCTCAAGACAGGGAATCGGGTGAGGTACCCCCAGATAGACCTGACACTCTCAAGCGATGTTTCTCAAGGGGCACTTGAAAACCTTGCTTGAGTTCCCCAGGAAGAAAGGACTGTGATGATTGGGAGAGATGGGCAAAGGCTGCCAGCCTAGTCAAATAGAATTTGATACATAATTCTATCAACTGTATAAAAAAATGTAAAATACAGGCTTATGTTTTTAAATGTAAGAAAACACTTTAAATGTGAACTTCAAGATTGTTGCAACATTGCCATCTGCTGTAAGGAAAACCAAGCCAAGTATTTCAAATGTGTCTTTTTTAAGTTGTAAAGATCTTATAAATCTCTTTAATGTTAGAATTCGGCTCCAGGGTGGCTGGATAAAGATTTCATGCCCATTGTTTTAAGTCTAAAGTTTATGACCAGAATTTAGATGTGGAATGTGTTTTTATTGCTCTGGTTTCTGCTAGAATGTATATGTGAAATGCCTTGTATTGTTGTAAGTTTCTGAGTATCTGTTAGATTTCTAAATAATGCAGTTTGTAGCCTGAGAACTCAGATCAGGTGTTAAGATGATGCAATATGAATACTGGGAAAACCTAAGTGTCAAAAATGATGTAATTTTGGGAGGGCCTTAGAGACATGTTTGTTAGTAATGTTTAAATACTATTTCTCACGATAGACTAGAGAGCATTTTGACTTTGGATATCCAACTTAGCACTCTGCCTTGTGTTCACGTGTATGTTTTAGCACTGTGATTTCTTGTAGGAATAGTTAAAGCTAGTAAAGATTAATTAGGTATTTTTCTTTGAAATCAGATCTGTCCTACTGTATTATTTTAAGTTTCTGTGTGATCTCTGAACAATTAGATATCTCTGTGGTGTAGTAGTTTTGTCTTGTGTTTTTAATTATTTATTATTAAATATTTTTAAAACCTTCTACCTGTGGCTGCTTTGTGTAGAGATAAGCTCTAGAGTATATTGCATATTTATAGAGTTTATTGTAATAGGCCACTCTAAAGTAAGCCTTGACTGTTAGTCATACTACCATTGGATAATAATATTGCACAGTAATAATTGGACACCCTTTTAAGGGCCTTTTAGTAGATGATATTATTAACTGGGTGGTGGCAGTAATTACTACCATATAGTCTTGGTAAAGGGGCAAAGCTGGAGAATCTGTGTCAGCCTTTCCCAGGAGTGTCTGTGAAGTTGTATAAATACTTATCTCAAAGTGTGTGTGTGTTGTGTCAGCTACTTGACTGGGACATGAAGCACTGGTTGGACAGAGAGGGTACTGGAGTTCTAGCTTGCCCAGTTAGGCTGAGACCTGGACCCTATAGCTGTGCCAGTGGGGAGTCTTATTGGGAACCTGGTGAGCAAGGGAGCAACCAGCCCCAGACTGACTGTGATCTCTGTGTGCACTTAAGGGAAATTGTACTTTACTGTGTGTATTAGTTATCCTTTCCTCTTCTGGGAGACGACCTCCCTGGTGTTAGTGGTGAGGATTGAGGCTCCTTGATTGCTGGGCCAGGGCACGGTCATCACATTACCTAACAATGATTACACAAACCAGAGGGACAGTGAGCTGTTCCTCAATTAATCCATACATTAGTGGAAATGGGAACATCCAGCTTAAGGCTCAGCTCAGGAAGGAACTGCTTTCAATGCCAAATGCACCTACAGCAGTATTAATTTAACATAAGTTTGAACCGCTTAAATGCAATACCAAAAATGACATCATCTTGAGTCACCAAAAATGAGTAAATTCAGTACCAGCAATGATGCCAGTACCAGCAATGATGCCAGTACCAGCAATGATGCTATATTCAGATATTCCAGTGTGAATCCACAATTATGTCAGAAACCAATGACTCAAGGTACCAGATGTTAAACTATAATAAAATGGAAAACTTTAAAAAATATTCATTAAATCCAGATGAAAACACACCTAACTGAATAAGACATTTATTTTTTCTAGCCTAATAATTCTTTCCATCAATGTTTATGTGAATTTGATGGAATAATCCTTTCAAGTACTGTATCTAAATAAAGCATTTGTTTCTGTTGTACATTATATATCAACATGTTCTGCTATATGAATTTTAAACATTGGTGATGTTTTTCTAACATAAACTGCTGAACATGTTATTAAATATATTGACCCTTTCACAAATACATGTGTTTAGCTGTCTAACGTCAAATATCTTTGATGTATTAACTGATAAAAACTATTATGTTTAATTATTAACTTGTAAAAAGAATAATTACTACAAGGAAAACAACCAAGCAATGGTGTCCCTTGTAATGTGAGTTGTGCAGAATAATTCCCAGAATGTTTTTTGAACAAGTTAAAGTTCTGTCCCAAAAGTTTACCCCTCTTCTATACATAATTACAGTTACTGGGTAACAGTGCAGAGGGTGTCTTATTCACCACAAGCATATGCCAATTGGTATATATCACCCTTTAAGTTGTACATGCTTAGAAATGAATGGTACAGTTTCTTAGTCCAGTTTTCTGCTTGAGTTCTTTTTCTTGTATGTCAACAAATCTGTTCTATACATATTGTTAACCTCATTTTTAACCTTAAATAATTTATGTTTATCATAAGTTTTGCTAATTAATATATTGACCAAATATGTAAAGCAAATTGACCTTACACAAAAAAAATGATATAATGTATAACAGGGTTTGTCTGTGTCTTTCGGCTTTTCCTGGTTAGGGGTCGCCACAGTGGAACTCCAGTCTGCTAATGATTGGCAGTAGAGTTTTACGTGCTGGCTTGCCAGGTCTAATGCACAACCTTCAACGAAGGAACTCCCATTCACGCATGTCGCCACACAGAAGATGCTCTAACTGAGAATCGAACGGGCAACGTCTAACTGTGAGGCGACAACGTTACCGCAGCACCACCATCGCAGTACTATAATGTATAACAGGGTACTAGAGACAAATGAAGAACTAGCCCAGGAAATTGAAGGAAAACATAAGCAATAAATATATGCATTGCCAAATAGTCACAACAAAACCTTGGGAAAGTACATACAATTGGTCAGAAATTAAAATTTCATAAAAGGATTAAATTAATCTAGTTTGAGAAATTGTGGAGGCAATTTTTATCATAAAAATAACAACTAAGTTAAAGGAAAACAATCCATTCTTGTGGCAAACTTTGCTAAGAGATATAAATTCAACTCACAAAACACTTCATATCTATTGGAAAAATGATAAACACCCGTAATTAAAATCACAATAAATGTTTATAAATTACTTTGCTGCTGTCAATTATGTGTATATTATCGTTAGAGTAACAATACTGGCTAGCCTAAAATAATTGCTTGCATACAACATTTGTGAGGTTCATTTTAGAGTCTCAGAAGCCAAGTTAATATCACACACAAAGCAGTTTTCTCCAGCCTTAATTTAAGACATCAAAACCTTTTTTTAAATGTGATGGTTAAATTATTCCCATAAAACAAACATCTAGAATCCAAAATAGTATCAGATGCTAAACTTTTAGATACATGCAAAGAATCTATTTTATCTTATTGAAACAATGCACTCACAGATTTACTGCTCAAGGGAAAAGTCAGAAGCATATACTTCAGAAGTATTCAAAAGTAGGCATTATATTAAAACCACTTGACTGGACTTTATATAGAACCATGTTCACACACACACACACACACACACACACACACACACACACACACACACACACACACACACACACGCACAAACACACACAGAACAACAGAAAGATAGCAGTTTTACAATGACCTCATCTTGCAAATAAAAGAAACAAGTTTTACAATATACACATTTTATATTGAAAAGTCTCTTAGGGTATGGCTCTTACATAAAACTGAATGGCAGTCAGAAAATTGTTATGAAAAGTTGAGTACCTCCATATCCATTTAAGTTAAGTAGACATCCTTAGCGGTATTAACTACAGCACAGTCATGTTATTTAAAGAAGACATTTAATTACAACAGTAAATATAGTAAAAAAAACAGACATGCTAAAATACATAAGTAAGTTTGTAACTTCATAAACTACAGTTCTGAAATACACACATGCCCTTTTCCATATTACTTATCGTTTTATACCTTTAACTTTAAAATGCTTTTATATTATATTAAGATGCTCATTCAGTCCAAGTGAGCTATCAGCATTAAGCCTTATTTGCCAGTGTAGCCGCATATGCTCAAGCAAGCTGTCAAGATCACCCCTATTTGTCATAAAAGATACTTGTCCATGTCAACTCCCCCAATATTATTTTGACAACGAAACAACCACAGAGTGATTATAAAGTATGTTTTGGTATGTAAAGCATGATTATGTTCATAAATTCTCTATGACAGTTTTTTAATGTTTTTATACAGTGTGGTAACTGCTGCAAGAGGTAGCGATATATTCTACAATTTGACTGTTGAAAAAAGTCAGAATATTCTGTTGCACCTACAGTGGTAGTGCTATGTTAGGACACCTCTAGGCCCTGCATTTATAAAGTGGCATTACATTTAAAAGTAAGAGTCAAGCATACCCTTTAGACTGCTGCACTGATTACATTTAACAGTGCATCACTTTGTCTAACCAAGTTTTGAGATTCTTAATTCCATTGTCAGTAAAAAACAGATCATTAGCAGTTTTCTCTAAAACATCAAGATATCCCAAGATATCTTCCAATTATTTCTGGCAATACCTTTTACTTCATATGAATCAACAATGCAAGCTACTGGTAAGGCATGGAAATAATCCATTTTTAATGGGAGGAAGCTATCCACGCTAACTAGTGCATTGAATAGCACTTCCAACTAATATAGGCAAGGGATTCATTGTTCTGCCATGCTTTATATCTTGTGCCAAACATCATATAAAACTGTTCTTTTATCCTCTCTTTAAATATAAAGTTACTGAATCATTCATGGTTTTCTAAAAAAAAAAATGTTGCTAATCTCCAGTGAGCTTAAAACATGTATAATTTGACTTCTAATATCATTTATTTTCAAATATTTAGGATGATTGCTAGCATTGTGTATATAGTTATTAGTGTTGGCATTCTTAAAATATGTGACTCAGACATTTTACTTTTTGCGCACATTTTTGTGTAATTGCTAAAAATGAGACATCCCTTTACTCTAAGCACAAGTAAATAAAAAAATAAAGTGTTGAATTGTCCAGTTCTTTTTCATCTGAAAGGACCAAGACTATGCAGTCAAAGTAGATAGGTATGTGTAATCCAGTAATGTTAACATAACCTAAGACTTATAGCTTTTAGAATCAGACTATAGGGACAGCTGAGTGTCCATATTTACTCACCTGAAGTAGGTAGCTGTATTAGAGGACGTGATTCTATAGAATTCCCAACAACACTTCAGTTTCTCTATACCACTGGCATACATTACAGCCCATAATAAAAGAAACACTATTTGCCTTGCTTTCATTTTCAGACTACTTCCCCTTCTTCCTTTTCTATAGTGTCTTGCAGCTAATACAGAAAATACCTAACCACAAATGTAAATCTCTGCTTAATGTTCCTGGGCTTGTGTACTGCTTCTTGTAATTCTCTCCCCACCCCCCGGCCTCTAACTTTTGCCATAGCTGAAGCTTACTAATTGTATTTCTCAGCACTTTTGCATTGCTGATTCAGTGGCTGGGCCCTTCTCCATCCTCCCTTGTTATGCTTGGGCTCACTCCGCTTCCCTACCCTACTGCCATTTCCCACCCACCCCTCCTACACTACATTTAAACTATCTTAATTCCATCTCTACACTTCTCCCAAACTATCTCTGCATCAGAACAATCAGAACATAACCAGTAGTAGATGCCATACAATTGGCATCTCTGAATCGTTTACTTACAGTGTTGCAATCCAGCTTGTCCATTTAGAAGTTATACTGCTGTAACTATAACTACTCTTGCCCAGTAACATTTTGCAGAGCAAATTAATATCTTCAGCAAAATCTAACTGACGTGTCATACAAAATGACTCTTACTCAAACCCTACTAGAGTGCCTCCTCAGCATATCAACTCTGCTTACTACCTACCATAACTCCACACGAAGTATAATTAATGGGTCTATTTTAGAACATCGAAGTTTTACAACTTCAAATGTTCTAATATTGACCCCTATTCAGCGAACGCAGAAAATAGGGAAGCTGCAGAAAAACATTTTTTTCCTAGGGAATTAAAGAATTTGGTTGTCCATTTCTGTTGCTTTGCTATTTTTAGCACTGTAGTGGAAAGTTACGGGTCGGGTTCAGGTAAGTGTGCGATTGTGTGGAAGTGAAGGTTAGGGTGGGTTAGGTGAGTTAGGGTTAGGGCGCGGGTCAGGTAAGTGTGCATTTGTGTGGACATGAGGGTTAGGGTGGGTTAGGTGAGTTAGGGTTAGGGCGCAGGTGAGGTGAGTGTGCGATAGTGACAAACCTTAGGGTTAGGGTTTGGGTTAAGGTTAGTGGATAGTTAGTGGTGTATGTTCAGTTTAGTGTAGGGTTAGATGGAAGATTTTAGGTTTATGTGTGTGGATTGCTGTTTGTTTGGTGTGCTTGTGTTGTGTGTATGTATTTTGGAACAGCAAATTTTTTCCCTAGGAAAAAATTGCTGTTCTGCATGTTCGATGTTGTCAGCGTTTGCTGAATAGGGGTCGATATTAGAACATTCGAAGTTGTGAAACTTTAATGTTCTAATATAGACCCTAATTAACACTCCTACAAACTCCACCAACATTTTCCAAGTCTATTAATGACCACAGCACCAACACTCCACCAACAAACCTTCTTAGACTTTTTCAATTACAAGTGTCTTAAATAAGTATGTTACCATATGAAATCCAAAAAATGTAAAATGCAAATGCATTTTGCTTCATCATTTCCTTCATAAAATTTCCGTCTAAAAATCGGTGGTGACATTCACTCAAATCCTGCCCCCCCCAAAAAAAACACACTAATAGCACAATAGTAAAGGCACCATTCCCCTTTCCTCTTTCAGCCCCCACTTCCAGCTTTGTCCTCCTAAATATCAGTCTTAGAAGCATATGCAATAAAATCCAGGACATACACGCTTGTATTGCCACATTTTCCCCAGACATAATCATAGTTACAAAAGCCTGGCTGAAAAACAACACACATGACAATGATGTTACCTCACCTGGTTTTAATATAATTAGGCCTGATAAGATGATTAAATAGGCAGGCAGAATTGACATCATCTACAAGAATCCTATAAACATAAGGACATATGAACAGGAGGTACCATGGTTTAATAATGCAGAACAACTTATACCACATTTCAAAATCAGTAATAGGAAAAATGCATAATTTTGCAGCCATATATTCCTACCAGGTAAAAACATTACCTCTGTGGAAAATATCCTATTCTGGATATCCCACCACATGCAGCATGAACCAATAATACTAGGAGACCTAAATATAGACTGGGAGCGTATCAAGAACAACACCACGTCCGATTCCTTAAATCTGCACAGCTTTACAGAGTTAATTACATTAGTTACTAGACTCTACAAAAGTACTGGGAAGCAATTATCCTTAGATTGGATTCTTACTGATAGATCTAACAAAATTAGGGTAGCCAGTAGCCTTCCAAACTGCCTAAGTGACCATCAACCTACTTACGCTCTCAGAAGTCACAGTATCCAAGATAAGCATATAATTTACAGCCAGGCTCATAACTCAAAACAAAAAAATAAAAACTTCGACAGGCACACCTTTATCAAATCCTTAACAGAATATAACTGGAAAATATCAAAAGCCATGTCCTTAGACTCTGCGGTCTCATACTTCAATGAGATATTCCTAAACAATCTCAGTAACCTTGTCCCAGCACATACTAAAAGGGTCACATCCAATCCTGCACCACAGCTAACAAAGGAAACTAAGAAATGAATGCTACAGTGTGACAAAGCCTGAAAAGAGAGGCTCAAAAATCGAACACAAAATACATTTCAGCTTTTCAGGAAGCTAAGGAGTAAGACAAAATACCGAATAAAACATGACAAGCAAACGTATTATAACATCTTACAAAATAAACATCAAAACAACCCAAAAGTCTTCTGGACATCCATAAACAAACTTTTACATCCCGGCCAAACTCCCACCCCCACCGCTACATCCAACAATAGTACTGGTCCAATTCCCACACAGTCCAACAGCTATTTTACACACACAGTACGTGCCTCACAAACATTAATACATCCACTACCCTCTCAGTACCTGCAGCCTTTCCTAAATATCATCAGCTATTTGACTTCAGCCCAGTACCTACCTCCACCATTACAAAATGCCTACCTAGGCTAAAGCCAGCCACCCTAACTGCTAACCAACCCCCTCAGACAACTTAACAATGGCTGCAGATGCAATTATTTTCCCAGTCTCTGTAGTGATAAACAGACCTATATCCAAAAAACACATTCCTTCTAGCTGGGAAAATCCATTACTATAGCTTTTCCCAAGGATGGCACATCTATAGAATTTAATAACTGCAGGCCCATTGCATTCCCCCCCCCCCCCCCATCAAAAATACTTGAAAATGTATGCATGCTCAGTTTCTACATCAGCTAAATTTAAATAATCTGCTGTCAGAAAAACAGCATGGTTTCAGACCCCACCACAGCACAACCACCACCCTCCTTCACTTCACTAACACTATAAACCAGGAGAGGAGCAATGGTAACATAGTGTCATACACTTACCCAAAGCTTTCAACACAGTATCACACCAACATTTACAACCAGGATTGGAGCAATGGTAACCTAGTGTCAGCTGTGTTCCTAGAATTATCCGAAACTTTCAACACTGTATCACACCAACATTTACAACCAGGGTAGGAACAATGGTAACCTAGTGTCAGCTGTGTTCCTAGACTTACCCATAGCTTTCAACACTGTATCACACCAACATTTACAACCAGGATAGGATCAATGGTAACCTAGTGTCAGCTGTGTTCCTAGACTTACCCAAAGCTTTCAACACTGTATCACACCAACGTTTACAACCAGGATAGGAGCTATGGTAACCTAGTGTCAGCTGTGTTCCTAGACTTACCCAAAGCTTTCAACACTGTATCACACCAACATTTACAACCAGGATAGGAGCTATGGTAACCTAGTGTCAGCTGTGTTCCTGGACTTACCCAAAGCTTTAGACACTGCATCACACCAACATTTACAACCAGGGTAGGAGCAATGGTAACCTAGTGTCAGCTGTGTTCCTAGACTTACCCAAAGCTTCCAACACTGCATCACACCAACATTTACAACCAGCATAGGAACAATGGTAACCTAGTGTCAGCTGTGTTCCTAGACTTACCCAAAGCTTCCAACACTATCACACCAACATTTACAACCAGGATAGGAACAATGGTAACCTAGTGTCAGCTGTGTTCCTAGAGTTACCCAAAGCTTTCGACACTGTATCACACCAACATTTACAACCAGGGTAGGACCAATGGTAACCTAGTGTCAGCTGTGTTCCTAGAGTTACCCAAAGCTTTCGACACTGTATCACACCAACATTTACAACCAGCATAGGAACAATGGTAACCTAGTGTCAGGTGTGTTCCTAGACTTACCCAAAGCTTCCAACACTATCACACCAACATTTACAACCAGGATAGGAACAATGGTAACCTAGTGTCAGCTGTGTTCCTAGACTTACCCAAAGCTTCCAACACTATCACACCAACATTTACAACTAGGATAGGAACAATGGTAACCTAGTGTCAGCTGTGTTCCTACACTTACCCAAAGCTTTCGACACTGTATCACACCAACATTTACAACCAGGGTAGGACCAATGGTAACCTAGTGTCAGCTGTGTTCCTAGAGTTACCCAAAGCTTTCGACTCTATATCACACCAACATTTACAACCAGGATAGGAACAATGGTAACCTAGTGTCAGCTGTGTTCCTAGAGTTACCCAAAGCTTTCGGCACTATATCACACCAACATTTACAACCAGGGTAGGACCAATGGTAACCTAGTGTCAGCTGTGTTCCTAGAGTTACCCAAAGCTTTCGACACTGTATCACACCAACATTTACAACCAGCATAGGAACAATGGTAACCTAGTGTCAGCTGTGTTCCTAGACTTACCCAAAGCTTTTGACACTATATCACACCATTTAATCTCTGAAGTCTCCTCAGTAGGTCTCTGTCAATCCTCCCATTTTGTTATCTATCCAGAAGGCAACAAGCAGTCAAACGGCAACAGGAACTATATTCCCATCTTCCAGTTACCATAGGTGTCCCTCAGGGCTCTATACTAGGACCCTTCTCTTTAATATTTTTATAGACAAGCTTCACACTGCAATAGACCAAGCAAATTTAGTACAATAAGCAGATGATTTGACTTTAATATAGTCAGCCCCCACAATATCCAGACTCCAAGAAATTACTCAGATTTCTTTCTCTTCAGTCAAAACCCAGTAGGGGGTTTAGGCCTGGATGCAGGGACATGCACTGACCCCTTTTTAAAGACATTGATCCCTGGAAAAGAAAATGCAGTGCACTGTTGGTGAAATTAGAAAAAAGTATATTTTTCAGTTTCAACTTACATTATCATAGGATCATAGGATGTTAATACGCTATTGGCCCTGAGGCCGTTATAAGCCTAGCCAAGAGTTTAGCCCATGATTAGACAAGTCAGCACCCAAACGCCCTGTCCAGCAGGGACACAAATGGAATCCCAGGGGTGCATTTTCTGCTTCCCATCCAGTTTCCCAGGTTGCGCTTAAAAAGGGTATTGAGGTACACTGCTTGACATGGAGAGGGAGTGTATTCCACAGATGGGGGAGTTTCTAGGACACAAATCTGTCCTGCCAACAAGTCCTATTGATATCATAGACCAAGTTGAGGTAGCGCGTAGGGGTTGCTCGAGTGGAGCTTGACTTGCAGATATGCAGCAGTCCCATCAAGGCAGGGTCTGAGATTGCTTTGTATGCCAGATAGAGGTCACTTCTGAGGAGTCTGTATGAAACTGAATAGAGGCACAGGGCTTTTAGCCTATCTGTGCAGGGTAGATGTTTTACTTCTTTGGTGAAACATTCACCAGACTGTTGATCCATGGAAAAGAGAATGCATAGCAGTTTGTTGAAAACAGGAAGTGTATTGCTAAATGGTACATTTTTCAGTTTCAGCTTACACTTTCAATGACAAGTGCATTTTCTTTGTCTTACAATGAATCCTAGATTGAAGCTGTCACCAAACAAGCCTAACTCACCTAAATCTCAACTAAATTGGAGATGCGATTGGAGATTGCATTCAGGTGAGCTATATGATAATTCCTCCAACTGCATCTCCATTGTAGTTGAGTTAGATGTGTTTGGTGGCAGCTTCAGGATTTGTTGTGAGAAAAAGAAAGTGTGGGAGTTACTCAGTATTTTTCTGGAGAGTGACAAATGTCTTTGCGGAGGCTCTGAGCTCTAAGCTTACAAAGGTTAAAGTTCCACTGGAATTCTGAAGAACTTGTGTGTGAGCGAGGTATCTGAGTGCTGACCCTAATATAATTTTTTTTTTTGAAGTAGGGTTTGAAGGCACCAAAGCAGTATGGTTGACAAAGTACCTTGTCTGGCATGCTAGTGTGCTATTTCTGAAAATCATGTGGCACATAGCTGAAAACAATCATTCATGATAGATTAAATAACATTATATGTTATATCTTGTGAGTGGACAGACACGCATAAAAGATAAGTGTTTATAACATAGCACAATCCAACCAGCAACATGGTGCTGTCCAAACTAAAATATCTTTCTCTTATAAACAGAGCAATATGTTTTATGTCAGCATGCATTTTCAGAGGATATAAAGTCTGCAACTCAAAGGTATACCACTATTTAGTGAATTCAGTCTTTTGTAAATTGTTAGAAAACCACAAATTTTATGAGGAACAGGTAAAAAATATGAAGAAAAAATGGGCATTATGTATTATTCTGGACATATGAAAGGTATGTAGGGATATGTACATCCATAGAAAATGAAACACTAGGTAGGTGAAATAATGGCATTTACTAAAACTGCCGAGGGTTAGGAAACCTCTGGTGCCTCTCAGTTCATCTCACTACTTGTACAACAAAATGGAATACTAATCTGGTTTTATTTGTGTATTTATTCATTTTTGGCTTGATTTATTTTGATGCAAAAGTTTTCTTTTGTCTCCACTTCTACATTCTTTGGCTGTGCTCCTCATAGATTTATTTTGGGGTGAAAGACTGGACTACATTCTAGAAGTTGGCTCTGATACTGCTGTACAGTTACAGAAACACTTCAAAAAGTAATCTATTTCCTTTAAGTTTGATTATGACACCTCATAACCATTGCCACAAAATGATTGCCATTCAAAATCCAGTCTAGAGACGTTAACTAGATAAACCACAGCACCAGTCTTCATACCACAAGGAAGCTCATCTGAGTCCATCATTGCCACAACCATTGACTTTCACTAGTTTCATAGTGGCATGGTGTTTTAAGTGGGCTTAGACATCATTGTACACATGACAACATACGGTGACCCGCCATACAAGATGGTGGAGTGCAAACTACAACATCGTTGACTTCTTTTACTTCAGAAAATGGGTATTAATTCACATTGTTTTTCTCTCTCAGTGTGTTAAGTTAATGGTTCTAATAATTTCAAAATGCATCTGATTATTTTTGGATTTGTCCCTAATTGCTTGAGAGTTATGGCTGCTAGGCAGTGTAAAATGTTCTCTTATGCTTGCTCTCACCTTCCATGTGTCTCAGCTTGGTTTGTTCCTCATAAAAATCTGTGCATTTCTGTCAGTTCACTCAGGATAGGATTGAATTCACTAAATGATGACAATGTTTCTGACTGTGCATCCTTCAAATCCACGTTAACACACATCCTGCTGTTCTAGAACTTTCTTAGTTTATAAGAAGTCAGGGATCTATTACTGGCACAGACAGGCGGACAAAGATCTGTTTATTTTTTCTGCCATCATTTGGTAGTGAGGACGGGCAGATTTGCCTGCCCAGTGCAAGACCTGACCTTAACAAGTTAAGCAGGGAGCGCTTAATATTTGTTAAGATTAGGTCTTGCACTATAGTCGTGTTTAACTGATCTTGAAGTGTAATCAGTGCGCTGCAATAAGCTGATTTGCAATTACACATTTGGCTTATAAAGGGGTCAGCACTGACCGCTTTCACTTCTAGACATATATTGTTGCATAAAACATCGGCTTGAATGCAAATGGTTATTATTTTTCTTACTTGTTCATCTACAGAGAAATATCAGAAGCAATAATACAATAAGTTGAAAAATGTGGCCTTGGGGTAATTACTTGTTAGGGATCTTTACTCAGCCAGCAAAGTGTTTGAAAGACCCACCATCAAAGATCATAGGAAATCTTTTGCTGTGGTTATTTTCACCTTCAGTGGGACTCTTTCCTGGTTAATAACAGTGCATATACCCACTATGCGATGTAAGGAGACTGTGACATGGCATGGTCAGCCAATCATCTCCTCCAGGCATGCATTGAAAATACTTGTAGTGTCTGTACATGTGGTCTGTGCTGCTCAGCAATTACCTGTCTCTACTATCACATCCACAGCAGAATCATGTGCAGCTGAATGTATATTACTATATTTCCAAACACAATGTCAGAGCTTCTTATGGTGATCTTTCCACAACCACCAAACCCAGTGTCCCACCTTCCCACTCCCACCCTGGCAGTCAACTAACCAGACTGCACCCCCCCCCCCCTCCCGTTTTGCAAATTCCTGGATCTGCCACTGAAACTGGACTGAAAAATTCAAACCTGCTCCTTCATTCCAATAAAACAAAACTGATGCTCTTCAGCCCAAAACATTACCTAATCAAAAACAATCTTTGTTGGTTACATCTGCAAATAATACTAAAATTGAGGTGGTACCACATACTAAATTACTAGGCATCGTAACAGATGTTCTTAAATTTGATCGACATATTCTTCAAACAGTTAAAAAGCTCCACCAAAAACTTGGCTTCCTTTACAAGGCAAAACAGTCCCTTATGGACCAGTAAGAAAAACACCCGGCCTCATCCTGTTCACATCAAACTCTCTATGTCTCACCCATCCTTACAAACCTAAGCTCTACGCTAAGGGCCAAACTAGCCTCCAATTGCAACAAACTAGCTAAATCTGCTACAATTTCTGCATAATGAGATCACCACTGCCATGCCTTAAAGCAGCGAAACTGACTAGATCTTAACAGCAACATAACATACTCTCAGCTAGTTATAGTATACAAACTGATATACTTTACTGAACAATGCCTTACATTAAAAAACATATTATTGCCATACACCACCACAAGGAACCGCTGTTCTGCTGATAAATTTCCACTAAGCACCACTAAAGTAAATAATTCATTAATGGTCTCACTATACCCCTGTTACATCTCCAAACTCTGGAACACCATCCTTACACAACTAAAAATGAATAACTAACAAACACCCAAGATATAAAATCTACCTCAAATTATACCTTACCCAGTCAAGGTCATGCTTATGTTCATCACCAGGTTACCTTACCCAGTCGTAGTCATGCTCATGTTCATCACCAGGTTACCTTACCCAGTCTTGGTCAGGCTCATGTTCATCACCAGGTTACCTTACCCAGTCCTGGTCAGGCTCATGTTCATCCCCAGGTTATCTTAGCCAGTCGTGGTCATGCGCGTGTTCATCAACAGGTTACCTTAACCACTCCTGGTCAGGCTCATGTTCATCACCAGGTTACCTTACCCAGTCCTGGTCATGCGCATGTTCATTACCAGGTTATTTTACCCAGACCTGCTCATGTTCATCACCAGGTTCATAGGTTCATAGGTAGATACTAGGCTATTGGCCCTAGGGCCTATATAAGCCTAGCCAAAAAGGTATCCTGGGTTTCGCCACCCAAGAAAATTATTTTCCTGTGCCCCTGTCAAGCAGAGCCACAGAAGTGATACCCGGAGTGAATTTCCAGTTTCCCATCCAGTCATCGAGATTTTTCTTGAAGAGTGTTAATGAAGAGCTCTGTTTGACATAGATAGGTAGCCCGTTCCAGAGTATGGGAAGTCCCTGGGACAGGAATCTATCCCTCCAGCATGTTTTGTTTATTGTGGTGACAAGGTTTAGTTCCCTAGAGCATGTAGCTCAGAGGGATTGGGATTTCTTTAAGTGAAGCATGTCCAACAGCTATGGGTTTGACATAGCTTTGTATGTTAGGCAGAGATCGCCTCTGAGTAGGCAATATGCGATGGAGTAAAGCTGGAGTGTTTTGAGACAGTCTGCATAGGCCATCTGTTTGAGGCCAGTAATCCTCTTTGTGAGGTATTTCTGCGGTCTTTCCAGTTGTTGTAGATGTCTTGTGAGGTACATACCAAAAGGGGCATTGTACTCTATAATGGGTCCAATGAGTGATGAGTAGAGGGGAACAATGACCTCTTTTTTTCTGGATGAGAAACCTTTTGTGATGAGGTGTGCCATGTAGAAGGATTTCCTGACCACTGTGGGGATGTGATTATCAAAGGAGAGATTACTGTCCACCTGTGTCCCAAGGTCTCTTATCACACTTTCGGTGTTAAGTAGACTACCGCCTATGTGGTAGATCATGAGTACAGAGTTTTGAGCTTAAGGCCATGGCTATGACATCAGCTATCTGTCTCAGTGAGGCCCTTTTGTAGGATGTCCACATCGTTAGGAGTTTCGATTATGGCTCCTAATTTGCAGTCATCTGCGAACTTAGTTAGTCAAAGACCTTTGTGTTAGCCTGTACTTCAGAGAAGTAGATACCAAACAGGAGAGGACCCAGGACTGAAGCCTGTGGCACTCCACTTGTCACTGGTCTGAAGTCTGATTTGGAGTCTGCTACTTTCACAGTGTGGGTTCTGTCAGTAAGCCAGTTGGCAACCCATCTTGTGACATAGGGATTTATAACTAGTTTAGTGAGTTTATCTATAATTCCAGAATGGGGGAATAGTGTCGAACACCTTGGCGAGATCTAGATAGGCTGTGTGAACCACCTTACCTTCATCTATGGCTTTGGTGACTGCTTCATAGAAGTCTATCAGGTTTAGGAGACATGATCTGCCTTTTAAAAACTCAAACTGTGTGAGGTCCAGAGTTTGGAGATCTTAATGTCTTTGTTTATGAGTTCCATGATGATACGTTCAATGGCCTTTCAGACCAGGCAAGTCAGGCTAATAGGGTGGTAGTTCCTGGGGTCTGTCATGGCTCCCCGTTTGTGGAGTGGGATAACTGTCATGGTGTGCCATTCAATGGGCACAAAGCCTGAGGTGAGGCTATGACTGAACATGGTACTTAGGTGGGGTGCCAGTTCATTCTGTAATTCATGTAGAAGGCAGCCTGGGATGTTGTCAGGTTCCATGGATGCTGTGTTCTTGGCTTTGTTGAGTGAGGTTTTTACCTGTGCAGCTGTGATTACAGGAACTTTGCATTCTTCCAGTATAGAGATGGGCCCTTTAGGGGGTGGGGGGGGGGGGGTAAAGTTAGCACTGCACCTTTCTGACAGGATGTTGGCAATATCAGTTGGTTCTGTATATTTAGTGTCATTGTGCTGTAACTCAGAGCAGATCTGAGTGTTGTCATTG
Organism: Protopterus annectens; assembly: GCF_019279795.1. Lineage (NCBI taxonomy): Eukaryota > Metazoa > Chordata > Ceratodontiformes > Protopteridae > Protopterus > Protopterus annectens. Next base: position 121,207,431 of record NC_056746.1, on the reverse strand, counting down.
AGATTCTTCACATAGCTATAGAATGCTTTGTGGTTATCTTTAGAATCAGTGGTGATTTTGTTTTCATAACTAGCTCTGGAGTACTTTATGAGGGATCTCAACTTCTTACTGAGGCTGACCAGGTTGTTCCTTCAGTCATGGGATTTTACTCTTTTTTGCAACAGTTTCTTTCTTCTCTTGTATAGTTTGTTTATGGCAGAAGACCACCACATTGGCTTCCTTTTTTTGGAGGATAGCATCTTGGTTCTGTTAGGGATAGCACAATCCATGCAGTCATGTAAGTGCTAATAAAGTGCATATGTGTAGGATTCAGCAGTCGTACCTCTATTGTCCATCTGCATGGGTGTCATGAAGTTTGCCACTTCTGTCTTAAGAAGCGTGAAGTTGGCTTTGGAGAATTTTTTTACAGTTATTTCCCTAATGGGGGGTGGGGACAGGATGTGGATGTCTAGGGTGATTAGCTTGTGGTCAGATATGACCAACGAGGAATTGACCTCTGGTGTGGAACACCGGTTGCCTATGTTGGTAATGACCAGGTCTAGGATATTGCTGCCCCTGGTGAGGGTGTGGATAAGTTGATCCAAGGCATTGGAATTTATGAATTCCAGAAAATGTTGAGCAAAAGAGTTGGTACATGAGTAGTTTTCCCAGTTAATAGTGGGGTAGTTGAAATCACCCATTATTAGGGTGTTGGGTTGTACCCTAATATTTTCCAATGTATCAAGAAAAGAAGAGTGGGAATCCTGGCGCATGGTGAGGGGTCTGTAGCAAGCTACAATCAGGACTGTGGTCTTGCCCAGAGTTAGTTGAACTTGGATAGTCTCTGATGCATTATCCTGAGCATCTAGCTTGGAGGTGTGGCTATCCTTAATGAATATGGACACGCATCCACCTTTAGTGTTTCGGTCCAGGTTAGGTGGCCGAAAGGTGTGGTATGAATTATAGCCTGGTAATACAGGGGTGCACTCTGGAGCTTTGCACCAGGTCTCTGTCACTGAACAGATGTCGATGTTCTCCATTTTAAGGAGTGCCTCGAGTGAGTGCATTTTGATGTTTAGATTTCTAGCATTGAGTAGAATTACCCTCAGATTTTGCTTGCTTGTACCTGTTACGGTGGTGAATTTCTCATTTGAACCTTGCCTAAAAAAGGCACTAAAGGGGTGGCAAGAGCCTTTGTCAGTATCTGGAATTCCAAGAGTGATAAGTGCAGGCCATCTCTGGCAAAGCATTGTGGTCTGTCGATCATGTCATCCCAGGCAGACAGATACTGGATTCCCTTAGAATGACACCAGAAGCTTAGCCAATTGTTGAAGTCAATCATTTTGTCCTTGTACTGTGGTATCATTCTTGGTGATGGCAGGATGCACTTCAGGGCTAGGGTCATACCTGCCTGGGCTACAAGATCAGAGAGCTCTTCCATGTCTCTTTTCATGTAGTCCAGGGAGGTACATCTCAGGTCATTCGCACCAACATGGAGAATGACAGAGTCATATTTGTACTTGTTATGGAGTGACCTGAGTGCGTGCATTATGTGGCAGATCCTGGCACCTGACAGGCAGCTGACAGTAACTTTCTCCTTATTTAGCCTGGTGAGTGGAACATCAGTGTGCCTGACTACAGAGTCACCTATGACTAGAGTATTGGGTATGTTATGCCTTATGGGCTGTAGTTGAGTGGCACACTGAGTTTGTGTGCTATGTGTCATTTGGGTTGTGTTGGGGAGTGGAGGTTGACAGCATTTCTGTTTTGGAGGTCTCAGTTGTTTGGGAAGATTTTTATTGAGAGCCTCCGTGAATGTAGGCATGTTTTGTGCTTATATGTGTGTGTTTTGGTGGTATAGGTTTTGAGGGACTATGTGATGAGTGTGGTGTGGTGCAAGTGTTTAACTTCTCCTCTTGACTGTCTAGTCCAGTCTTCGGTGAAGAGAGATTTGCTTCCAGTTTGGCTAATATAAGTGCATCTCTCACAGGTTGCAGTGTTGGGTGGTAGGAGGAGAGGGTTGTCTGTGTACATGAGGCAATTGCTGCATTGCCCCAAGAGGCCCAGATGCAACAAGTAGACAGGAGAAAACACAGGGAGCTGACCTTTAGACAGGCCTGGATAGTTGTTTATTTATTAAGTACTAAAAACTGTTTTCCTCTAGTCAAGTGAGGAAAGTTGAGTACTGTAGTAATTTGTAGCTTATTTAGTGCTTACAATGAGTTCAAAACAAGTGCTGAGCTCAAAGGAACCTTATCCAGTCATGGTCATGCTCATGTTCATCACCAAGTTACCTTAACCAGTCCTGGTCAGGCTCATGTTCCTCACCAGGTTACCTTGCCCAATCTTGGTCAGGCTCATGTTCATCACCAGGTTACCTTACCCAGTCTTGGTCAGGCTCATGTTTATCACCAGGTTACCTTACCCAGTCAAGGTCATGCTCATGTTCATCACCATGGTACCTTACCCAGTTCTGGTCAGACATATTCATCACCAGGTTACCTTACCCAGTCCTGGTCATGTGCATGTTCATCACCAAGTTACCTTAACCAGTCCTGGTCAGGCTCATGTTCATCACCAGGTTACCTTACCCAGTCCTGGTCATGCTCATGTTCATCACCAGGTTACCTTACCCAGTCCTAGTCATGCACATGTTCATCACCAGGTTACCTTACCCAGTCCTGGTCATGCACATGTTCTGCATCATTTATCTTACCCAGTCCTGGTCATGCGCATGCTCATCAACAGGTTACCTTACCCAGTCCTTGTCATGCTCATGTTCATCACCAGGTTACCTTACCCAGTCGTGGTCATGCGCATGTTCATCAGCAGGTTACCTTACCCAGTCCTGGTCATGCACATGTTCATCACAAGATTACTTTACCCAGTCATGGTCATGTGCATGTTCATCACCAAGTTACCTTACCCAATTCTGCTCAGGCTCATGTTCATCACCAGGTTACATTACCCAGTCCTGGTCAGTCTCATGTTCATCACCAGGTTACCTTACCCAGTCCTGGCCATGCTCATGTTCATCACCAGGTTACCTTACCCAGTCCTGGTCAGGCTCATGTTCATCACCAGGTTACCTTACCCAGTCCTAGTCAGGCTCATGTTCATCATGAGGTTACCTTACCCAGTCCTTGTCATGCTCATGTTCCTCACCAGGTTACCTTGCCCAGTTCTGGTCCTGCACATGTTCATCACCAGGTCACCTTACCCAGTCCTGGTCCTGCGCATGTTCATCACCAGGTTATCTTACCCAGTCCTGGCCATGCTCATGTTCATCACCAGGTTACCTTACCCAGTCCTGGCCATGTGCATGTTCATCACCAGGTTACCTTACCCAGTCCTGGCCATGTGCATGTTCATCACCAGTTTACCTCACCCAGTCCTGACCATGCGCATGTTCATCACCAGGTTACCTTACCCAGTCCTGGTCACGCTCATGTTCATCACCAGGTTACCTTACTCAGTCCTGGTCACGCTCATGTTCATCACCAGGTTACCTTACCCAGTCCTGGTCAGGCGTATGTTCATCACCAGGTTACCTTAACCAGTCCTGGTCAGGCTCATGTTCATCACCAGGTTACCTTACCCAGTCCTGGTCAGGCGTATGTTCATCACCAGGTTACCTTAACCAGTCCTTGTCAGGCGTATGTTCATCACCAGGTTACCTTAACCAGTCCTGGTCAGGCTCATGTTCATCACCAGGTTACCTTACCCAGTCCTGGTTGTGCTCATATTCCTCACCAGGTTACCTTACCTAGCCCTGATCATGCTCATGTTCATCACCAGGTTACCTTACCTAGTCCTGGGCATGTTCATGTTCATCACCAGGTTACCTTACCCAGTCCTGGTCAAGCACATGTTCATCACCAAGTTACCTTACCCAGTCCTGGTCAGGCTCATGTTCATCACCAGGTTACCTTACCCAGTCCTGGTCATGCTCATGTTCATCATCAGGTTACCTTACCCAGTCCTGGTCATGCTCATGTTCATCACCAGGTTACCTTACCCAGTCCTTTTCATGCGCATGTTCATCACCATGTTACCTTACCCAGTCCTGGTCATGCTCATGTTCATCACCAGTTTACCTTACCTAGTCCTGGTCATGCTCATGTTCATCACCAGGTTATCTTACCCAGTCCTGGCCATGCTCATGTTCATCACCAGGTTACCTTACCCAGTCCTGGCCATGTGCATGTTCGTCACCAGGTTACCTTCCCCAGTCCTGACGGTGTGTATGTTCGTCACCAGGTAACCTTACCCAGTCCTGACCATGTGCATGTTCCTCACCAGGTTACCTTCCCCAGTCCTGGTCATGCGCATGTTCATCACCAGGTTACCTTCCTCAGTCCTGGTCACGCTCATGTTCATCACCAGGTTACCTTACCCAGTCCTGGTCAGGCGTATGTTCATCACCAGGTTACCTTAACCAGTCCTGGTCAGGCTCATGTTCATCACCAGGTTACCTTACCCAGTCCTGGTTGTGCTCATATTCATCACCAGGTTACCTTACCTAGTCCTGGTCATGCTCATGTTCATCACCAGGATACCTTACCTAGTCCTGGGCATGTTCATGTTCATCACCAGGTTACCTTACCCAGTCCTGGTCAAGCACATGTTCATCACCAAGTTACCTTACCCAGTCCTGGTCAGGCTCATGTTCATCACCAGGTTACCTTACCCAGTCCTGGTCATGCTCATGTTCATCACCATGTTACCTTACCCAGTCCTGGTCATGCTCATGTTCATCACCAGGTTACTTTACCCAGTCTTGGTCAGGCTCATGTTCACCACCAGGTTACCTTAACCAGTCCTGTTCCTGATCATGTTCATCACCAGGTTACCTTACCCAGTCCTAGTCATGCTCCTGTTCATTACCAGTTTACCTTACCCAGTCCTGGTCATGCTCATGTTCATCATCAGGTTACCTTACCCAGTCCTGGTCATGCTCATGTTCATCACCAGTTTACCTTACCTAGTCCTGGTCATGCTCATGTTCATCACCAGGTTACCTTACCTAGTCCTGGTCATGCTCATGTTCATTACCAGGTTACCTTACCCAGTTTCTGGACAGCCTCATGTTCATCACCAGGTTACCTTACCTAGTCCTGGTCATGCACATGTTCATCACCAAGTTACCTTACCTAGTTCTGGTCAGGCTCATGTTCATCACCAGGTTACCTTACCCAGTCTTGGTCATGCTCATGTTCATCACCAGGTTACCTTTCCCAGTCCTGTTCATGTGCATGTTTATCACCATGTTACCTTACCCAATCCTGGTCATGCTCATCACCAGGTTACCATACCTAGTCCTGTTCATGTGAATGTTCATCACCAAGTTACCTTACCCAGTCCTGGTCAGGCTCGTGTTCATCACCAGGTTACCTTACTCCGTCCAGGCCATGCTCATATTCATCATCAGGTTAGCTTACCCCGACCTGGTAATGCTCATGTTCATCACCAGGTTACCTTAGCAGTCATGTTCATGCGCATGTTCATCACCATGCTACATTACTCAGTCCTGGTCATGCTCATGTTCATAATCTGGTTAACGTACCCAGTCCTGGTCATGCTCATGTTCATCACCAGGCTACCTTACCCAGTCCTGGCCATTTGCATGTTCATCACTAGGTTACCTTACCCAGTCCTGGTCATGCGCATGTTCATCACCAGGATACCTTACCCAGTCTTGGTCAGGCTCATGTTCATCACAATGTTACCTTACCCAGTCCTGGTCAGGCTCATGTTCATCACCAGGTTATCTTACCCAGTCCTGGTCATGCGCATGTTTATCACCAGGTTACCTTAACCAGTTCCGGTCAGGCTCATTTTCATCACCAGGTTACTTTACCCAGTCCTGGTCATGCTCATGTTCATCACCAGTTTACCTTACCCATTCCTGGTCATGCTCATGTTCATCACCAGTTTACCTTACACAGTCCTGGTCATGCTCATATTCATCACCAGGTTACCATGCCCAGTTCTGGTCCTGCACATGTTCATCACCAGGTTAGCTTACCCAGTCCTGGTCCTGCACATGTTCATCACCAGGTTACCTTACCCAGTCCTGGTCATGTGCATGTTCATCACCAGGTTACCTTACCCAGTCCTGGCCATGTGCATGTTCATCACCAGGTTAACTTACCCAGTCCTGGCCATGTGCATGTTCATCATCAGGTTACCTTACCCAGTCCTGGTCATGCTCATGTTCATCACCAGGTTACCTTACCCAGTCCTGGTCATGCTCATGTTCATCACCAGGTTACCTTACCCAGTCCTGGACAGGCGTATGTTCATCACCAGGTTACCTTACCTAGTTCTGGTCATGCTCATGTTCATCACCAGATTACCTTACCTAGTCCTGGGCATGTTCATGTTCATCACCAGGTTACCTTAGCCAGTTTTTGGCCAGGCTCATGTTCATCACCAGGTTACCTTACCCAGTCCTGGTCAAGCACATGTTCATCACCAAGTTACCTTACTCAGTCCTGGTCAGGCTCATGTTCATCACCAGGTTACCTTATCCAGTCCTGATCATGCCCATGTTCATCATCACATTACCTTACCCAGTCCTCGTCATGCTCATGTTCATCACCAGGTTACCTTACCCAGTCCTTTTCATGCCCATGTTCATCACCATGTTACCTTAACCAGTCCTCATCATGCTCATGTTCATCACCAGGTTACTTTACCCAGTCTTGGTCAGGCTCATGTTCACCACCAGTTTACCTTACCCAGTCCTGGTCATGCTCATGTTCATCACCAGGTTACCTTACCCAGTCCTGGTTATGCTCATGTTCATTACCAGTTTACCTTACCCAGTCCTGTTCATGCGCATGTTCATCACCATGTTACCTTACCCAGTCCTGGTCATGCTCATGTTCATCACGAGGTTACCTTACCTAGTCCTGGTCATGCTCATGTTCATCACCAGGTTACCTTACCTTACCCAGTTTCTGGACAGGCTCATGTTCATCACCATGCTACCTTACCTAGTCCTGGTCATGCGCATGTTCATCACCAAAGTTACCTTACCTAGTTCTGGTCAGGCTCATGTTCATCACTATGTTACCTTACCCAGTCCTGGTCACGCTCATCACCAGGTTACCTTACTCCATCCTGGCCATGCTCATATTCATCATCAGGTTACCTTACCCAGTCCTGGTCATGCTCATGTTCATCACTGTGTTACCTTAGCAGTCATGTTCATGCGCATGTTCATCACCATGTTACATTATCCAGTCCTGATCATGCTCATGTTCAGCACCAGACTACCTTACCCAGTCCTGGTCATGCTCATGTTCATCACCAGGTTACTTTACCCAGTCATGGTCATGCTCATGTTCATCACCAAGTTACCTTACCCAGTCCTGGTCAGGTTCATGTTCATCACCAGGTTACCTTACCCAGTCCTGGTCATGTGAATGTTCATCAACAGGTTACCTTACCCAGTCCTGTTCATGTGCATGCTCTTCACCAAGTTACCTTACCCAGTCTTGGTCATGCTCATGTTCATAATCTGGTTACCTTACCCAATCCTGGTCATGCTCATGTTCATCACCAGGTTACCTTACCCAGTCCTGGCCATTTGCATGTTCATCACTAGGTTACCTTACCCAGTCCTGGTCATGCGCATGTTCATCACCAGGATACCTTACCCAGCCTTGGTCAGGCTCATGTTCATCACAATGTTACCTTACCCAGTCCTGGTCAGGCTCATGTTCATCGCCAGGTTATCTTACCCAGTCCTTGTCATGCGCATGTTCATCACCAGGTTATCTTAACCAGTCCTGGTCAGGCTCATGTTCATCACCAGGTTACCTTACCCAGTTCTGGTCGTGCTCATGTTCATCACCAGGTTACCTTACCCATTCCTGGTCATGCTCATATTCATCACCAGGTTAGCTTACCCAGTTCTTGTTATGCTCATGTACATCACTAGGTTACCTTACCCAGTCCTTGTTATGCTCATGTTCATCACCACGTTACCTTATCCATTCCTGGTCATGCTCATGTTCATCACCAGGATGAGACATCTAGTGAAACCACAAACTTCTTACTGCCTATCACTAACTTTTGCCCAAAACTTCTTACTGCCGATCACTAACTTTTGCCCTCCTCTACTTGAATCATTACACCCCTAACAACATTCCCTCCTTTATTAGAATGAATACATCCCTTTTCACCCCCCTTAAATAACACTTCTCCTCTTGCTCTTTTTCTAACTGCCCCCATCCACAGCTTTACCCCTGTCATGCACCATATGTATTCCTAAGTTATAAACCTTCTAGATACACCAGTTTGGAACAGGCAGCCTAAACAGAACCAATCTTATACCTGCTCTCTCAGTCACATGGTATAATAAGTATCCTCCTATACAAACAGAACAAATCCTATGCCTGCTCTCTGTCACATGCTATTACCAGTATCCTCCTATACAAATAGCATTTATATCACGTTATCAAAAGATGGAAATAGCGAACACTATTTCATTGAACCTAAAATATCTAAACCACATAATATTGAACATTCAGAACAGCAAATTTTCTCCTTGGGAAAAAATTTGCTATTCTGAAACACATACACACAACACAAGCACACCTAAAAAACATCAATACACACAGATACACTTATAATCCTACAACTAACCCTACACTAAACTATACAGACACTACTATCTATCCACTTACCTTAACCCAAACCCTAACCCTAAGGTCCGTCACTATCGCACACTCACCTAACCCGCGCCCTAACCCTAACTCACTTAACCCGCCCCTAACCCTAATTCACCTAAACCATGCCCTAACCCTAACTCAATTAACCTGCCCCTAACCCTAACTCACCTAACCCATGCCCTAATCCTAACACCCACGCAATCACACACTTACCTGAACCTGACCCGTAAATTTCCACAACAGCGCTGAAAATAGTAAAGCCACAGGACCGGCCAACCAAATTCTTTCCCTAGGAAAGAATTCTGTGTTCTGCAGCTTCGCTATTTTTAGCGTTCGCTCAAAGCGGGTCGATATTAGAACATTCGAAGTTTTAAAACTTCGATGTTCTGATATAGACCCTACAAATAAAACCAATCCTAAACCTGCTCTCTGTCACATGCTATTACCACTATCCTCCTGCACAATACAATATCTCCCCTCCTACATAATTTTACAGCTGACTTCATTATGTCTCTTAAACTTTTTACAAACATAAACATTAAAATCTCTCTTCCTACATTTATTTATTTATTTATGACATTTGCTAACCGGGAATGTCTAACAGAGCTTGTGCCCTTTTTCAGCAGAGGCCTGGGGAGAAAAGCTCCTGAACGTATTGCGTGCACCATAATAATGTTTACAAACAGTACAGCATACATGAGGTAATATAAACATGCATTATTATACTTGGGTTCCCACTTGAAGCATGAGAGTTTAAAAGGTGTTATTTATAAAAAAGGCAATAAAACAACATGTTAAAGTCATTCATGTATCTCCAATATGTAAGGACGTCACAATTTCGATGAGAAGTAATGACAATTAAGTCAGAGTTTAAGATAAGAGTACAGAACGTACTGTATATCAAATCTTAGTTTACAGGCAACAGCATGTACATCAGTAATCAGAAGCAGACGGGAAGTAGACAGAGAGCAGGTGATAGAAAAAGGTTAAGTGTCAAGAGAAAAAAATATTGCATACATAATTTTATAATTAACTTCGTTACATATCTTGAACTCCTTGCAAACCTTTCTTTACTGAAATGTAAGAACAATACACTTCCTTGCAATGTTTTCCCTTCTGCAGTCTCAACCCATTTACTTCCTGCAACATTTTAGAGCTAGAAGTACTGTATAGACTTATAATTGTTGATGGAAATATTTTACTGTGTACACACACACACACACACATACACACACACACACACACACACACACATATATATATATATATATATATATATATATATATATATATATTGTAATTATGTTTGTTTTTTTTCCTGAAATCTATCTGATATTCACTTGTTAATATAACTGTAATATGATGGAGCTTTTCTCCCCAGGCCTTTGCTGAAAATGGGCTCTGCTAGTTGGACTTTCTTGATCAACAAACACAAATAAATAATACATTCTGCAAATGCTTTCAGTTCATTGTTTTTTCCTTTCTGGGAAGAAGGGGGCATGTATAAGGTGAACTGGTCTAAAATCTAATTTGTGTAAGCACAACTTTTCCAATTCATACATTACCAAGTTCACATGTGGTGCAGCTACAGGCACCCACATAACTACTGCTTGGATTTGCTCATACAAAATGTCATTGAAAAGTAAAAAATATCATATAATTCCAACAAAGTGCATCATGACAAAATGTGTTCACTTGAAAACACAACATCGCTATCTAAAATGTCTAACCATCTCTGTTCCTTTATTTTGAGGAGCAACGCATGACTGAGAAACTGCATCTTTTGTAACTAGATAACATTTACAAAGGTCACATAAATCTATTTACTACTGGAGTTTCAAATCAGCTTCAGGTGACCATTTAAAATGTTGACTTGAAATGTTGAGTTTGAAATTCCAAAAAGTAAACCAAAACGAAAATGAATACATCGACCAGCGTGGTTTGATTTATTCAACATGGCAGGTGACATCACTCACCTCCTGCTATGCACATTAATGTACCATTGAACTCTACATTCAATGGTATGTTAATTCTACTATTTTGCAGGGAGGCTATGCCTCCCATACCCCATGCACATTAAATATACCAACTCTGAGATTGCAATACAGTGAGAAAATGGGCTAATTCCCTGTTCCTCACCAAACTGCAACCTCTATGCACAATGTCAAACCCAAATTATCGACCTACACTACCCATTCGCTGTAGTTTAATCGATCAGTTTTGGGTTGACATCCTGCTGACTTGGAAACTGCAAGTTGACCACATGCTGGTTGACTAATGCAGTTTCCAAGTTTTGATAGTAAATCCATAAATCACTAAACTTGAGCTTATCCAAAAAATCAAATGAACCTTAATATGAGATGGGGTCTGCTATGTAACTTTGTTTTACTTTGCTTGAAATATAAAGAAAAAGGTTCAATCTTGGACTCCTCAAAGAAACAATTGGCCTAAATGTGCTGGAGGTTGTCTGACAGAGTTTTATGCATTGCTGGCTATGCCAGTTGCACACCCACCTTGGAATGTCCAGTCAATTTTGTTGTAACAAAGTTAGAAGAAGCATGTCTTTGTACTTGTGTTTGAGTTATTAGCTTACAGGCCAATCTTGTATTTATAATTAACTCCATTTTCCGTATATATTGTGCATTATCCATCACAACCCACCCCATCTGTAAGTGTTATAATCATAGCAACAGACAAAAATTTCCGTTAATTTGGCATATACACGACTGTAAGAAGTCATATTAGTTCATCAGTCAATGAACAGTAGTTCAATGACTTCGTCTGAAATACCGGATTGAGACATAACTATTCAACACCTCTTTTTTGATAAGTTAGTGGGTTAGTTGAAACATTTAAAAGTAATGAGAACAACAACTTTCAACAAGATAAGACGGAAAAAGGACATCCAGATTGTGCTGAGTCTAGAGACACAAGTCATAATTCCACACAGCATATTCACTCAAACAGAGACTTTAGAAAACCAAGTTTAAGACAAAACTTCTCTCTATTATCAGAGAAAGAATTGTGATGATCGTCCTGTAAGAACATACAATAACTGAAAAAACAAAATGGAGGACTTTGATCTACTTTAATAACTAATACATGTTTAGAAAACTTACAAAACTCATATTGTAATCTCTATATCTGTGTAATAATATTAAAGTTATTACTAATGCATGTTTAATTTATTGCAAATTTTAAAGCCACCTTGTATGAAGCCTGTGGACCCCTACCTCCTACCCATGTGGCTGTAAGGGTATTTGGTTGTTCTGTCTACCCAAATATCTAGCAAAAATTAATAAGAAACAAAATAAATAATATGTTTATATTTTTTAATATTAGTCAAAAGTCAATTTATCCATTTAGAAATGTCTTCATAGAGTAAGGCGATTGAAAATCTTCTGTTTTCCTTTAACCTGTCTTTTCTCTTCTTTAAAATGCTAAGACTATTAAAAGTAACTAGCATAAAGTCATGTTAAAAACATTTCTCAGTCTAATTATATGTATTAGATCTTATATGACAATCTTCATATGGTTCAGGTAAAGTTTTAAATGACAATACACATATCCTATCTACATCACTTATATTCTGGATTTGTTATTGTTTTTATATTATTATATATAATAAAAAATTATATTTTTATAATTATTTGCTATTATTTTTAAAGTTTTTAACCACCCCCCCCATGTTGTGTATCCAGACTATTGTTCTGTTGTTGTCCACATTTGGCAGACTGGTGAAATGAATATATAATTCAGGCATTGCTTAGCAAGTCAGGTGTTCTTGATGGAGGTAGACCTGCCAAAGTTTTGACCTTGCATTTGTTTTCATAGACGTATCCTTGAATCATTTCATTGCTATGATCTTTAACTAACTGCACAGTATTCCACTCACACCACATCTGATGTTAATTGCTGTCACTTGTCATATGAAGGCTTACATGATTTCTTGCAACTCAAGACATTTTCAAACTCATGGATTGAAGTCATCATTGTCATCTACAAATTTTGTTGCACTTGTGCAATGACAATAAAGGAACCTTATCTCATCTTATCTTATTTTATCGTTGTGATAGCATTTATGTCATTTCCATTACACAATTTTCTTTTCATAACATTGGCTAATTTGCTGTCTGAATTTTGAAACGCCACGTAGATTACTTTACAAAGGATACTGTTTGCTTGTGTGACAATTAGTACAGAGAATAAAGCTATTAGCTGTTAGCATGCTGTTTGTGGAGGTCCAGGTTTGATTCCCTCAACCTCCATTTGCTCACTGTGTGATTCATAGCAAGTCACTAAACCAGATAGGGCTCCCAGACTAAGTCATGAAAAGGTATATGTGAATCAGTCCCTATATCTCAGTTGGCAAAAGTAAATAAATGAAAAACTAAATAATTATTGGAAATTGTCACCCACAACTCAGTGGCATGTTATCCCATCGAAAGTCATACTGTAATTTGTAATCTATAAAATCTCATGTGAAAGTTATAGATTTTCTAGAATGTTCTTCATCACTGTCACTCCTGGGTGATTATATGATGAGTAATAGAGTGAAATAGGTACACCGTTCACAGCAGTAAATGCTGCAGATGATGTCATCATTATATGTAGTGTACATTTCAATCAGCAATGCAACCTATTGGTCTTGGCGGCATGGCTGAACAAAGGGAGGTACTTGTACGAAATATGAACAGTCCTTATTTTGGTCTATACATGTATGTATAAATCTATATCTATCTATATATATATATATATTTATACACACATGTACAGACCACAAGTTGGGTGTACGATGGATGAGAAAGAAAAATTTTGGAGTGAGTTGGATGAAGTGGTGGTGAGTGTACCCAAGGGTGAGAGACTGGTGATTGGAGTGGATTTAAATGGGCATGTTGGTGAAGGGAATAGAGGGGATGAGGAAGTGATGGGCAGGTATGGTGTTAAGGTGAGGAATACAAAAGGTCAGATGGTAGTGGATTTTGCGAAAAGGATGGACATGGCTGTGGTGAATATGTATTTTAACAAGAGGGAGGAGCATAGGGTAACGTACAAGAGTGGAGGAAGATGCACACAGGTGGATTATATCCTATGCAGGAGGGCCAGTCTGAAGGAGACTGGAGAATGTAAAGTGGTGGCAGGGGAAAGTGTAATTAGGCAGCATAGAATGGTGGTCTGTAGGATGACGTTGGTGATCAAGAAGAGGAGGACAAGTGTGAGAGCAGTGTCAAGGATCAAATGGTGGAAGTTGAAAAAGGGTGATTGTGAGGTGGAGTTCAGTGAAGAGTTAAAACAGACACTGGGGGGCAGTGAAGAGTTACCAAATAGCTGGGTAACTACAGCAGAAATGGTAAGGGAGACAGCTTAGAAAGGTGCTTGGTGTGACATTTTGACAGAGGAAGGAGGACAAGGAGACCTGGTGGTGGAATGAGGAAGTACAGGAGAGTATACAGAGAAAGAGGCTGACGAAGAAGAAGTGGGATTGTCAGAGAGATGAAGAAAGTAGCCAGGAGTAAAAGGAGATGAGGAGCATATATATAAAGAGACCAGTTGGCATAATGGGTAATGTCTTCTCCTTCCATGCACAAGGTACATGGTTTAATTGTGACCTCCGACCAGTGCCTGTTTGGAGTGTGCATGTTTTTCCTGTGTCTCTCTGGGGTTCCTCTCACCTTTTAAAAACATGCTGAGTTTTTTCATCTGAAAAACTCACCAATGAATGGAGCTGTAAGCAGCAGCACAGACTCTACATGGTGCCCTATAGGGGAAGAGTTGCACTGGGCAACCGCTTTGGGCATCTACTGTGGTGTGCAGTATCCTCAAGATAAGAGAACTCGGATGACAGACTGTGCACCATGGCAGGGCTAGCCACTCGCCGGTGTAATATATGGATGTAGTTGATTTGGTCATGTTGACTAATGTCGCCAAAACGGGGGCATGGGTAATTACCAGTGATAAGTGGGTTGAGGACTTGGCCTACTTCAACCAGCACAAGGGACCCATGCTAACAGTGGGAGGGGTGTGTATGTGCCCCTATTTTCCAGTGTCTGACTGCCATAAAGCCCATCAGCCCAGGGTCAATAAGCTACTAGGTGGCCGGTGTCTAGTTGCCCAGCCTGGGTTACCTGGGATAGCTCTGTTGAGCGAAAGCTGGAGGTAAAACCAATCAATCTGTCAAGCATGAACTGAGAATTGCTACATTTAATGTATGTTCACCGACAAGATGCAGCTTGGAAGTGGATGACATAATGATATGGAGGAGGATGGACATTTTATGTATCCAAGAGACAAGAAGGAAGGGCAGTGCAGCAAAGCCATTTGGCTTGGTATCCAGAATCCATTTTGTACTACTCAGGAGGGGGGGGGGGGCTACAAATGGTGTGGGAACTGTGGTGAGAGACAAGCTTCAGAAGACAGTGTGGGATATCATCAGAATTAATGACAGACTCATAGCAGTCAGACTCCAGTGTAATGACAGGGTAGTATTCATAATCTCAGACAATGCCCCACAGCAGGGTTGTGATAGTGAGGAAAAGAGTGCATTCAGACAGCAGGTGCAGAACCTATCAGATAAAGCAGGCCAACATGAATTGGTGTTGGTAATGGGGGACTTGAATGCACATATTGGAACAGACAGAACAGGATATGAGGACTGCCTGGGCCCATGTGGGTGGGGCAACAGGAATAAGGAAGGACAAACCAGTCGAGACATCTGTCTGGCAAATGGCATGACAGTAGTCAACATGCAATTCAGGCAGACTTCTTCCTAGTACGGAAAAGGCACAGGGGTAGAATCCATGATTGCAAACACATCCCCAGTGAACCAGTTGGCCCACAGCATAAAACATTGGTTGCCAGAATTAGCTGCAAGACTCTAAGATTACAGGGACCAGGCTGAAGACCTGGAAGTTGACTGGAGAGAAGGTACAACAGTTCAAGGAATTACTCAGGGCTTTAGCACCCTAAAAAGAGGAGGAAATAGGTGGAGATGAACAAGAATGGCAGTGCCTAAAAGCAGCATGTGTTAGGACTACAGAAAAGATATGTGGCTGAGCCAGGTATGGAAATAAGGTACATAAGGAAAGCTGGTGGTGGAATGCAAAAGTCTAGGAAGTGATCAAAAGAAAGAAAGAATGTAGGAAAAAAATGTGAGATAGAAAAGACCGACCAGGCTTGGAAGGAACACTGGTTGGCTAGCAAACAAGCTAAGGAAGGAGCTGTGGTAGCAAAGAATCGGACAGCGGAGGCGCTCTATCAATTTCTGGAAAGTGACTCGGTAGGTGGTACAAAGAACCTATATCAAGTTGCAAGGCAAATACAGAAAGATAAAGAAGATAGTCAGACACCCTTCATAAGGGATGCCAGCAACAACCTGCTCACCAGTCCAGAGGACATCAAAGGCAGATGGAAGGAGTATTTCCAGCAGCTTCTGAATGAAGAAAACACCACAGAAACTGTACTGCCCCAGAAACAGCCTATGATGAGAGAAGAAGAGGAGCCCACCCTAGAAGAAGTAAGAACAGCACTGAGGAAGATGAGGTTAGAGAAAGCAGCAGGTCCAGATGAGGTCACAGCAGACATGATGAAGATGTTGGGTGAGATATAGATAAATGGCTCTTGAGGGTACACCTAGCAGTGTAGAGAGAAAGGCATATCCCAGGTGACTGGAGACTAAGCATACTTGTGCCAGTGTACAAGAACAAAGGGGACATCCACAGCTGTGGGCAGTACAGAGACATCAAACTCCTGTCACATTGCATGAAAGTTCTGGAGAGAGTGACTAATAAAAGGATACGCAGAGCAGTAGAAAGTAAGATGGGAGATGAGCAGTTCAGATTCAGATCAGGATGCAACACAAATGACCCAATGTTTGCAGTGAGACAGTTGAGAAGAAGCTAGAGATGAGGAAAGAGTCCAACTGGATATTCCTAGACTTGGAGAAAGCATATGACAAGGCCCCAAAAAAGCTGATTTGGGCAGTACTGTGATACTTCGAAGTCTCCGAAACATTGGTAGAATTAGTGCAGGTTATGTACAAGGACTCAAAGACTCAAGTATGAACAGTGTTCGGCCTCACAGAGGGGTTCCTAGTAGGACTGGGTGCACACCAGGGCTCAGCTCTAAGCGCTGTTCATACTGGTGATGGACTACATTAGCAAACAGGTTGGAGGGGACAGATCAGCAAAGTTACTGTATGCAGATGATGTGGGTTTACAGACAGACTGAGCAAGAACTTCAGCAAAGGATACTGGAATGGAATGCAAAACTGAAGCCACATGGGATGAAACTAAGCACAGATGAGACAGTGGTAATGACAGCACATTGGGGAAATCAGAAAAACCTGAGAATTGAGATAGAAGGGAAGATAGTGGAACAGGTAAACAGCTTCAAGTGGTTGAGGAGAAGGGAAATCTGAATGAAGAGGTCAAAGCTAAAATCAGAGAGACTGCAGCCAACTGGCATAGAGTATTAGGTGTAGTCTATGACAGAAGAATGCCAAAAAAGCTGAAAAGTAAGGTGTACAAGATAGTGGTGCAGCCAGTACTACTGTATGGTACAGAAACATGGGCAGTAAAGGCAGAACAGTTGAAGAAGCTAGAGGTGATGGAAATGAAGTGCCTGAGAAGGGTGCTAGGATGAACACTGTGGGACAGACAATGAAATGGGGACATAAGAGCAGCAGCCAAAGTAGCTCCAATTGCAGAAAAGATCAAAGAGAACAGATTACGATAGTTTGGGCACATGTGCAGAAAAGCAGAAGACAATCTGGCGAGGAACATTTGGGACAGACAGGAAGAATGTAAGAGGAAGCGAGGACATCCAGCAAGGAGGTGGATGGATTGTGTGAAAGAAGATCTGTGACAGTCAGGCATGAGTGTTGAAGAAGGCAGGAGAGTGGCACTGAATCGAGAGAGTTGGTGACAGTTAACACGATACCCCGATCCCATGTAGAAATACTGGGAAAAAGGGGGATGATGATGATGATGATGATAATGACAATGATATATATATATATATATACACACACACACACACACACACACACACACACACACACACACACACATATATATATATATATATATATATATATATACACACACACACACACACACACACACACACACACACACACATATATATATATATATATATATATATATATATATATACACACACACACACACACACAAACACACACATATATATATATACACACACACACACACACACACACACACACACACACACACACACACACACACACACACACACACACACACACACACACACCTACACACTAAAGTATCAAAAAAGCTCAAATTACTTATGAGGTTAGTGATTTGAATGAACTGGTTTCCCAAGGATGAATTTAGAAAACCTGGCTCCCCCAAACACACACTCAACTTTAATTAAACTTACTGAAATAAACAAAATGACAGAAATAAGAAGCAATGATTGAAACTTGGTTTAATACACTGCCTACCCTCCACTAGGAGATTATTATCCACCGGGGACCTAAGGACCCACCGCAATCATCCAGCTGTAACATCACTTCATAAGTGTAAACTGGTGTTCTCACATGAAAAGTGATAAGAGAGTATGTGCAATTTCCTGCCTACCCTCCACTAGGAGATTATTATCCACCAGGGACCTAAGGACCCACCCCAATCATCCAGCTGTAACATCACTTCATAAGTGTAAACTGGTGTTCTCACACGAAAAGTGATAAGAGAGTATGTGCAATTTCCTGCCTACCCTCCACTAGGAGATTATTATCCACCAGGGACCTAAGGACCCACCTCAATCATCCAGCTGTAACATCACTTCATAAGTGTAAACTGGTGTTCTCACATAAAAAGTGATGAGAGTATGTGCAATTTCCTGCCTACCCTCCACTAGGAGATTATTATCCACCAGGGACCTAAGGACCCACCCCAATCATCCAGCTGTAACATCACTTCATAACTGTAAACTGGTGTTCTCACACGAAAAGTGATAAGAGAGTATGTGCAATTTGCTGCCTACCCTCCACTAGGAGATTATTATCCAGCAGGGACCTAAGGACCCACCCCAATCATCCAGCTGTAACATCACTTCATAAGTGTAAACTGGTGTCTCACACGAAAAGTGATAAGAGAGTATGTGCAATTTGTAAGTCTGGCTTTATAGCTAATTCATTTCACTGCTTTAATCCTTGTTGTTATTTATTGTAAGCCTCACAGCCTGAACACCCAGTAGCCATACCCCCCCTAAATCCAGTAGTCTACGAATAATCCCTCTCATACTCCTAGTTTTATTAACCCATTCACATAGATTGTCTTTCTAGCCCTAGTCTAGCCTTGCCCAATTTTTTTACTCACCTCTGTGGTTATAAACCTGACTGCCCACTAGGTGGCACCCTCCTATCTACTCCTTTCTTGTAACCCCTCATCCTCATAAGGCTGTCTTCTTTTTAATCTCCTTTTTAGCATTCTTACAATTGACCCTACCTATTACCTGTTCTGCTATACCTTCCCAGCTTCTGCCTTTACAAATCACTTATACTACTTCCTACTCTTCTACACAGATCACAAACCTACTTACCCCTGCAGCCACTCCTCCACAATCAGAATTCCACTGATTGTTCACCTCAACTGTCTCACTCAACTGTCTCAACCCGCTCCGTTCGCCCTGCGGGCTCACTCCGCTCCTCTCCCTACCCCCAATTCCCACCCACCCCCATGGGTCCTCAATATATTTTCACTAAACCACACTCCCATTTTACCTATACCAATCAAATAGTTCTCCTTATTACCACTCCCCACCAAACTTGTTCACTTACCTCTCCTAGCTATATCACATATCCACCCCACCCTTACAGTTTCAACTACCCAGCTGCTATTACTACATACCCCTATCTATCTTCACATCTTATACCAAGATCATGGCCAATGTTTCCTACCTAACTCAACTAAAATTCATAGCCTTTGTTTAGCTCCTACCTCCTCTAATAACTATCTACACATTAACCTCTTATGAACAACCGTTCCACCCAAACCTTCTACTGCCCTCCAGGCTCACTTCCACACCACTACTACCTATCTCTCTTTACAGCTTTAACACCACAATTTGTCCCTGCTACCTGCAAGCCAAATATCACAGACTATCCCCTATAAAATATAGTACTCTCCATGCAAGAAAAACACTTTTTTTTTTATTTCCTTAAAGTTAACAACCCCACATATAAAATACTCCACCTAGCCATGCTAGATGGAGACATTCATCCTAATCCTGGCCCAAACAATATTCCTTACACTGTACAAATCACCTCTAACATAACTCTTGCATATACACCTAATAAGCCTCCAAACTCTCTTTCAATAGCACATCTTTACATTCGAAGCATTAAAAACAAGACTACCCATCTTCATGCCCTACTAGAATTCTACCAATTTGATTTCCTATGTCTATCAGAAACATGGCTAAAACCATCCATTAATGACAATGAACTTACCCCACCTGCCTTCAGTATCCTAAGAATGGACCATATTAACAAAAAGGGAGGGGGTGTTGCAGTCCTCTATAAAAATAATCTACAAGTCACCATATCTAACATAAATCTACCTATATTTAATAACTCTGAAATCCTTGTCACTAAACTTCAAATCAACAAATTCAAATCCATTAACATCGCTTGTATTTATCTTCTCCCTGGTAATAACATTAATACCTTTGAAAGCATTCTTAACTGGATATCTATCAATCTTCCACAAGAAACTTTAATACTTAGGGACTTTAACATCGATTGGAAGTCCTGCAGTACCCCTCATCCCACCACCCACATTAATCTTTATGGCTTCTCACAAGTCATGACCTCCCCTACAAGAATTAATAAAACCAACAACAAAGAAAGTACATTAGATTGGATTCTTACAAACTCTCCACATCTCACATACAACGCAGGAACCCTCCCTGATGATCTAAGTGATCACTTACTCACTTATATCATCATACACAAAACTAACATACCTAACCCTACTACTTATCGTACAATCTGGACTAAAAAATTCTTCAACCCTGAACTTTTCCAGCTAGAACTCAAACACTGCGACTGGTCACCACTAAAATCACTCCCCCTAGATAAAGCAGTTGACTACTTTAATTCCACATTCTTAACCATCCTTGACCAACATGCCCCTGTACGCTCTATTAGAAGTAACATTAAACCTGCCCCATGGCTCACCAAAGCAACTAGACAGAAAATTCTCCTCAGAAACAAATCTTGGTCAAAATGGCACACTACCAGGAATTCAACAGACCACCAAACCTTTAGACAACTTAGAAATACTACTAAAAAAGCTATCCTGCTAGATAAAAAAAACTTTTATATCCAACTACAACAAACTAACCAAAGAAATCCACAAAAATTTTGGTCCAGCATCAACAAACTCCTACACCCAGGCCAAATTATTACACCTATCCCACAAGGCTCTAACCAAGATAATCCAGCACAAACTGCCAATGCCTTTAATTCTTTCTTTACAGATACCATTCAAACACTAGCTAAGCAATTATCTCCAACTTCCCCTAATCTAA
Organism: Protopterus annectens; assembly: GCF_019279795.1. Lineage (NCBI taxonomy): Eukaryota > Metazoa > Chordata > Ceratodontiformes > Protopteridae > Protopterus > Protopterus annectens. The sequence goes on along the minus strand of NC_056746.1, from coordinate 121,186,189 downwards.
CCACCTCTCCAATTTACCCTATTCCATTATTTCAGCTAAAACCTGTTCCTACATCCTTCATTTGCTCTCTTCTAGAAAAACTGAAACCTACTTCCCCCTCTGCTGACCATCTACCTGCTGAATACCTGCAAAAAGGTGCCAAAGCCATAGCCCTCCCCATTTCCATATTTATAAACAGAACTATAACCAAAGGAAATATCCCATCTATCTGGAAAATCTCGCACATCATCCCCCTGCATAAAGGTGGTAACTCCATTGACATTTCAAACTATAGACCAATAGCCTTACTCTCTCCACTGGCAAAAATAATGGAAAAATGTGTCCATAAGCAACTACTCACCCATCTAATTGATAATAACTTACTTGCCAACTGTCAACATGGATTTAGACCTAACCACAGCACCACCACAGCCCTACTCTCCTTCACAGACTGTATAAATTCTAACCGTAATAACAATATCCTTTCCTCTTCTGTCTTCATTGATTTATCTAAGGCTTTTGATATGGTTAACCACCAGCTCCTTATTGAAATACTTAAATCTCTTTCTCTTGATACTCTAGCATTACAATGGTTTAAATCCTACTTAGACAATAGACAACAAGCAGTACTATGGGAAAGCAACCTATCTTCTCACCTCCCTATTTCCCTTGGTGTCCCCCAGGGCTCCATTTTAGGCCCATTGTTATTTTCCATTTTCATTAATGACCTCCACCTAGCAATTCCACATGCAACCTGCATTCAATATGCAGATGACTCCACCATTATTTGCTCAGCTAATACTCCTACCGAGCTACAATCCCTTACACAAAATGCATTTAATACAGTTGAACAATGGTTTTTAAACCGTTGGCTTCTACTTAACCCTAAAAAACCTAAACTCCTACTTTTTACTCCTACTCGTAGGTCTGCCCCTCTTCACTTCACTCTTACATCCAACAATGGGACTCTCATATCTCCTGACACAACCACCAAACTTCTTGGAATAACCATAGATAATAATCTAAACTTCGACACTCATACTAACATCACTATAAAAACAGTAAATAATAAACTGGGATCCCTTTACAGAATCAAACCCTTCCTTACTCCTTCAACCAAAATCGCTATAGCTAGAACTCATTTAATCACTACCTTACTCTATGCTTCACCCATATACACCAATCTCTCAAAAAACAACCTAAACAAACTTGCTACTACCTATCACAGCATTGCTAGATTTGCCACAGGATCTCCTTTTAGAACACATCACTGCAACAACCTAAAACAACTAGGATGGCTAGAGTTTCATAACCAGATACTATCTCAACAACTCACTATTATCCATAAGAGCTTGTACTACCCCACCCATACTCCTATACTGACTACCCTCATTACCCCCTACAACAATGATAAGAACCTACGCTCCTCAAATAAGCCACTTATTACTATCAACAAATCCAACAACTCAGCTGGAGATTCACTGTTTTCTAACTCTGTAGGCAAACACTGTAACAGGCTTCCCTCTGAACTCCTATCTCTGACCTCCATAAGACTCTTTAAACTAAAAATAAAACAATTTCTCAGTACTCACTGGCTTTGCCCTTGTACTAACCCTGACTAACTGTCTTCTCTGCTCCTAACAAGAGTATATTCTACCTACTTACATCCTCTTGCTGCTTCCTATATATCTTTATTTCACTGAATCATATGATACATTTGTATAATTTATCAACTGTATATACTTTGTTATCCTGCTTGCAATTGAAAACAACTATTTTGTTTTTATATGTATTGTATTGCATATCACCTCATCATGAGCTAGGTATGCTTGTAATGACAACTGTACCTAATCTGTATGTCTGTAATCTGTTTAGACCCTTTTTAACTACCGTTATAATTCTTTGAATTTGAGACAATTATTACAGTTATATATTGTGTCTGTGTATGGCTGTAACTGTTTAGAGCTATTTTACTACTGTTATACTTCTTTGAATTTGTGATAATTATTACAGTTATATATTGTGTCTGTGTATGGCTGTAACTGTTTAGAGCTATTTTACTGCTGTTATACTTCTTTGAATTTGTGATAATTATTACAGTTATATATTGTGTCTGTGTATGGCTGTAACTGTTTAGAGCTATTTTACTACTGTTAGACTTCTTTGAATTTGTGATTATTTTTTACTGTATAAAATTATCTGTGTTGGAGCTTTTCTCCCCGGGCCTCTACTGAAAATGGATTTTTTTCATGTTAGACTAGCCCGGTCAACAAATGCAAAATAAATAAATAAATAAAATAAAATAAATAGTAATATGGAAGGCCTGACAAATGTGGATCGTGACTCTGACATTTCAGAGATGTAAAGGACCTAACCTGATCAGTATGATTGCTGAACATATTGAATTAAATGGTCTGAAAAGTGTGAAACAAGTTTTTCAGTATCTGAGGGAAATCAGTAAAATCCAACATAGTAACATTTTTTCAATATAATTTATAGAAAAGGGTAGACAAGCGGCATGTATTACACCTAATCTGCATATTTCTTCTCATTTTAACAGGTTATGGATCTTAGCTTACCTAAAGATTGTGTCTTAGTGTCAAATATCAGAACTGATTTTAATTAGCCTCAAGTAATTCTGCATTCTTTCGCAGTTTTAGTGGCAGAACTTCTCTGAAATAATGCTCAGAGGATAAATGTCTTCTCACATTGCCCTTGAAACTTCTCAATACTGTATCTTGCATTTTTTTTTTATTTAAGTTAAATGACGGAAGATCCAGGCCATTAATGATTTACATGCGGAGCAGGTCATGTGAAATGAATTGGCTATTTCTTTTAGACAACATGAACATGTGATTAGGATGGTGTTCTTGATATTTACAGCCACAGTTTATAAACTGTACCAGTTTAACAGATGTTACAAACATCAGCTCTTCTTCTGTTGGCATCTTTTTACCTTTCTTTTACTTCTTCATTCAACTCAGAAACCAGCAAGCAGCGTAGTTTTGCACTAAACCAGGAAGGAAGCACATTAATGCAGAGGCTGTAGATGGTGCTGTTAATGAATAATCACATTCCAGAAAGATGGATAATGAGTCAGGTGACTCAGGGACAAGCTGTGATAAATGTACAAGAAGATGGAAAGGGAGGCACTTCCCTTTCAGTAGCACAATTACTGAACCAAACAGCAGTGGTGAAAATGAAAGGGGCAGATGATGGCGTGATGTGAGAATCTATTAAACAAGTGCCACAGGATATTTCTGGGATTTAACAAACACAATGTTGGGGGCAAGCAAGCTTCAAACTAAAACCAGAAGTTAAAAAAAAAATAAAACGTAAGACAGTGTAGAACAGAAGACCTTCATTTACCAAGTTGAGAGACATTTTATTACATTCAGCTTTCGTCAAATTTAGAATAACCTACTGCATTGCATTTCTCCCGTTAAAGTGTGGTTTGACATAAAGACTGTACTGAAAGCATCAAACCACAACAGTAGCAAAGTAGTAAAGGCAAAACTTACCAGAGGCATCCATATCTGAAGGAATTGCATGCCTGGAAGGTAGCTGCCAGCTCTCATGGAGGTGTAAATACAAGAAGGGAAGCAAGGAGTCCCCTTTTTCTAAGACTGCTAGCACTATCTTCCTTGCAAGATCTTCTTTATCGCTTTCCTTAGACAATGTTAAATGATACTCCTTTGATAAGACATTTTCTTCCATCAGTTTGTCAAGCAAAGCCACAACAGTAGAAGGTGTAGCATGACAAATGACTTGTCTGACTGTGGCAAGGACTTCTTCAAAGCGATCCATGCTTAGCGACACTTAAAAAAGTAAAGACAAGCAGTCAGATAGTTCTGTCATTGGGAACCAGCAAATTAACACTGCAAGATTCTAAAACACGAAGTGAAAAGTCAACATAAATGTATTGGTTTTATACAGACACATTTCCTCATTTATTTACAAAGGACTGGAGTTTTAAATGCAGCTAGCAGACATGCACCAGTGTTTCTCACTATTCATACATTTGGGCAACATTAATTAGTAACGTAATATAAGCCAGCACTTCAGAGTGAACACAATTACTATTCGAGTACATTCTTGTTAATAAACGTCTCCTTATTTAAAAGGCTGTTCATTTGCACAGTTTCTATCAAGTCATTTTATACTTTCTATATTATAATGCATGCTTGAATTTAGTAAATTTTATTAAATGAGAACTTTACTACAGTTTCTTGTTATTTCATTTACGTTATAAAAAGCAAATCAGCCCATGCATTTCATGAAATATTTGATGCGATGCATGTATACAGCACTACATGTAAATAGCACACGTCACTTTTCATTATATTCTAACACAGACAGGTTACTTCCCATTTTTGTATTGCAGGCCTTCATAACATCGTGTATTTATGTTGTGATGTCACAATGTGCTAGTGGTTGCAGGCCTTCATAACATTGTGTATTTATGCTGTGATGTCACAATGTGCTAGTGGACTGTCACACTCTGTTCATGTTTGCAGACCACTCTTGCTTTTCTGTTGCATATTTTCACTGTATTTTCACTCACAATTCATGTGTAAAGCATCACTTATATACTTTTCCTTCACAACAGGTACCAAGTCCCCCTCCCAGATAATCCTGAGTCCACTCTTAACATGTGACAGGGACAATCTCTTGTTGGAGCAGGCCTGATCTCAATGCCTTGTGTCACTACTTCTAAAAATTAAGCCTGTCTCAGTCCATTTTCAATTTGTCTTGATGCTTCAGAATAGCTTTCCTTCTAGCCGGCTTCAAAATTAATTTTGGTTAGTTTGTTGTCCAGTCCTGCTCAAATAAGTGCAAAAACTTTGCAATCCATCCATCCATCCATCCATCCATCCATCCATCCATCCATCCATCCATCCATCCATCCATCCATCCATCCATATATCTATCCATCCATCCGTCCATCCATCCGTTCATTCATCCATCCATCCATCCATCCATCCATGCATCCATCCAACCATCCATCCATCCATCCATGCATCAATCCATGCATCCATCCATCCATCCATGCATCCATCCATGCATCCATGCATCCATCCATGCATCCATCCACAAATCCCTTTATCCCATTTTTGCACAAAAGGTTGAGGTGTCATAGCAAAAGTGACAATTATCTAAAGGTGGTTTATAATTAGTATTCATTAATTGTATTGGTATTAGCAAAATATTTGTCTCGTATTTTGTCAGGATAAATCCCATCCTCAAAAAGGTATGCCTCATGTGTAACTGTCTTAAATAACTAAATCAAAAGGCATTTCTGTTATGAAAAAATGATGAACCTTCATCAGTCGTACACAAACGAAAGAAGCAGTTCAGAATCGAAGTCCAGAAGTCCTTCATAACCACATAGGCACTGTTGGAAGTCCTGATGGATTAGAATGATTATATGCATCTGATCAAAACTCGGTAACAACCAAATAACAGCAGAATAACATAATAAATCAAATCCTGAATATTTCAAGTGCATGACAGAGAGTCCAACTTTTGCAATAGACTATTAAAGCTTGGCAGAGGAATACTAAAATGCAAGGCATCATAGTGGTGTCATGGTCAACACTACTGACTTGCAAAGCTCTGATTTCTAGATCAGCTTCTGTTGGGCTGCCTTTTGAGTGTAGTCTGTCAATCACCCCCTGTGTCTTCATGTATTCTTGTGTGCACTCTGGTTTCTTCCCAAATCCCCAAAAACATAATACAGGTAAATTGTTGAGCATACATATTGCCAATATGTATATATGCAGAATGTGTGCGTGTGTGTGTCTGTGTGTGTGTGTGTGTGTGTGTGTGTGTGTGTGTGTGTGTGTGTGTGTGCGTGTGTGTGTGTGTGTGTGTGTGTGTGTGTGTGTGTGTGTGTGTGTGTGTGTGTGTGTGTGTGTGTGTGTGTGTGTGCGTGTATGTGCATGTGCATTACATGTGAAAGAAAAGTCTCTTGTCTCATTGTCAAAGTTTTGAAATTATGGTCTGATTCATGAATAGTCACATAAGAATTCATGATCATACACTTGCAATGAGGCTTAAAAGTTTTATTGTTGAAAATGAACTAAGAAACCTTGCTATGAAACAATTTTCAAATGACGAAGAGGTCTACTATAACACTGCCCAGTACAACAACAAATCTAACCCTTGAAAATTCTGGTTTACACTTCACAAATTTCTTTCTCCAGGTTGTCCCGCAAATTCCTCCCCTTACCCTAACTCATCCCTGCAGGAAACTGCTACCCTCGTATATAAACACTTCATTGAAACCATCCAAAAACTCATTCCCTCAAGCTCTAGCACTACTGCTATACCTACCCCTCCTAACCCTCCAAACCAAACTCTCTTTTCCTTTCACCCTGTTCCCACCTCTTACATCGAATCTCTTCTTAAGCTCAAACCCTGCTCTCCCTCTGTTGACAATCTACCTCCTACCTTCCTCAAACTTGCTGCTGATCCTATATCTATACTAATCAACAGATCTATTCTAGAATCCACTATGCCTACCCTGTGGAAATCCTTTTTTACTATTCCATTACACAAAGGTGGGAACTCCACAGACCCTGCCAACTACCGACCCATTGCCATTCTATCCACCCTCTCTAAGATTCTTGAAAAATGCATTCAGTCTCATCTTCTCACTCCCACTCAGCATGGGTTCCATCCTAACCACAGCACAACTACTGCCCTCTTATCCTTCACTCATACCATAGCCGAAGCCCTCAACAACAACAAACTCGTATCCTGCCTCTTCCTTGACCTTTCCAAAGCTTTTGATACTGTCTCTCATCCTCTTTTGCTATCTAAACTTGCTAATCTGTCTTCTTCTTCCCTGGCCTGGTTCACTAGCTATCTATCCTGTAGGCAGCAGTCTGTCAAATGGCTGTCATCCTTTCACCATTCCTTCCTGTCCCAACTGGAGTACCCCAAGGCTTCATCTTGGGCACCCTTTTATTCAATGTCTTCACCAACGATCTCTACACATCCTGCAAACATTCCTCCTTATCTCTATCTCAAACAATATGGCCGAACTCCGTACCCAGAATGCCTTTGTATCCACTGAGAAATGTCTGATAATTTACTAATCCTCAACCCCAAAAAGACAAAACTCTTCCTCTTCCTCCCCCAATCTCTTACTAACCATAAATCTACCTTTGCTATTAAATCTTCTGACAACACAATTATCCAACCCGATACCCACACAAAACTCCTTGGAATCATAACTGATGATGAACTGAAATTTAATCTGCACTTACTCCAGTGTATACAAAACACACCAGAAACTGGGCTACTGTATCGTAATAAAAACTTTCTAACCCACAAAGCTAGACTCACACTGGCACAAGCATTCCTCCTTCCCTCCCTCCTATATGCTGCCCCAGTACTCACCAGCATCCAAACTACAACAAACTTACCACAAAATAGCTAAATGAATCACAAACTTTCCTTATAATGCTCATCACTGTATTGCTCTAAACTCTCTCCGATGGCTTGAGCTCCCCCCAGCAACTCCAACTATCTCAATTTCAAATGCTGCATGGCATTCTTTACAAACCTTCATCCTGTCCATCTCTTTCATCCTTTATCTCTACCTATACTCCACCTTGGACCCTCCGTACCTCTAACCAGCACCTACTTGACATCTACCAACCTAAGAAAACACTTGGTAAACTACTATATAAATATTCTGTTGCCCTTGCTTGGAACAAACTTCCATTAAACATACGTTCCATCACCCAATCATTACACTTTAAAAATGAACTAAAGCACCCTAAGCTCAACTCCAAGACTTGTCCATGCCATGACTCAATGTAAGCACCTCTGACTCTCCTTAAATCTCTAATTACGTTTTGTTTCTCACTCACCTCATTTTCCACAACTCCATGTATGACAGCCAATGTCAGCTGCTTTTTACCTAATTAAGATGCATAATTTTCTCATGTAAATACATGACTGCTTTGTATAAATATTGTGTTTTTGTCATAGCATGTAAGCTCTCTATTTTGTTTTTATTCATGCTGTATAAACAGATTTGGTATTTTGATCTTTGTACTATCTGTCATATATGTATGCATGTGCTTAAATTTTTTTTTAACTGCAATATTGCTTTCATGTAGCTACTTTTCTTTGTTGGAGCTTTTCTCCTCGGGTCTCCACTGAAAATGGGCCCCAAGTCCAGTTGGACCAACCCGATTAACAAATGTCAATAAATAAATAAATAAATAAATAATAAATATAAATAAATAACTCATTACATCAATCACTAAACCTGTCTTTGTTTGGACTAGCAAAACACCAATGGCCAGCAATTGCAATACAAAGATACTGATGTCTGGAATGAAAGTCAAATATTGTATTTATTCAGTATACATATTATAAATATCTCCAAACCGGTTTCGGCTATCCAGCCTTCATCAGTGGGTAAATCTTACCTCCAATGAGAATAGTCATTATTTATACTCATCCCCAACTAATAGAAAACATGGTATAGCCCGGCATAGTGGTTTTATGTTTGTAATATTACATTGCACTTTAACCATTATGCCGGGCTATACCATGTTTTCTATTGGTTGGGGATGAGTATAAATAATGACTATTCTCATTGGAGGTAAAATTTACCCACTGATGAAGGCTGGATAGCCAAAACTGGTTTGGAGATATTTATAATATGTATACTTAATAAATACAATATTTGACTTTCATTCCAGACATCAGTATGTTTGTATTGCAATTGCTGGCCGTTGGTGTTTTGGTTGTTAATGGTTGGGCCAAGCATACCATACTTGCAAAGCATAGAGTTTCTGCTTTGTTTGGACTAAAACATTTATACATATTCATCCTACTCTTCCATTCAAATGCAAACATCTCAAAGATGTCTCTATTCTACTTGAAAATATTTCCACTAACCGTGCTCTCCCCCCAGACCTGACAACATAAACCCTTGGTTCACATGTCACTGTTGAGGGCATCTATGTCATCCTCTCACCCACATATATAATCTATCTCTCACATAAAATATCATGACACAAATTTTGGAAAACTGCTCTAATTAAACCCCTCCCAAAGCAAATCAAACAAAAACATATCTCTCACTTCTGCCTAATATCCTTCCTCCCAGTTCTGGGCAAACTGCTTGAAAAGATATTCTACACCCGACTCTCCCTCTATATCCACCAGTACCACTTGCTCTACACCCAACTCTCCCTCTATATCCAGTAGTACCACCTACTCTAAACTCGCCTCTCCCGCTATATCCAGCAGTACAACCTGCTCTACACCTGACTCTCCCTCTATACCCAGCAGTACAACCTGCACTACACCCAACTCTCCCTCTATACCCAGCAATACAACCTGCTCAACACCCACCTCTCCCTCTAAATCTAGCAGTAGCACCTGCTCTACACCCCACTCTTCCTCTATACCCAGCAGTACAACCTGCTGTACACCCAACTCTCCCTCTATTTCCAGCAGTGCCATCTGCTCTACAACTGAATCTCCCTCTATACCCAGCAGTACCACCTGCTCTACACCCCATTCTCCCTCTATACCCAGCAGTACCACCTGCCCTACACCCAACTCTTCCTCTATACCCAGCAGTACAACCTGATCTACACCCAACGCTCCCTCTATTTCCAGCAGTGCCACCTGCTCTACACCCAACTCTCCAGCTATACCCAGCAAAACAACCTGCTCTACACTCGACTCTCCCTCTATACCCAGTAGTACCACCTGCTCTACACCCAACTCTTCCTCTATATTCAGCAGTACCACCTGCTCTATACCCAACTCTCCCTCTATATCCAGCAGTACCACCTGATCTACACCCAACTCTCCCTCTATATCCAGCAGTACCACCTGCTCTACACCCAACTCTCCCTCTAAATTCAGCAGTACCACCTGCTCTACACCAAACTCTACCTCTATCTCCAGCAGTACCACCTGCTCTACACCCGACTCTCCCTCTATACCCAATAGTACCACCTGTTCTACACCCAACTCTCCCTCTATATCCAGCAGCACTACCTGCTCTACAACCAGCTCTTCCTCTATACCCTGCAGTACCACCTGCTCTACACCCAACTCTCCCTCTATACCCAGCAGTACCACCTGCTCTACACCCAACTCTTCCTCTATACCCTGCAGTACCACCTGCTCAACACCCAACTCTCTCTCTATACCCAGCAGTACCACCTGCTCTACACCCAACTCTCTCTCTATACCCAGCAGTACCACCTGCTCTACACCCAACTCTCCCTCTATATTCAGCAGTACCACCTGCTCTACACCAAACTCTACCTCTATCTCCAGCAGTACCACCTGCTCTACACCCGACTCTCCCTCTATACCCAATAGTACCACCTGTTCTACACCCAACTCTCCCTCTATATCCAGCAGCACTACCTGCTCTACAACCAGCTCTTCCTCTATACCCAGCAGTACCACCTGCTCTACACCCAACTCTCCCTCTATACCCAGCAGTACCACCTGCTCTACACCCAACTCTCCCTCTATACCCAGCAGTACCACCTGCTCTACACCCAACTCTCTCTCTATACCCTGCAGTACCACCTGCTCTACACCCAGCTCTTCCTCTATACCCTGCAGTACCACCTGCTCTACACCCAACTCTCCCTCTATACCCAGCAGTACCACCTGCTCTACACCCAACTCTTCCTCTATATCCAGCAGTACCACCTGCTCTACACCCAACTCTCCCTCTATACCCTGCAGTACCACCTGCTCAACATCCAACTCTCCCTCTATACCCTGCAGTACCACCTGCTCAACACCCAACTCTTCCTCTATACCCTGCAGTACCACCTGCTCTACACCCAACTTTCCCTCTATACCCAGCAGTACTACCTGCTCTACACCCAACTCTTCCTCTATACCCAGCAGTACCACCTGCTCTACACCCAACTCTCCCTCTATACCCTGCAGTACCACCTGCTCTACAACCAGCTCTTCCTCTATACCCTGCAGTACCACCTGCTCTACACCCAACTCTTCCTCTATACCCTGCAGTACCACCTGCTCTACACCCAACTCTCCCTCTATACCCAGCAGTACCACCTGCTCTACACCCAACTCTCCCTCTATACCCTGCAGTACCACCTGCTCTACAACCAGCTCTTCCTCTATACCCTGCAGTACCACCTGCTCTACACCCAACTCTTCCACTATACCCTGCAGTACCACCTGCTCTACACCCAACTCTCCCTCTATACCCAGCAGTACCACCTGCTCTACACCCAACTCTCCCTCTATACTCTGCAGTACCACCTGCTCTACAACCAGCTCTTCCTCTATACCCTGCAGTACCACCTGCTCTACACCCAACTCTTCCTCTATACCCTGCAGTACCACCTGCTCTACACCTAACTCTCCCTCTATACCCAGCAGTACCACCTGCTCTACACCCAACTCTCCCTCTATATCCAGCAGTACCACCTGCTCTACACCCAACTCTCCCTCTATACCCTGCAGTACCACCTGCTCAACACCCAACTCTCCCTCTATACCCTGCAGTACCACCTGCTCAACACCCAACTCTTCCTCTATACCCTGCAGTACCACCTGCTCTACACCCAACTCTCCCTCTATACCTAGCAGTACCACCTGCTCTACACCCAACAGTTCCTCTATACCCAGCAGTACCACCTGCTCTACACCCAACTCTCCATCTATACCCTGCAGTACCACCTGCTCTACAACCAGCTCTTCCTCTATACCCTGCAGTACCACCTGCTCTACACCCAACTCTTCCTCTATACCCATCAGTACCACCTGCTCTACACCCAACTCTCCCTCTATACCCAGCAGTACCACCTGCTCTACACCCAACTCTCCCTCTATACCCAGCAGTACCACCTGCTCTACACCCAACTCTCCCTCTATACGCTGCAGTACCACCTGCTCTACAACCAGCTCTTCCTCTATACCCTGCAGTACCACCTGCTCTACACCCAACTCTTCCTCTATACCCTGCAGTACCACCTGCTCTACACCCAACTCTCCCTCTATACCCTGCAGTACCACCTGCTCTACACCCAACTCTTCCTCTATACCCTGCAGTACCACCTGCTCTACACCCAACTCTCCCTCTATACCCAGCAGTACCACCTGCTCTACACCCAACTCTCCCTCTATACCCTGCAGTACCACCTGCTCTACAACCAGCTCTTCCTCTATACCCTGCAGTACCACCTGCTCTACACCCAACTCTTCCTCTATACCCTGCAGTACCACCTGCTCTACACCCAACTCTCCCTCTATACCCAGAAGTACCACCTGCTCTACACCCAACTCTTCCTCTATATCCAGCAGTACCATCTGCTCTACACCCAATTCTCCCTCTATACCCTGCAGTACCACCTGCTGTCTTCCAAACAACATGGATTCTGGCCTGATGAATTATGATAGCACTTTGGTCCCTAACAGATGACATCTTGCTAAACTCTGACAGTGGCCTTCTTACAGGTGCCCTATTTATAGACTCAACAAAGGCATTTGACCTCATTGGTCACTATCTTTTCCAAAACAAACTAATGGAAATTGGTATCAGTCCAGACACTGCCATCTGGTTTAAAAACGTCCTCACTGACAGACTTCAGAGTTAAAATAAGATCCTCGGAATCAGGATCTATACCTTTTACCAAAGCTGTAGCATTAGGATTCATCCTTGCTCCCTCATCTTCACCACATTCATTAACAAACTTCCTTGTGACCTCTCACATTTACCATTTATCCTCTATGCTGATGACGTGGTCATTTACCACTCAGGTCACTCTGAGATCAACATTCAATGCCAATGCTAGTCAGACTTACATGAACTCCACTAATGGCTCATAAACCATAAACTACTTCTCAGCCCCACCAAGACAAAACTATGCTTTTTTTGAGTGCCACAGAAAATTCCCCAAACACCTTACTCTTTAACTACCTTTGACCTATACAATCATTCCATAGAGACAACTTCCACCTTCAAATACCTAGCACTGACCAGTCACTAAACTTCCATTTCTACATAGACAAAGTGAGAGCCAAAACAAACTCTCTTCTTTTGCAGACCAAAGAGATCTCCCCTTATCTATCCCAATCAGCCAGAGCGGCCATTGGTAAAGGAGTTCTCCTTTCTCAACTTGAATAGCAGCTAAAAAGTTTTGCTTCTGCATACAAGAAAAAACATAATCACACTCTAGACTATCTCTAACAGCATCTGCCAATTCATTACAAACTCACTTCTCTGTGACCATCACTGTATCACCCCAGAAAAAAATGGTTACCTGTATAACAAAGATCTAACCTATTTTTAGGATCCCAGTAATGCAAACTACTCCAGCTCCACACATTTACTCTCCTTGCATTCAGACTTCACAAAAAAACTCCTCATACAACCAACCTGAGACTACTCACAAGCCACACCATCTCTCATTACCCCTAGAACCAAACCCCACAGCACTGCACATGCTCTGTCACACCAACTCTCATTACCACTAGAACCAAACTCCACAGCATTGCACATGCTCTGCCACAACAACTCCCATTACTCCTAGAACAAAACCCCACAGCACTGCACATGCACTGTCACACCAACTCTCATTACCCCTAGAACCAAACTCCACAGCACTGCACATATTCTGTCACACTAACTCACATTACCTCTCAAACCAAACTCGAAAGCACTGCACATCCTGTGTCATGCCAACTCTCATTACCCCTAGAACCAATCTCCACAACACTGCACATGTTCTGTCACACCAACTTTCATTACCCCTGGAATCAAACCCCACAGCATTGCACATGCTCTGTCACACCAACTCTCATTACCCCTAGAACCAAACCACACAGCACTGCACATGCTCTGTCACACCAACTCTCATTACCCCTGGAATCAAACCCCACAGCATTGCACATGCTCTGTCACACCAACTCTCATTACCCCTAGAACCAAACCACACAGCACTGCACATGCTCTGCCACACCAACTCTCATTACCCCTAGAACCAATCCCCACAGCACTGCACATGCTCTGTCACACCAACTCTCATTACCCCTAGAACCAAGCTCCACAGCACTGCACATGCTCTGTCACACCAACTCTCATTACCACTAGAACCAAACTCCACAGCACTGCACATGGTCTGTCACACCAACTCTCATTACCACTAGAACCAATCCCCACAGCACTGCACATGCTCTGTCACACCAACTCTCATTACCTCTAGAACCAAATTCCACAGCACTGCACATGCTCTGTCACACTAACTCTCATTACCCCTAGAACCAAACTCCATAGCACTGCACAAGTTCTGACACACCAACTGTCATTACCCTAGAACCAAACTCCACAGCCTGGACATGCTTTGTCACTCCAACTCTCATTACCCCTAGAACCAATCCCCACAGCACTGCACATGCTCTGTCACACCAACTCTCATTACCACTAGAACCAAACTCCACAGCACTGCACATGCTCTGTCACACCAACTCTCATTACCCCTAGAGCCAATCCCCACAGCACTGCACATGCTCTGCCACACCAACTCTCATTACTTCTAGAACCAAACTCCACAGCACTGCACATGCTCTGTCACACCAACTCTCATTACCACTAGAACCAAACTCCACAGCACTGCACTTGTTTTCTCCTCTTAGGCACCTACTCTTTGGCAAGCTCTCCCCATTGAAATCAACACCTATTCCAAATTCAGAATGCAACTCAAAAAGCACTTCTTTATCCAAGCAAAAGGCTCCTGCTTCAGCACAGAACATATCACCTAACCTTTCTGTGTCTCACATCCTCTCTAAAGATTCACTGAAGACTGACCCACTTTAGAAACTAATGTATATATTGTACATCACACTCTGCTTGATTGTACATTGCATTGTACTTGCTCACTACAATGTATATACACATTTTTTTCTATGTAATTAGTCTGAACTATTTGGTTATTGCTTACATTTCTGTATTTTTTGTTTGTGAAATGTTTTGTATTTCACGTGGGCTGAGCCTAAACTTGATCCATATTGATCAGTGCACTACCCTGGTAAACAAATATAAATAAATAAATAAATACATACATACGTACATACACAGTATGTACATACACACTTACATACATACATACATACATACATACACACGTATGTACATACATACACACGTACATGCATACGTACATACATGCATATATACGTACATACATACATACACACGTACGTACATACATACATACACACTTACATACATATATACATACACACATATGTACATACATGCATACATACATGCATACATACATACATATATATGTACATACATGCATACATACACACGTACGTACATACATACATACATATACACATACATGCATACATATACACATACGTACATACATGTACACATACGTACATACATACACACATGCATACATACGTACATGTATACGTACATACATATATATGTACATACAAATGTACATACATACACACATACGTACATACATACATATACACATACATACATACACATGTATGTACATACATACATACATACACACATACATACATACGTACATACATTCGTACATATATACATATGTACATATATACATATGTACATACATACATACATACGTACATACATATGTACGCACGTACATACATACGCACATACATACATACGTACATACATACATACATACATATATACATATGTACATGCATATGTATGTACATACATACACACATACATAAGTACATATCAGCACACATACATACATACATACATGCATAATTACATACATACATATATATGTACATACATATGTGCATACATGCATATGTACATACATACATACATACACATACATGCATACATACATACGCACATACATACATACATGCATACACACATACATACATACATACGTACATACATACACACATATATACGTATATACATACATATGTACATACATACATATGCACATACATACGTACATACATACATACATACATATGTACATACATACATATATATATATATATATGTACATACATACATATATATGTACAGACATACATACATATGTACATACATGCATACATACATACACACGTACGTACATACATGCATACACACATACATATGTACATACATACACACATATATACGTACATACATACATATATACATACATACATACATACATACATATATACATACATACATACATACGTACCTACATACATACATACATACATGCATACGCATGTACGTACATACATACATGCATACATACGTACATACATATGTACATACATAAATACATGCATACATACGTACACACATATGTACATACATACATACATACGTACATACATGCATACATATGTACGTACATACAAACATGCATACATACGTACATATATATGTACATACATAAATACATACATATATACGTACATACATATGTACTACATACGTACATGCATACATACATGCATACATACGTACATGCATACGTACATACATACATATATACATACATATGTACATGCATACATACATATGTACACATACATACATACGTACATACATGCAAACATACATGCATACATACGTATATGCATACGTACATACATACGTATATACGTACACACATATGTACATACATACGTACATGCATACATGCATACATATGTACATGCATATGTACATACATACATTCATATATACGTACATACATACATATGTACATACATACATGCATACATGCATACATATGTACATGTATATGTACATACATACATATATACATACAAACATATGTACATATATATGTACATACATACATGCATACATACGTACATGCATATGCACATACATACATACATATATACGTACATACATATGTACATACATACAGACATAGATGCATACATATGTACATACATGCATACAT
>NC_056746.1:121156722-121164222 GCF_019279795.1 Protopterus annectens | reverse complement strand
ACAACAGTCGCCTCTAGTCGTTGCACTAGTTTTTATATTTGGGGGACTGATACTGCACTTAATTCCTTAGATAGGTATTGTCAGCGCTAACAACTATCCACATATTTAGTTTTAAACTGGCTTTTTATTGATTTAACGAAACATAATTGTCACCCCCACAAAACAAGGCAAGATAAAATAGTTATTGCAAATAAAAATATTTTCTTTGAAAAAAAGAAGTGTTACAGTTTACATCACCAGACATGGAATTAATAGAATCACAAGTAAATATTGTATAAGTTTAAGAGCTTGGAACTTATTAGTGATGACAAAATCTTGATAAATACCATGCAAATTATGAAAAAATAATGACAGCAAAAGTTTAAGTGCTTTATGTTATTATGCTTGAAGTAAGATC
Source organism: Protopterus annectens (assembly GCF_019279795.1). Classification (NCBI taxonomy): domain Eukaryota; kingdom Metazoa; phylum Chordata; order Ceratodontiformes; family Protopteridae; genus Protopterus; species Protopterus annectens. The sequence continues at coordinate 121,163,825 of NC_056746.1, read as the reverse complement.
TGAGAACAGAGCGACTACGACTGTGAGCATTGAAACAGAATAATCTCTTTAAGGTACTCTATAGTTTCCTACTATATCATACCACATGCTCCAGTAATACCTAGTTTGTTTCCAAGGCTTTGTGAATTGTTGCTAAAAATATTTGTAGTGTAATGAATCTCTTCATCATTCTTACATATGAATCAGACAGAAACTTTAATATTTGTGAAGTCATTTGACAAGCCATGGCGAAATCAGAAAATCAGAAAATCAGAGACATCTTTTGCGTCTGTCATTAAATATTCCACTCCCATGATTTTCGATGTTTTCCTTATCAACTAATATTTTATTTCCGCATTTCATGTAGTACTTTGGAATGTTGAGTGAGTATTATGTCTGAGTGACGAAGGCTGGTGGTTTGATAGCAGGGTATCTCCGATGATTTTGGCAGTTAACAGAGAAGGAAAGCTATGAGCGGTCCTATCAACCCTTATTCTAAAGTTGTGACTAGATTTCCTCTCCCTTCATCTCTGATGATGAGGAAGCTGCTTAGTCAAACATTACTCCTCGGGTACCCTGTAAAGAAGCACTCATGCCTAGTGGGTTTACCTCATAACCTACATCTTCCTTTTACCTTTTTCCTGTTTCTTTGCAGAACAGATGGTTCTTTGAATATCCTGTTAAAGGAACTAAGCTATCATTAACAGATTAATAAGACATGTTGCCATGATCAGTTCATATCCCAGGGTATCACCCACCCAAGAACAAACTTCCACAACATGTCGAGCAGACTAGTAAAGCTAGAAAACTAGAAAAGAAGCCCCTACTTCTCCAGTCTATCATGCATCGTTCTCCTTCAGGCTGCTGATTTCTTTTGAATTTTATTTATTGGCTGAGCTTGTCATTGTCAACAGACTGATTGCCTAGAACTTCTGTAAGAACTTAATCATCCTGTAATATCGGAAACAGTCTCCATTTCACTGGTGTGGTTGTCTGACTAGTTGATGGATGTTGGTCAAGATACATGTAACGCTGCAGCAGACATATTAAAATATCTTTTGTGATGGTCATTCAGGCACTTGTCACTTCATCACCTTAGTCAATGCTATAACAAAATAACTAAATTTGCTACCAGTCAGCCTCCCAATTGTCAACATTGTTCTGCTCTCAAAACCTTACATTGGCTCGAACTACCCCACCTGTTGACTTTTAATCAACAAATCTTAGCACACAAAAAATTCTATATAAATCGTCATTCTCACAAACAACCTCAACATTACTTCAACGTTATATTCCATCTCACAACTTCTGTTCTTCTCACAAGCATCTACTATCTATTTACAAACCTCAAAGATCTAACAGAGGTAGTCTGTATATACACACACTGTGTTTCAAAAACCTGGAATAGTATTGCAGAATCAGTCGGACTAACAAGTCACTACTATTCCTGCAAATGTCAACTAAAAGAGCATGTGACCTGCCAAAGCTCTACGCCAACGTAGCACCCATTTCTAATTTTATCTCTTCAACTTCCTGTTGAGCTGCTAACTTCCCCTTCAGCTTTTTTCCTTATTTCTGAAGTGATATTCTGGTAATTTCTAGACCCTTCCTACCACCCCCTCCTGCGTTCCCTTTCTCTTGCTAGCCTTTACGTTAGTAAACCTCATCACTGAAGTATTCCTGCATTGTTTCTTTCTTACTTACTCTACCGTTCCTCTTTCAGGAAATGGCTTTGTATCAAACAGTGACTTTCATTGGATATCTGATTGGAGGTGTGGCTGTAGTTAACTTTAAAATCTCATTCAAAAAATGTGATGATATTCTGAGGAAGTTTCTGACTGGGCAGAGACGAAAGCGCTTAAGCTTTTGTTTTTTTCATTCACAAGGACATTGAGACTGTGAAGGTTTCAACAAAGTAATTTGTGTTCATGTGTTCGTGCACAAGGACCAGGATTGGTATTGTGTGTAATTACTTTTTAACTACTTTTTTACCTTGGATTAAAATCTTTGATTATTGAGTCTGCCTTCAGTGTGCTATTTCTTTTATCTCTTTCAAGAAATATTTACTGTATGTACTGAAAAATGCTTCAGCATGTATAGGTTCATAGGTTCATAGGTAGGTACTAGGCTATTGGCCCTAGGGCCCATATAAGCCTAGCCAAAAAGGTACCCTGGCTTTCGCCACCCAAGAAAATTATTTTCCTGTGCCCCTGTCAAGCAGAGACACAGAAGTGATCCCCGGGGTGAATTTCCTATTTCCCATCCAATCATCAAGATTTTTCTTGAAGAGTGCTAATGAGGAGCTTTGTTTGATATAGATAGGTAGTTTATTCCAGAGTATGGGAAGTCTCTGGGGCAGGAATCTATCCCTTCAGCATGTTCTGTTTGTATGTAGCATGTAATAACGTTATTGTTTATTTTCTCTGTGTATCCATGTACTATATTTTTCTTTGTAAAGGCAACAGTCACTATAATCAATATAAATTTGTAATCTACCTTTACTGTTTATTGTTTATTTTTCATGTACACATATATTGTACTTTTTGTTGCTGTGAAAGTCTCTGAAATTAATGCAGTTTTGCAATTTTGCTAATGTCCTTCTGGAGCTTTTCTCCATGGGCCTCCACTGATAATGGGCACATACCCATTCGGACTTTCCTGGTAAACAAATGTCAAATAAATAAATAAAATAAAAATCATCCTTGCAGATAATGAAATTGATGAGAATCTAGACTGGTTCCACAGCAGATACACTACACTGGACACTGGAAACCAGCTTGCACTTCCTGGTCTATCTTACAATTTTGCGGTGATTGACTGGCCTCAAAAGCTATTGGAGCAGTTGGACAGGAAAACAAGAAAAATGCTTCACACTTATCAAATGATATACAACAATCAGTGCATACCAAGAGTATATATTCCTCTTTCTGAAGGAGGTAAGGACCTCCTCGAAATTGATTACACATACAGATCTGCAATCCTAGAAATGCATATGTCTGCTGACCTCACAAGACCCAGATGTAGTGAAAGTTTTAAAACATGCGAAAAACAAGTCTAAAATGACTTCCCTGCTTAGTTTAGCTAAAGCATGTCAGTGTCAGGCAGGAATGGAAAAAAAAACAGAAGCAGACAAAAATAAGAAAGCAACTGAATGTGGCAAAAATGAAAGAATATAAGCAGAAGAATCTGGTGAGAAAGCAAGATGTGGAAAAGGCATAAATACAGTTATAACTGCAGAAAACTCCTGGAACAACCTCATGTCCATCAGGATCTGATACAGGAATGGTTAAGGAGAGGTGAATTTAAACCAAAAGATGAAATGTTAATATTGGCGACCCAGGATAGTGGGCTACATAAAGGTTGCTTTACAAAGTCCATTGAACATGGGAGAAACAGATAAATGTAGGTTTTGTAAAACAGAACTGGAAACAGTTGCACATCTTGTTGCTGGTTGTGATATACTAATGGGAGGACTGTATACTGAAAGGCATAATAATGTGGCAAGACTGTTGCTTTGGGGGTTGTGCAAAAATTACAAGAATGATGTAGCTGAGAAGCATTGGAAACATGATCCACAAAGCATCATAGAGAATGATGAAGTTTATATAATCACCCATTTGGCGCTTGTCTGGTTAGGATAGAACAGACAAACATTTGTGGGTTCAGTTAGAGCAGCTTTATTACACACAAATAAATCAGAAATGAGGCTTTGTAACTTAAACTTAAATACTCTTATAAACAGAATGACTACCACACTCATACATGTCAACACTCTGGCTGTTCTGTCAAAATGGCATTGCTGCCTGCACGTGCCCACTATTTATATGCACGTGCTACATCTGGAAATGCTTCTTAATTAACTCATTAACCCCGAATGTCGTCACATAGCACCTCTGTGCTTACCTCCGAGCACGCTATGAGATAATAGCAATTGCTTCATGTTACACCCGACTGCCTTCCACAAGCACGGTTAATTTTAAAGTCTTATTTGAACTGTACTGTTAACAATTACTTTGAAAAAGTAACTTAACTTGTCAGTTACCTTCTGAACTTCAGTTTCATAGTGGAATTAACTGACGTACCCATTGGACTTTTTTGAGGAAATAGCTTTGCCATGTACACTGCGTTTTCCTCTGACCACAGAAAGTCATTTCTGTATGCATTTCAGCAGGCAAGTGGTGGCAGCCAATCGAATTCTTGCAATTCAAGCCAGCACTTGCATCCCACCTCCACCCCCATACCTAACTTTTGCTGGTTGTGTCCCATAAATAGAGGGCCCTTCAGTAGCAATTCCTTTTCTTTTTTCTGTGGTTGCAGAATTTACCTGGATTGTTATGGATTCTCTTGATTTATTTTGTGTGCCGATCAGTTCACAAGGCTGGATATAGTGTCTTAGAAGAAACACCGAAATTAAGACTAGTAGAGTACAGCTGCAAGAGGGATTGTACTTTTACATTCAGTAAGCAGAGCACAGCCCTCAACAATCATTATCATAACGTATGCTAGCCCTGTACTACGCAATTCCCATCTTGTGTCTTTGTGTGTTTTGTGATGCTTTGCTGGGCTAGTAATGTGATGTGTAATACCCAGCTGAGCAATCTGCCGGAGGCGTAAGGAGGACCCCACATCTTAGCTTATCTCTAGCTAAAATCCTGGAGTTGTTCCATGTGAAGTAGACTGTGACAGGAATTCAGATACTGACACCCCCCTGCTAAAACGTGCACGCTGCTAAAACTCTTATCATAAAACTCATTCTCCTCTTCAGATAAATGATATGCAACGTGATGGTTATGTTTCTCTTTAAAATTGTTTCAAGCTGGTAATGTGATACAATAGCTGTCATCAATAGTTCTGCAAGCCCTGTTCTTTTTTTTGCAAGTGATAAACCTTCTGCAGTGTTTTTAGCCTCTCTTGAGTGAAGAAACATATACATATATCGTTTCCAGAATATAAGTGGGATAATACAGCACTCAACCCTGTTTCTTGTTTTTTTTTTTTCAATGCAGTTTATTGCCATCATACTTGAGTTCTTCTGTAATGCAATAGTTACTCTAACATTTAACTGTAAGCCATTGCATTACAGAACATAAAAAAAAATTGTAGGGTCATTGGGGACCATGTATTTAGGGGGAGGAACTAAGACCACTGTGATCATCCCGTTACGGGTTCTGCATCTCATTGTGTTATGGGCAGCCGGCATTTCAGCAGCAAATGGTAAGTAGGAGGCACTGGGAATTCAGGCTTGTTTTCTTTCTGTGGATGAGATGTTATGGGTTATTGCAGTTATTGAATTCGCACTTCTTTTTTCACCTTAATTTGTAGCGAGCTTAGCAGCCATGTTGGGGAGGGATGTTCCCCGTTTCGAGGATGAGCGATTTATTTTGCTTTGGAACTGGGTCCAAATGATGTACTGCTGTGTTTTTTGGATGGAGAATAGTTCAGGGAATACTAGACAGACTACAGGTTGTTGCATTGTTGCTGGCGGATTGCTGCAGAACAGCAGCTGGCTGATCTTTTTGATGTAATGCCACTTATATGAGACTATGTTTCTCTGAATACGGTTAGCTGGCCAGCTATATGTTGCACGCATGATTTCGCATTCACATGGCTAGTTTTAGTAGTTACTAGGTGGGTGTTGGGGTTGTTGAGGTGCTTGTATTCATTTCCATGCCACTGATTCCAAAAGTAAATTCACATTGCAGTATATTTTAGCTAGCTTGGTTAGATACACAGATTAAAAATCTGCATCAAACACTGAAATCTTTGCATGCAAAATCAAGTTGTGCCATTTCTTCACCTACATGGTAGCTGAACCGCAATCTTGCTAGGAGGCTGAACCACTTTGAATAACAGCAGCAACTTATTTGGAAATGGTTTTGAAACACTGACACTTTTGATTTATGGGGTACCAAATAAAATGTAATATACATCTTGAGATGCTATAGTGTGTCGGGTTTTATTTTAGTGAAGTTTATTCTTCCCAATTGGATGAGTTTACGGTGGTACTGAAGTGATGTTTAGAGTAATGGGGCAGACATTGAAATAAAACATAACTGATATTTTACGAGTTTATTTTACAGTTAATAGGGTGCATCAGTGTTGTAATGTGGGCCAAGGATTTGATCTGTTTAACTTTTCTAATATTTCGAACTGTGAAAATGCCTGACCATTTTTGGTCCTCTTGTGTGTGTTTTGTTAGGAGTTGGTACTTAGCAATGTTCTTTGTTTGCAGAATAGTTGGTCCACCTTGCCTGATGTGAGCTGACTGCTTTGAAGTTTTGGTATTTTTCCCCACTGCTTAGGTGTTCCTCCTTTCCTTTTGCTGTTACTTTTTTGGCCCCTGTGACTCTCCGTAGGAAATGTTCATTCCTTTTCTTGCTCCTGTAGTGGTTTTGTAGCAGCAGCAAGGATCCAGTTTATACGGCTTTTATCTTAGCTGCATAATTTTCCATATCCAAGCTGATCTAGTGGCTGCATTGAGCAGTGGGTTTGTAAAATGTGTTCTTCCATGTGACTCTATACGGTTGTGGAAAAATTGTAGCATCTGTAAAAGATGATAAATCCACTTACTGTTAACTGATGATTGTAAGTATGTATGCTGTATATATGCTGTACTGCATTCCTTACTGATAGCACTGTTTGAACATGTGGATGTGATTTATATCAAGGGATAAGACTCTGGAATAAGAGAGGATGAAAAAACTCCATAAAGATATTATCCAAAGGAGTTATGTGATGCATTTGCCTGGTAGATTTATTAGATCAACTATGGGTTTCATAAAGTAAACAGAGCACAACATTTCTGCATTTGTGAAATTCAGAGGGATAGTTGGGATTAAATGTATCCAGGACCATCACATAACAGAGTTTTTACTATCTCAAATTGCCTTTGCAAGGGATGCACTTTTTTGCCCCATTTAAATGCAGTTTAGGAGGCTTTTAAAATCTGTCCATTCCTGGATCCTGTTTGTATCCCAAACCTCCCTCTAATTCTGACAGGTGTAAGATGCACATTTCTGACATGTTGCATGTAACATAAGTTGTGGTGGAGGCAGTGGCAAGGTTCTGATCAGTTTTATTAGGCACAGTTTATTGAATGTTGCTTCCTGGGTTTGTTAATGTTA